>NC_136856.1:21684220-22284220 GCF_951799975.1 Gobius niger | reverse complement strand
CCCTGCATCAAACTTCATAGGGGTGGAGCTGCATAACCTGAGAACCAATTACCTTTTGCTTAATCACTTTGTGAGGCAACACACGTATTCTACAGTTATGGGAGGGGTTCACACTGTGGCTACTTTCCTTTCTTTCAATATTTGTTCATTTATTTTTAATTACATTTTTTTTTTTAGAGAATATGAATGGTTAGTGCTTGTGTGAAGCTTGTGTGATCAAAAGTTTACATACCCTGGTGATCTTGGCCTGAATTTGAATGGCTACTAAAAAGGTAAGCATTCTCACCTGTGTTTGTAATTACTGTGTGTGTAAAAAAGGTCAGTGAGTTTTTTGGGCTCCTGACAGACCCTTGCATCTTTCATCCAGTGCTGCACTGGCGTTTCTGGTTTCTGAGTCATGAGGAAAGCAAAAGAATTGTCAGAGGATCTGCAAGAAAAGGTAGTATAAAATGGTAAAGGGTTACAAAAAAAAAAAAAAAGATATCCAAGGTACTGAGAGCATCAATCATTAGTTGTTGAAACCAAACCAGGTAAAACACAATTTCAGCTAAAAACTAGCAGGAAAATTATGAAGCAAAGAAAAACCAAGAGATAACTTCAGCTGAAATACAGGACTCTCGAGAAAAAGTGGTGTAGCTGTTTCAAGATGCAAAATAAGGAGGCACTTGAAAAATGAGCTACATGGCCAAATCTTCAGAAGACAGCCATTACTTCACAAACGCCTCAAAGTATCAGCTTACAATACCAAACAGTACAGAGACAAGCCTCAGCATTTCTGAAACAATGTAATTGGGAATGATAAAACCAAAATGGAACTTTTTGGTCTTAACAATAAACGTTACATGTGGAGGGGAGGCCTGTCATGAACAGAGCATCATTCCTACAGTGAAACAGAGGTGGATCACTGATGTTTTGGGGAGCTACAGGGGACTTGGTCAAAACTTATTTCAGGATGAATGCAGCATGTTACTTTACTAAACCTTTGATCAGGGTCATTTTGGTAGTTTCTTTTGACATTATGATTTAAAACGAGTAAACTCAGTTGTTTCATAAATGGGTTCACACAACCACTAACTATGAGGGGAAAAAACCTTTGTGTTAACATTCATATTCTCTGAAAAATGGCCCAAAAAGATCGGTCAGGGTATGCAAACTTTTGAGCACAACTGTGTATAGACGTGTGAATAAATGATGTTCTTTTAGAGTGAAATTAAATGGGCAAATATATTCTCCAATAGGAATGGCTGCTCATAACACATAAGGTAGGTCTGACAGCGGGCTGTAGCTTACATTACTAGTACAACAGTGCTTCCCGGATATTGAACAATGGCACCTCGTGGAGCAGTAAAGTTCATAATCTATTGCCCCATTGGGAGATGATGAATCGGATCACTAATGCACATAAACTGTTAGACGGACTAAAACAACTGGATTTAGTGATTAATTACACCATTATTTCATAACTCTGCTCGTCATAGTTGATGTTTATGGATGCAACAGCACAATAAGAGAAATTTATAGTGCTACAACTGACTGATTAAACATGCCATTAAATCCCATGACTCTAGTAATACAATAACAGTATATCCATACATCAGTTTGGTAGACTCGTACAGGGATGGTTGTTTTGGTAAACTCGGACCAGTCTTTGATCAGACGTCCGTCATTTCATCTTCCATCTCGTCCCCCTCTGTTTCACCTTCTGCCTCCACTTCCTCTTCCTCCTCTTCCTCCTCCTCCTCTGATGTTACGTCCTGCTCCTCCATCTGGGACACACACTTTGGACACGAGCAAGAAAACAGGTAGTTCTCCCTGGAGGGCAAAGAGCTATTTTAGTCATATTGTTGTGCATTTGTGCATTATTCATCTGTGAGACTATCCTGGTTAAATAAAGGTATTTTTTATTGTTGTAATGTTGATGGTGTTTTGGACTGGAATCGTTTGAATGATTAAGTCCACTTCCACTGTTTGATAATTACCTTAGAATTTTGTGTCTGCTGTGGCGGCTTCGGTCACGCTGACAGCAGTCCAGATAACTGATGCAGATCTCCTACAAATGGAAGAAAAACAACATCTTGAAAGGAACTTTTCCGATAAGTTACTTCAGTCTATTTCTAACGGCACAAATAGATCAGTTTGTATTGAGACACCCGGGGCAGGCATTGGCTATGTCCCCCATGGTTCAGCTGGTAAAATTGTACACAAAGTGCTCCTGTCGTAGCCAGAATTCAAAGACGAGCGTAGCTGTGGCTGCTGTGACATTACTGTGCCATGCAGATGCAAGGCTTCTCAATCTTTGTGACGGCTCCACAAACCCACTCCAATCCTCACAGTCTCAGCTCTGTAATGCTGTGTGACAAGGGAGCGCACAGAGAGAGGGATGTTCCAGCCCACTGCAGCTTAAGGCCTGAATTTACCGCCCCCAACACAGGCGTATCAGCTGACCTCTCCAGGGCTGATGTCACACAGGGCACTGAGATGAAGCAGGAAGTTGTTATCTGGGAATGAAGCCTCAGCGTTGGGTATGCAGCTATGGTTACCTACAAATAGATGACATCAATATCCATACTAAGAGGATAAATTAATAACTAGCAGACTGATACAAGCGGATATGTTCACTTACACGTGCTTTGAAGTGTAAACAGCCCAGAGCCTTCACAATTCAGAAAGTCTCCAGTTTCTATTGGAAGAAATGGGGGGAATGCAAACGGATGATCATTGACACAAGCATCAACTCCAACACGGCACATCAACTATATTCAACTGTAACAAAGAGCTTTAATGCACTCAACTACTGCACAACGGAGATAAAAGTGTGACCTTTCTCGATGTCCTTGTACAGCTGGTCGATAAAAGAGTCCAGCTGCTCCCTCTGCTGGACAGGAAGCTCAAGTGCATCACAGGCATGAACCCATTGACTCAATGAACTAAATGAAAAAGTGACTTATTAAATCTAGTTTGTTTTCAAGGTCATAACTGGAGTTGTTGCTTACCTAGTGCCAATGCCTTGCCCGTTAGTCCCTACCAGAGCAAACATCGAGCGGAATCCTTCAGGAACAAACCACTGTGAAAGAGAGAGAACGTCTTATTGATCCATATGGCATAATATGTAATTCCATCGAGCCATGTTGATTCTGAGGTTAAAGGTTACATCCCGTTGAGAGCAGCTTAAAATGTGTAACTTTGCACGTTTTACTAGACTAACAACTCGACTGTAAAATGCAGGCTGTTTTTTCAGAAAGTGGCGTGGTATAAGATGGTATGATCTGCAAATGGCAAGCACACACTCACCCGACTGAGATGCTCATCAAAAAGTGCTGATGTAAAAAGACTATGTAACAAGGCCAACTGCCCCTGCAAATCAAAGCAAATCCAGATTATAACAGTTGTCTAATTGGTAACTGATCAAATGCAGTGTGTCTAGCTGAATGTGAGCATAACTACACAGCAAGACCGAGTCAGGTATTTTTAAAATGAAGACAGATTATGTGTCAGCTAAGTTTATTTTTACATTTATCTCAGAATGTGGTAAACTTACTTTGAACTGCTCTCCTAAAAGCTTGTGGGCTATCTCCTCCTCTTCATTTGCCGTCCGACTGCAAAAGTGTGAGAACAGCTTCTGCCAGTGTGCCTTGTCTTTAGCCTGGTTCATACAATTAGAACAAATGGCATGATGACTTATCAAGTACTTAGCATATATTATGTTCATTAATGTGTTGGTACTCTGGTGGTCATGAGGCTCACCTGTTTGACAGCAGCAACCATTTTGGCCATCAGCATGATGCTGGAGGTTTCTGGGGGATAATGAATGCTCCTGAAATTAAAAAAAGAAACAGGGCAATCAAACTACAGTACAAATAGAGTCAGAATTATGCAGTTACAGCACACACCTCCAGGCATCTTTGAGTTTGTTGATGGGGTGATCCGGATTATCCTCAGACGGCCCCAGACACAGAACCCGGTGATACTTTTCAGCTGCAGCCTGACGACATTCACTGCAACAGTACATCACCTGCAAGCATGTTTTTAAAAAGCCCGCTTTGATTAGTCCGTTTTTACTATTTTACTATGATTGTGTAAGCTGTCAGTTGTACAGCTTTCCTTCTAAGGAAAGGTTATTTAGCCAACATCTGTACTCTGTGGTTTAAGTTTTGAACGCCTCTCATTCAAGAAGCTTTGTCAACAGTTCTAGTTACAGCAACAGGAGAATAAACCTCCAATGGGATTGTTAAAACTAGCACTGGTGCCAAAACTAAGAGCACTAGTGCTGCTGACGGTTTCTTAAATGAGAGGAGAAACACCAAACACTTCAACCGTCATCTACGCTCTGTAGTTCAAGAAGCTTTGTCTACGATACTGTTTTAGGCAATATAGTATGTATATTTTGGCTGTTCCTAAAGAATTAAGAAAAAACTGCGTTTAGCTTCACAAACACACACATATACATATACATGTACATATACATATACACATAGTAATGTAACGCTACATTAGCTTCCCAGTTCAATAAAAACATGTTTCATATTGATTTATGACAGTGATGCTCGCCACTAGTGGTAAAGCAAAGGCCTCTAACCACAAAGTAATGTTATCGTTTTTCAGAGACCACTGTTTTTGGTCTATAGTAGGACAGTTTTATTGATACTTGAAGTCTTTTTTACCAACCTGACACTGGGGACAGGCCTGGTGCAGCTCTAGTCGCACTTTACACAGTTCAGGATGTGGGAGGCTGAGGCCTGGATTTCCACTGAGTCTCCTTGCATTTTGTTCTGCAGTCTCCAGTGCCCGTAAGCAATACTCACAGGCTGAAGATGTCACACAAGAGGCGTTAAATCTGAACTATGGCAACACAACTTTGAAAAATGTATAAATCTATTTTTTCATAGAACTATTGTATTTTACAATTAAATAAACAACAATCAGCCAAATTGTTCTTGATTCACTTTCGATACAATACTGAACATGTATCAGTTATTGAGGCAACAACATTCTGTGTTTATTCACCAACATATGGTTTTGATGTAAAGAAATGTGACCTAACCTTTGTATTTATAAAGTGCATTCCACAGGAACTGAGCCGAAACGAGAGGGCGCTCGGTGAAAATGTTCTCCCCCTTTTTAATGCTCTTTTTGGCAAAAAGTCCTTTCCCCTAAACAAAGGGACAGAAGTGCAGCAGGTAAATCAATAAAAGTCTGACCACAATAAATAGAGCGAGTCAACTTTTCTTCAGACATATAACATAATTCCACATCAAGCAGGACTGTAAAAAGTGGTTAGAGTTAATGGAAATGTTGCATCACTGGTCGTCTGTGCACCTCTCCTTGAGCTGTTGCCAGGCAACCACTAACACTACTGAGCAGTAGTTCTGCCTCTCTAATACATGCTCAGCAATGCAGAGCTGGTGAGGCACAATGGAAATTTTAAATAGACAAAAGGACGTTCGGGCGGCATGTTGGCACAGCGGCTCCAGACGGGGCCTTTCTGTGTGTTTGCATGTTCTCCTCGTGTCTGCCTGCGTAGGTTTCCTTGAGGTACTCTGGTTTCCCCAACACTAAAAACATGCACATTAGGATGTGACAGCTGCGTTTCCGTCAGTCTTCTGCAGAGGCAGCTGAGACTACAGTATCATCACCAACTATGGAGGGAATGAAAAATGACAGTGTGGTGCTTAGACAGACTTTAACACAGGAATGAAAAGTGTAGTACAAGTGTAAGCCATTATTATTATAGATCAAAAGAGTAGCCAACTATCACCCATATTTAGGCCTTTAGCTTTTTCTACGAGACTATGGTATTAGGTGTATCTCTTTAACTCTTTCTCAAGAGCACAAAACAATTTGTTCCAGCACATGTCATAAGGTAGGCAGGAAGAACTTTCCCCTTGCACCTTGTGATCTGTTTCAGTGTTCAGTCTTCGATACAGAGTATTGAATGCAGCATGGATGGATAGTAAGTATCAGATATGGCAATTAGCCCCATTTAAGTTGCTTCACTCCAGGCCATGCGCCCTGTGTCGTTTTGAGTGCATAGAAATGAGGTCTGACATAATTTCACTGCTTTTCAATCAAAGTATTATCATTGTTGTTCTTATTTAAATGTGTTTGATTGATAACACCGATGCTAAATTGTGAAACGACTGCATTATAGGGCAGGTTGCCAGCGTGCCTGTAATGACAGTCTGGGGTTTGTCTTGTATACTCTGCATTTCTGTTCGCGTGCATGAAGTTAAATGTCTGTAACTTGGCAAAAGGTCACTAAGTAAAACAGTGAGTTTCTGCATTTCGTTAGAGGTTTAGTACAACATGTCCCAGCCAGCACAGGGGGACGATGAGGAGGATGCGGCTGAAGCCATGACATGTGAATAAGTAAGCAACCTCCCGACACTCACGAGCGCACGTTTCCCTGAAAGGTCTGACGTATATTTCATGGCATCTCTTTACCTTTATGCGGTCGATAAATCTGATTTCCACACAGCTGGCAACTTTAACGGGGTCCACGCAGAGGGAAAACATGTCATCCATGGGGGCAGCCATGTTTCACTACGCGACCTTTTCCCTTTCAACCCTGACTCGCGCTTGCGTTGTCCACAGAAAGAAAACGACGACACCTGCCGGACACTGGTATAACTACCATACTCACAATAGCAGATTATGAAGTCATGAAGCCTTGTTTTTCCTGAGTACAACAAATGACTAAAAACTGATTTTATAATGTACTTTGATGTATTATGTATTTTAATATATTATATAATAAAGGCACATTTCTGCCATCCCTGCATGATAGACAATAAAGTTTTTATATTCTATTCTATAGAAGGTAAAAGGGGGGAAAAGCCAGAAAATAAATTGAGTCTTTATTAAACGATTCCTTTAGACAATTAGCAAAAGTTACAAACATGTATTATAATTTGTACACAAAAAATTAATCATAATATGCATAATTGGATGATCATTAGCAATACACAGCCTGTAGTGTTTTCCCTTTCTTCATTTATAGAAAACATGGCTAAAAAACAAAACAAATATTCTTACTATCCACATTATTAGGGTTATAGCTTGCACTTATGTGTGCCATAAAATCTCCAGTTCAAACACGACTGTCCGTTTTCTTTCTTCACTTTATTAATCAATATTTTTACATTAACGTATTTGCATTGTACATCCACAGGACATATGTATATTGCACCCTGGTTTTCATTGTAGATATTAACACAACAATATATTAGATATTAGTTAGTTGTAGCTCACTTGAAAAAATTAGAAAATAAAAAGTACAATTATGTACTTTTCTTAAAAAAGGCTGAGAAGTGATATGAGAACATTATTTCAGTTGTTATTATGGCACTGGTAGTGGCACTGGTAGTGGCCCTGTCAGCGTACAGTGGGTTCAAAGAGTTTTTAGACCACTATCATTTCTATTTTACTATATAGCAGTCTGACACTGAAAAAATAAAAACAACCATTTATTTTCAATTGGTAAAGCATCTACATAAAATACCCTGATAGTGAATTGAAGTAGAATTGCAGACCCATTATATTGCTCTCAATCAATCAGTGCTGTATTTAAAAGTTTAGGGCAGTGGGAAATTCCATTATTTGCCGATGATAGAGAATAGTACAACCTCTATATGAGCCTGAGAGTAGATCATTTTTTTATGAATGACGACACACACAAAACATAATAATAATTGGACCATATTCAGTATCAAACTACAACATAATAACATAGGAATAAATGCAGGGAAACTATAAGATACTCCAGATATTGTCATTCTGAAACAGTAGGCCTACAGCATGTTTAAAAGAGTAGAATAACCCCAGCACCATTTGTTAGCTTTCATCTTTGCTCGCTGTCCTGTTTTGTCTTCTTCTCACACTCCAGCCATCCATCACAAACCCTTGTTGTAGGTCACCACCTTGCAATCAGTTGCCATGGCAATCTCCGGCTCAAGGCGAGACACCTCGATCTGCAATACATGGAGGAAGTGAAAGAAGCAATAGAAATGACTCAGACTATTTTTGACATACAGTACAGTGTTGCATTTTCAATGTTCTAGAATTTAGTCTCATGATTCCCCATTGTGGGCAGACATAGAGTTCGGGAATGTCCACAGTTACCATGGAGATCCGCCATCTTTGCAGCTGTTAGCATACATTTCCATAGACTAACATTAGCTAAAAACAGTATAAAAAGTGGAGAAAAAAGCTGTGGAACGACTCCGTTAGCTACTGAGATACTGCTGGTAAATACATCTAACACACTGTGGTCTCCAAGTGTTTTAATGTGAACAATAACTCCAGTATTTTAACTTTTAAAATCTCCATTAGTTTACAATGGCTGCTAATCCCATAATGCTTAGCGATATGACGTCACATTCCCGAACTCTATAAATATAGCTATGAGCGATTTTTGAAAGAAATGGCCTAATAGAAGGGACTGGGTTAAAACAATGTCCATATTCATCTAGGGCAGGGGTGTCTAACTCATTTTGGGTCATGGTCCGAAATTCAGCTCCCATGGCAGGTCACGGGCTGCATATAATATAAACAGGAAAATACTATAGAGAACATTTTTCCAATAAATGAATTATAATAAGAGCTGTGATTTGGTCAAAGCCCCAACTTGACCGTAACCTGCCCTAATCAATGACAACAGCTTACACTTGTACTTACACTACATAGTTGTAAGTATTAATTCATTTTACACTTGGTGGTGGTGGTAAGCTGTTATTGAAGCCACACCCGCCCTGGGGAAGTCCATTTACCACGTGGCTATAATGTGTCGTTCATATCCTGATCTCTTATTATATCAGTGTCCTCTGCCGGACACATTTGAAAATATTTCTTTTTTTAAACTCTAGGCTGCCCCCTAGTGGCTGGAATGAACATTCTGATTATTGTTTAAAGATTCAAAACTCCGCACAGGAATGGGCTAGAGACTTACTTTTCTTTTTTTTTACATACTCTGGAATTTATCCTCTACAGCGCCAGATTAAATCCATACACCCCTGATCTAGGGCTTTAAAAACCTTTGCCTGTGTATGAATGATATAATTGCACGACTTTTTAAGACTATGTGAGAAAAAAACACACACACAAAGCACACATAGTTCATGTATGCTGATAGAGAAGACGTTGAACATAATTCCAGTTTTTGTTTCATATGGATAGGTCTAGACTAGTAAATACTAGGATATCACACGTAAACCAGATCGTCTGCAATTTGACAGTTGTGCAATGCAAATTCTTATGTTACAATGTCACACGAACCTAATCTTTTGAGATGGAGTAAAATAGATGCAAGCCTAGCAATGTTGCCTTTGACTGTCTTTGACATAATTATGAGTAACTAGTAAGAGCCATATGGCATAAAGGGGTGAAGTGGTGAACCCAGGCTTATGGGCAGAATTTGTGCATGTTTAGTGGTCTATGTATAATGTGAATGTCGTCCCAGCTGCTCCCATAACCCCATCTGGCCTTGAACACTCGGTCTGTTTATCTGCTGCATACCGTACCTGAGACATCTGTGGAAATAGGCTGATGGCCACAGGCAAAGACAGGCCAAAGGTAACCAGGCACACAACACTGTGGATGGGCAGCATCAATCTCCGGTTCTTCTGAAGGAATCGCAGCCTAGATATGTCAATAACAAAGCAAAGCAAATGTGTGGAAACTATTTTTGAGCTGAGCTGATTTCCACCAAATGTTAGATCAAATCTATTCTATCTATTTTAGTCAAGAATTTGAGTTAAGTCCTAAAATGTTGAAAGCTAATTTAAAAAAGACACACAGAAAAGGAACTCTTGCATGCATGATAATCATGCATGTTTCAGCACACACACAATAACAAGTTGCATGTTGTTGTCTCTAACAGTTTTATACCCACTTCTCCATACTCACTTCAATAAAAAAAATATAATTAAAACATGCAAATGCACCGGACCTCTCAAGGTAGGACATGATGATGGGAGGCAGGACAAAGATGGGCATCGGCAGCACTACACGTGTGAAGGCCGTCTCCATAATCGCCTGTGGATCGAAATGAGAAAAGGAGCAAAACATGCTTCAAGTCACAAGACAGATTTCATTTTCCCATGTACAGAATAGAATAAGAATTGGATTGACTGAACATATTAAGTGCAATACAAAGTGAGCTGAGTATGCACAAAAGCGTCTTACATGTTTAGCAGCAATTCTGGACGATCCCACCACATTGCCGTTACTGTCCAGGACATCAATACCTTCAGACAGCTCATTGTGCCTCATCAGTCCCACGTTACAGATGTTTGCACTTGCTGAGGACAGGCACAAATTTATTACAAACAACTGAACTGAAAAGCAGGTGACAAAACAAAAAGCCATATGTAAATGGGGTCCTTTGAAAACGCACCTACAGCTGGGAATGGTACCAGCCTCTGAATGATCATTCTAGTAGCAGGGTTGAGTCTATGGGCCTTCTCGATCAAAACATTTAGTCCCACCTTCATTATAAAGATAAAACAATAAGTATGTTTGGTCATCTCAGTTCCTTTGTAGGGTCTTTTTGTTTTGCTTCACAATGTGACCAGGTGGTTGTGCGGAACTCACCGCAATGGAGACCGCACTGGTAACAGCCCCGACATAGCCTTGAAGAAATTTGGATGTTGGCGTAGGCTAAGAAACAATGACAACAGAATAATTTCAATGATTATCTAGAAGTGATAACAGACTACTAATGTAACACCTTCACGCTGATCCGAGGTCCCTACCTTTGTAGCATTGCGATTTGAATAGTTTACACAGGCGTTGTGACTTTGGTTCAGCCACTACATAAAAGGAGAAAAGGATTTCTTTTCAGTATGATGATTATTTATAATAATAATATTTATCAAATAGGTTTTCCACTTTCCACAGACAATGGAAAGCTTTGAAATTCTAAAATTGCACTGACTTAATGCTCTGGATGAATAAAAATGTAATGATCGTACCAAACCCATCTTTGTTACAGTACCTGCCATATAATGGTAGACAGCACAGTCTGATTAGGCAGAAGAAGGCCTATGACCTAGATGAAACCAGGAAACAAGAGCTTATTTTGCACAAAATAAGTCTAAAGTCTCATTTCATCTATTCTGCACATATGAGCATGTTCATGGGAATCTATGCATGAGTCTGGAACTTACTATTGGAGTTCCAAATGGGACATATCCTGCACAGTGAAACATGGACTCAGTTGATAAAAAAAATGACTAAATGGACAGACTTGCTCGGCTCGAAGATCTTCATGTGTGGTCATACCTGACATACGGAATGGCATGAAGATCTTCTCTCCTGTGTCAGGATGAATGATGGCCTGTAGCAGAGAGCATGACATCATCCTCATTCTGCCAGGAGCTCAGTGTATGGAGAGTGTGCCCCAGCTCACATGAAGCGTAGAAGGACCTACCTGTTTGATCTTCTGCGCCTCCCACAGCTGCAGGGGGCATCACACATACACCTGATTAATCATATGCTTTACATCTCCCCCCCTGTAGAGCAGCGGTGATGCTGCACAAGATTCCCCAAAGCAAAGACTACACAGTAACTCACCTTATCATCTGACACTCCAGGTGGAACAATACCATTCTTAAAATCATCCAGGAGTTTGAGGCTGTCTTTTAGCTGTTTCTATATTCAAACAAGACATAAGGTCACGACAAATTCAGTTTATCACTAATCTCAATGTGTGTATTTACCTCAGACACAAGCAGTGTGGTGGGATCTATGACGTCTATGAAGTGTCTGAGACGGCCAAAAAATGAGCCCTTCAAAACAGTGAGACATTATTACTGTGTTTGTTTTTTAGAAGATTTCACTGTGTATTATACTGATCGTCGCACACTTAAGCTGCATAATTATAAGACATGGGCCAATTATAGAATCCATTTTCCTTGTTTAGAATCCATTTTCCTTTGTTCCACTGTTTTTCCATTCTGAGATATGTTCTTACCTGAGCTTAGACGAGTTGATGTGTAACTGTCTGGCCTTTACGCTGCGCTCAGTCCCGCAAATAGACCAAAGATGTTGTTAGCATTTAGCCTCTCCCAGCCTATTCCTTCAAACCGGGGTGAAGTTAAAAGCGACCAAGCTCTTTCATGTTTTCCCTATTTAAATATGGTTGCATGAGTAGTTACACGATCCAAGTTTAGTTACAGAAAATTAAACATATCAATTTTCTAAGCAGATAAAAAGGGGTACTATATTGCAAGGCGTAAGAACACCTTAGGAGCACTTCGACGTCCGCTCCTAAGGTGTTATTACGCCTCACAATGTATAAGAATATGCTGGGAGAGGCTAATTGCCAACTACGTCTTTGATCTATTTGCGTGACTGAGCACACGCACAAAGACCAGACAGGTACGCATCAACTCGTCTAAGCTTAGGTAAAAACATATCACTGTATGGAAAAACTGTGGCCTATTTAAAGGGGCTAGATGCAAGTTGGCCATTTTAAACTCACTACTGCCACCTCAGGTCATACATGTAACTGCACCGTCTATATTAAAGGAATAGGCCACCGTTTTTACATACTAAAATATGTTCTTACCTCACTTTAGACGTGTTAATATATCCCCGTCTGGTCTTTGTCCGTGCGCTCTGCCAGGCAAACGGAGCACATACGCAGCCTCTCCCACATGTCACATAGCTCCGAAAAAGCTCACGATAGAAGCTACCAAGCTCTTCCACGTGTTCCCTATTTAAATAAAGTTACGTGAAGTGTTTTCATGCGAAGTATATTTACACAGAAATGTAACATGTCGATTTTATAAGCAAATAAAAAGGGGGACTATATTGTGAGGCGTAATGATACGAGGAGCACAGCGTCCGCGTAGTAACTCCTAAAGACTTCCCCCGCTCACTTCCGTCAAAAACCTTTAGGAGTTACTGCGCGGACGTTTTACTCCTCGTATCATTACGCCTCACAATATAGTCCCCCTTTTTATTTGCTTATAAAATCGACATGTTACATTTCTGTGTAAATATACTTCGCATGAAAACACTTCACGTAACTTTATTGAAATAGGGAACACGTGGAAGAGCTTGGTAGCTTCTATCGTGAGCTTTTTCGGAGCTATGTGACATGTGGGAGAGGCTGCGTATGTGCTCCGTTTGCGTGACAGAGCGCACGGACAAAGACCAGACGGGGATATATTAGCACGTCTAAAGTGAGGTAAGAACATATTTTAGTATGTAAAAACGGTGGCCTATTCCTTTAAGCTCGAGTGCAGGATTTTAGAGGCAGTTGTGGTGAACAGGTTTGGGCTCATTCTACACTTTATGACATTGCCGGAACATGTAGGGGGAGGAAATACATCATTTTAACATTTTTAAACTCCATGTAGTCCCTTTAAATGCAGGCTTGGGTATGCTCACAAACTACTAAATAAAAACGATATAATGTAATATATATTGTTTGGCTTATCAAATAGGATCTAACATTGCTTTTTTTTTTAGCTCAGAGGCAGGCACCCTTCCTGTTTACCGCTTCGTATGAGTCCCCCTCAGCATGCCAGCAGCTAACAATGCATGCCAATGAGCCTGGAAGGGCCCACGTCCAGCTCCAGCCAAGAGACTGTCTTTTGGGAAAGTACACGAGAGGCATGGCAGCTTCAATTAGAATTTAACAGAAATTGTCATCTGCTCTGAGGGCCAGGAAATGTAGAACTAAAGTCTGAATTGAAATGAAGACTAAATTAAATTAAAAGTATACAAATAATGTGTGCTTGATTTTATGCATTAAAGCCTATTGAGTGTTTAATGGTTTTGGCTGAATAGTTTTGAGACATTTAAGTGGTATTTAAACTGGATTGTGATACATTTCGCAGCCCTATAGTTTAGCACAGATCTTACTCTGACTGTGGGTCTCATTCCCTGACAGCCCATATGTGCTGCAGTGCTGTTTTGTCAGAGTGCTGAGATCCATGTGAGGAGTCGGCGTTAATTATGCATGAGCCTGTGCTCCCCAAAGAGCACAAAACAAGGCCAGGCGAGAGGGGAGCGCACAAGAGAAGGCATTGACAAACACCCCTAGATTTGTGCTGATTCAAAGACCGGCTCATTTAAAACCACACTGATGCAATAGATTGAAAGAATCTGGGTTACCTGGAGGAAAGTGATAGACAGTAGGACTGGGCAATAATATTTAGTGTGTTTTGGCTTTCTCCAGCTCTGCGCTCAAATGCACTTTTCCCACTCACTCCTATTGGTAAGTCTTAATATCGAGTATTGAGTGAAAAGGAGATTTAACCATTCGCAATCCGGTATAAACTTGTAGATGCAGAATATGGCTTGAAGAAAAGAAAAACATGACATTTTATTTACATTGTTTTGTTTATTGTTTTGTTTCATTGTTTTAATGTTTGAGCAGTCCAATGAGGCACCTCCTGTGCTGATATTGGGCTATACAAACAATCACATAATTTATTAATTTGTTTATTGTGTAGTGTTGCGACAGTGGCGCAGATGGTAGCGCGGGTCTTCTCATGATTGGAGGGTTGGGAGTTCGAATCCCGCCTCCTGCATGCGCACACTGTTCTTGGGCAACTTCACTCACCTGTGTCCACTGGTGTATGAATGACAGTGTGAATGTGTGATTGGTTCCTTGATGTTAAGCACTTTGAGTGCCTAATGCAGATGGAAAAGCGCTATATGCATGTTAAGTTGAGACTTAACTCTGGTTGTAACAGAGCATGTTAATGAACACACATGGGACTCATGCATGTAAACACACCATGCTGGTTTGCAGCCATGGACTAATTTCTATTTGTTGTCGTACACTCTCATTCATCATGGCCTATTGTACATGTTTTTAGTGGTAGAGGAAACCGGAGTACCTGGAGGAAATCTACGCAGACACGGGGAGAGCATGCAAACTCCACAAGACCCCGGCCGGCCGAGGATCGAACCCCGTGAAGCACGGGGCCGCCGTGCCAACCACACTATCCCAATGTTAAAGAGACAATGTAATGAAATTCCTCTGAATCACCCAGATAAAGGAAAAGTTATGGGGTTCAGATGAAAAAACAGACAGTTGTATCAAACTGGTAACATACTGCAGAATGTAAGACTGAGACATATTTATGTTTACACATGGAAAGACTTGGATCGCAAGCTAAAGAAGGTTGACTATTTGTTCCACAATGAATTGACAGGTTTTTCTTTTTTTAAAGAGGCATAGCTTAGGCTGTCCACGTTGATATTCTTTGTATTTACAAAGATAAACCTTTACGTACAATAGGCATGATAACAAGAATGAAGACATAAATTACCTGAAGAAATGACATTATCTTCCCATTTTTAATTGATTAATTTGTTTTTAATTGTTATGCTCTTGCTCACCAAAATACAAAAACCGCGCTCTAACAGGATATGAAATGTGAGTGTAAGTAGTTCCTGAAGCTTCATTCACTAGTTTAATTCTATGTATTTATTATGTAACCATTTTGTTATTTGTGACTTCATCCAGCAGTCTGTGCAATCATAAATCTTCCTAATGTTTAGAGAAGGAGAATATGATGGACTTTGACCAGGTAAATCATCCCTAGGCACCGGGCACATGTCTCACTAATGTGTAGCTTTGCAGCCTATGTGACATCTCTATAACGTGAAGGTCGCCCGAACTGACCAGTGTGAAATTAATAAGTGATGGGCAACATAATGGACAGCAATGCATCATGGCTAATATGTGGAGACGAAAATGCAGCCGAAGTTTAGTAATTAAAATGAGTCAAATAAAAACAATCTTTGTGGCTGCTGAAACAAAGGATAAGATTGACACGACGCGCACAAACAAATCGGGCGCGTTCACCGCAAATTCAAACTAATCCAATCACTCCCAACTTTTAGGAAAGTAACCAAGTTGTTTATTTTCTCCCCACGACAAAGAAGAAAGCCGCGCAGAGTTTCACGTTCAGAGCTGAACCAAAGGCGGTCCAGGGCGGTGGGCTTCATCTTCCAAAACCTTTCCATATATGCCATTACCGCTTGACTAACGGAGGAGAGCGCACTAACCTGGTCGTAACGAGGTCTCCCCAGCTGGAAAGCAGGGCACACTGCGGATTCCGCCATGACATCCAACTCTTCACTTATTAATGAACCGAGGCATGCACGGGGTTTTTAACTACTGCCAACAACATCTACTGTGGAACTAGTGAAGCGACGCGCCGCTACGTCAGCTGGGATGTGTAGTCCTCGGGTTTGCGATTTTTTCCAGCAAAACGCATGGTTGGCAAAACGCTCGGGCTTCTCACCGTCTCCACAACGGATCGATAGGGTTATGTCCATTGTTGCGTAACTGTTCCGATTGATCTTGGGGGAGATAGGAGTTGATTGGTCCGTTAATTCATGGCTTTGTGCGCGAAGAGGTGTGGCCTGGAGGAAGATGCTCGCACAGTGATGCTGCTCAGGTGGATGAGAGCGAGGCGGCACAATAACATAAGATATAAATGATCACCTCCCGCACAGCATGGACGCACGCATCCTACAGTGCAGGAGGGCAGAAGAGGAAACGTCATAAACAGCCTGGCCTTAGTGTGACAGTGTACAGTGGAGCGATGTTGAGAATGTGTTCTCCTCTAATGACATGATGACACAAAAAGGCAGAAAAAATGCTAAGTTGTCCATTGCCCTAATTACTAGGCTTTCATATTGTGCGTTGGGGCTACAGTATGTATTTGACAAACGCTTCCTTTTAAATTCGATATTGTTATAAGCCTATTATGTAGATCTATGGCCTACAGCCAATTGTGAAGTTATGGACGAGCTATGGGTGCCCTCTAGTGGACAGAATCTAACACTACGTCTGTATTAAAGGAATAGGCCACCGTGTTTACATACTGAGATATGTTCTTACCTAACCTTGGCCGAGTTATTATATACCCGTCTGGTCTTTGTCCGTGCGCTCTGTCACGCAAACGGACCACATACGCAGCCTCTCCCACATGTCATATAGCTCCAAAAAAGCTCACGATAGAAGCTACCAAGCTCTTCCACGTGTTCCCTATTTAAATAAAGTTACGTGAAGTGTTTTCATGCGAAGTATATTTACACAGAAATGTAACATGTCGATTTTATAAGCAGATAAAAAGGGGTACTATATTGTGAGGCGTAATGATACGAGGAGCACAATGTCCGCGCAGTAACTCCTAAAGGTTATTGACGGAAGTGAGCGGGGGGAAGTCTTTAGGAGTTACTGCGCGGACGTTGTGCTCCTCGTATCATTACGCCTCACAATATAGTACCGTGCCTATGTGCTCCGTTTGCGTGACAGAGCGCACGGACAAAGACCAGACGGGTATATATTAACTCGGCTACGGTTAGGTAAGAACATATCTTAGTATGTAAAAACGGCGGCCTATTCCTTTAAGTGTCAAAGAGTTGTCGTTTGTTAAAGGGCCGGGAAGACACAGGAATTCTTGTGCACTTTATTTGTTACAGTACCGTGGTCAGGGAAAGCCTTGCGGTTCTAGCAGTGGTTTGAAGAACAAAAAAAAGAGGTCAATATGTTACAGACAAGAGGAACATGGGTTTGCTACAATGTCTCATGTTGCTACATTATTTGCATAGGCTATCACTCAAACTAGTTCTATCATAGCCTATTCACATACATACGCACTTATATATTAAAACATTCATTTGTGAATATAAAACATGTAAATAAAATAATATAGACGTTATAAACTTAAAGTGCAAACAAATAAAATCTTCATTTGGCCTCCAACAAAAGGATGTCATTAATGTTACTACGGGACCCTGCTTTTTGCTGTTAATAAAACACATCTTTGATAACACATGTAAACTCATTCTTAGGACCGGCTACTCAGTGGTAGTACATTTTTCTTACAGCAAGATAGATTTCCAAACAGTGTGTGGGCCTTCTGTGTGAACTGTGTATGTTCTCACAATATCTAGATGGATTTTACCGCTCCCGTTTCCCCCTTCAACCCAAAGCAAGTGCAATGGGGCCAATTCTCCTCGTAGATTGTCCATTGTCCTACATGTCGCTTAAAATCCGGGAATTGAGAAGGGTCCCCTGATCGCCAACAGCTCCTGATAGTTTGCCCCAATATCATAGAATGAAGGGTCAAATACAGAAGACAAATTTACCTGGTCCAGAACTCGTGGACTGGGCAAAATGTACTTAACTCCTAACTTGTAAGTTGTGTAATTATCATTTACATATAATGCATAGCAGCAAAACCACAGAATAAACAGCTGATGACTAACTTATTCTAATCATGAATATAATGAATCACCATCTGTTCTGATTTGGAAGTGTTTCTTTGCCAAATTAGCACAGTAACTCACCAACATGCATATTTTCTGTATTTCTGAATAGTGTCCGATACCCAAGGCAGTATTTGTGATGGGAAAACCTGTGGTGCTTTTGTTTCTTCGTGACACCAAATTCAGTCCCTTTAAACTTGACAGTGTTACATACAGAGAGCCCGCTGTGTGCTCACTTGTGCCTGGTGCGCACTTGAAGCAGAGTGGGCGTTTGCTCCATGATCCTCAGCAGCAGATTATCGATGTAGTCCTCCAGATCGCGGACCTGTGCTTTGACCTTTTTCAGTTCGAGCTCACACTTCTCCAGTTGGGCTGTCTGTCGCTCGGAAGTCGCCTGCTGCTTCTGCATGTCCATCTCCTGCTGTAGCAGTAGAGAGATCAGCTCCATATTGGTCATGTCCTGGTACTGGGACACGTCCACTGTCACCTCCTGTAAACACACACAGGACGGGCCATGACGAAGGGTTATGTTCAAGCCTTAAGTTGTATTACTGTGATTTTATATGTTGCTTCAGATTTAGACTTTGCACATAGTGACTGAAAAAAGACAACAAAACAAACAGAGAAACATAAAGGAAAATATAAACTATAACTATAGCAATAGTTTGTGCTTTTAATACAAATGTCTCCTTTGTAATTAAACTGACATAGAGACACAGAGAGTTGTGGTGTTGGACATTACCGGAGCCTTTTCAGGTTCGGCTGTGGCCAGTTGGGAAGCCCGACCGGGACTGATCGTGGACTTGAGCATCTCCAAAACTGAGCGACCCTCCTTCTTTTCTGATTGACTGGAGGTTAATGGCTTCACTGGGTGAGTTCTGCAAAGTAAATATGTCAGTGGTAGTTGTTGTCATTTTTGTGTTTCATTAGTTTGTTTGATTTTGCACAAATCCTGTACACACTTGTGTGTGTGTATATGGGTTTCTAGTTGAATTCACTATATTCTTGTATATTAATGTAAGAACCCTTAGATGTCACATTCTCATAATTTTATTTTAATACTCACATATTTCTCTGTTGTGTAAAATACATTTTAAGGTAAACTTGGATTCATACATACTTTACCTCAGCATTTTGATTCACAATTCAAAATGTTGTGAATTTAATAATTTCTGTAAATTGCTTTCGTTATTACAGCAAAACAGCAAGATGTAAGAAAGCTGGCAACAAATTTGAGATATAATTTTCATATTTTTATATATACATAAAACCGTGAGCAAAGCCAAAAACTGTGCGGCACAGAGCATCCAAAACTTTGGATGCAAGTAGCAAACTTAAAATGTCAAACCAGCCAGGCCAGTAGCAAAGAAACTTTCAAAGTGATGCAAATAAAATGCCTTAAAAGGATGTTTTAGCATGTGCATGTGTCATTCCTGGTGCTATGACTCTCACCTGCTCTCCTGTTGGGGCAGGTTGCTAGCTGGTTGGGTCTCCTCAGGCAAAAGTGAGTGATGTGCATCAACCAGGGGTTGGTCAGGGGTGCAGGTGGTGCAGGAGGTGAAGGTGGTGACCGAAGTATTAAAGGAAGGACCACAGACAGAGGGAGGGCAGAGCTTAGCCTGATGGTCTGCTGTCAATGAGAGTGCAGAGGGAATGGAAGGAGACGGTTCTGATAAAAGTCTACAAGGAGTTCTTGAGGCGGGGGCCACTTTAGCATGAAAGTCTTCAAAACTCATCAGTGAATCCTGTTTCACAGCGCTGTGTTCTGCAGGTGCCTTTGCTGTCGATTGTTGCCCGCTTTTCTTAATATTATTCACAATCAAATCTATATGTTTATCTAAAGCTCGCATAGTAACCAGGGCTGATCTGGGTTGATACGACAGCGGCCCTTCCTGAGAGATATTTTGAACAAGAGACAAAAATTGCTCAAACTCTCCATCGCCATGTTTGCTTTGGTTACGTGGACTATTACTGTTACTGTTACTGTTTGCATTGGTCACCCCTTTGGGTCTTAAACGGGCACTAACTACCTTTCCTTGTAGGTTACCATTATCATCAACGGAAGTTTGAGCCTTGATCAGATCATTGTCTACTGAATCCTGTTTGCTTTCAACATTAGGTGTTTCTTTGACTGTAACCCTGGCGTTTCCATTTAGTGAAACATTCTGAAAGTCACAGAGGCAGTCCTGGCATGTGTCCGGTCCTATTGATGAAATATTGGACAATGTATTAGTGGATATCTCGAAAGAAGAGTTAATCTCGGGAATGTAGGTGTCCTTTAAATGAAAAATCTCTTCCGGTGTGGTCCGTTGCGACTCTGGATTACTTGCATGTAAAGCCCTGCCTAAACCGTTTTGACCTTTGTAACAATCGACAACATCAGAATGTGAAGACCCATCGGAGTCGATAAAACCGAAATCGGAGTTGTTCATGTTCAAATCGCCTAAAGTAAGAGAAAAAGTTATGTTATTGTCCAGGCATGTTTCCATAGGAGTCAATGGACATTCTAGTGTTTCGTCAACTAGTGGAGGAGAGCAGTCTATTAAAGGTACATCGAGTTTAGAAACGGCAGGTGGCATTTGCAAATGGTCTTCCACTGACATTTCACTTCCAAGACGTTTTGTAGATCCAGAGGGCTTTGACATTTTCTTCTCTGCCGCAAGTATCTCACTTCTGAGCGAAAGATGGCTGTTGGCGGCAGTCGGCACGTACTTCCCTGTGCACATGCGGCCGTACAAGTCCTGTTCGAACAGCATACCACCCCAGCAATCAAAGTCATCTTGCAGAGGCGCGTACTTTAACTTCTCTTCGGTTGCAAATCCAGGCGAGGTCGCACGCATGGATGGTTGAATGTTGGAAGTCTTGTTGTTGCCCGGTAGTTGCAGGTCCTTGGAGAAACCGGGCCCATTGCTTTTGCACTCCGCTTCCTTTCCATGCTGTCGCGAAGCCACGCCAGTCTGCGACAGCAAATACGCCTCTTTGTGCACTGCAAGCTCTTGACCGCGATGCAGCCAGCCGTCGGAGTAGATCTCACTGACTGCCGTTCTTAAGGGTCTTCTCGGAGGCAAAGGTGGCAGTCCAGCTGGTTGAAAGTCTTGCGCTTGCGTCAATTTTGCCGATTCCAATTTCTGGATAGGGGTTCGACTTTGAGAAGTGGTTTTAGGTGAGTTGATTCTACTAGAGGCGAAGACATCAAAAGATTCCTCCCATTCTTCTGCACTCTCTGACAGGGAGCGAGGGCCAGAGGGACCACTAGGATTGGAGGTTTTAGGGAGCAAAGCAGGAAGGGACGTCTGCCTAGGTACTGGCTTGGGGCGCTCACGCTTTATGGAAGAAGCTATGATCGCAGCTTCGTTGTAGGAAATGGACGTGTAGCCCTGGGACGGCGCCGCGGTGTAATGAAAGAGAGAGGAGTCAGAGAGGGAGGCGGGTGTGATGGGAGGACTCTGGGACTCAATAAGCTCTTCGAAAAAGGGGTTTCGCTGCAGGTGCGAAAAGAAGGGATTGGATGGAGAGAGGGGAGTGGATGAGGGGGAGGAGGACGGAGGTGTGGTGAAGGGGTTGGCGTGGTCTCCTTCTATCAGGGACACGGGAGGCAGGGGGGGCACAGGGGAGCGGGCGGGCAAGGGAGGGGGTACGTCTGAGCTGCTTTCTACCTTAGGAGAAACTTCCAGCCTGTGGAGGAAAATAGGGCACAACAGTCCTCTTAGTTAAGGATGTGCCAAGCAGAGGTGGGTTGTAATCAGTTACACACTCGACAAGTAACTTTTTGGAGAGTACTTCTAAGAGACGTTTTATCACACTGTACTTTCCACTTCAGTACTATGCGTTACTTATTAATTTGAAGTAACAGTAGGTAAGTCGATAAGCAACAAAGGCTTTATCTAGATTGTATGTATTTCTTCTACCTCCCACCGATTTGTTGACATAGTTTCATTTATTTATTGTTTGTATTAAACCAGTGAACACATCGGTGACCCCGCTACACTTGTCTAACCTGACACACTAAAGTTTTTAAGGAACATGAAAGTCATTGAGATTCATTTTGACTGTGAGTTAAGACATCAAGAATATGAAAAATGGACCGCACAGCAATTAGAGCTCTCAATTTTTTTTAATGCATAACATTTGTGATGTTTCCGGACACATGCTCTTTTATCAGACATGAACATGTGGCCAGAAACATCTGCTGTGCGGACCTTTTTCATTCTCTTAATTATTTCGTGTCTTTTTCTATGTAGCCAAATAAGACATTGAACAATACTATTAAATATACATAAATGTCATCCCTTAAGGGCCTCTTCCCTCCCCCCCCCCCCCCCCCCCCCAAGTCTCTGGAGATTTTTTTTTCTTTTGTCTTTTAAATTCTGTAAAAAATTGTAACAGAAATCAGATGCACAGTTATTCAATGCTTTTCTCCTCTTATTTTGGTAATAATTTGGGGAAATTCAGTTACTTTTGTGTAACTTTAACATTCTGGCTACTCTACCCACCACTGGAGCCAAGTCAACAAATGGAGCACAACGTTTGCACTCAAACTGCAAAATGACAAAATGACAGATAGAAAAGTGTCCAAATGATATAAATTGAAATAATATTCAAAAAGGCAAAGCGCAGAAGCAAAACAATCAAGCAGAAAAACAAATTATGCACATTAGACATTCTGAGCCGTCTGGTGAGTATTCTTTAGAGGATGCAAGTTTTGACAAAGCATTTCTACACAAAGCTGATATGGAGCATTGCTATATGATGTGGTGATGATACAGCAAGGCTGTGAGATGGGAAAATCTATTAAATCAATTCACTAAACTTAAGACACCCAGCAGAGCTTTCATGTGGCTTTTAGCATTGATCTGACACCGGAGTCTAGTGGCCGTGACCCTGACTCACCTTGGCTTGTTCTGGGAGTCGCTTGAGCTGAACCAGCCTCGGAGGCGTCCCTCCGAAGTGGGCGTGGCCTGTGGGGACTCCGATTTGGTGGGCAGAGAGTCACTCCTCCCTCCAGAGAAGAGCGTCTTCCGAAATTTCCTACCTTTCTCTGGTGATGCTGTGGCGGAAGAAACAGTCGCTGCTTGATTGGGCGACTTCTGCAACGGAGGAGATGACTGACCTTTGTCTTCATCTTTCTCTTCTTTCTTGGTTTTGTCAAAAGACCAACGGCGACCTTCAGAAAATAAACTCTTCTCATCACTTTTTTTGGTTAGGTTCTGGAGGGAGCGGGATAGAGGGGCGCACTTCTCCAGCAACACCAGTTTGGACGGCAGAGGCCCTGAAACCTTGGGGGTTAAGGGCTCCGAGTCGTAGACATGGCTTCCATTGATGCACAGAGAAGACTTGGATTGGGTCATGGTCTGGCCTTTGAGAGACTCCACAGAGCGAGGGACGGCCGTGGTGATCTTACTGGCCTCATCGCTCAGAGCACGCTTGTGGGTCAGCACCTTTGTAGTGTGTTGGCTGGTGAGCACTGCAGGGAGAAAAAGATTTATAACAATTTACTGCATTAGGGAGTACATTGTCTCATATTCTTGTAAACAGAGGAAAATAGTAATGGTAGCTTTTCTCAGAACATAGTGCCACATTGTTCTTGCGTTATCACAAACGTTTCTCTACAACCAGGAACACAATCAAATCAGGACTTAATCATGCCAAGAGGCTATAAAATAGACATTAATTGGACTAAATTTAAGCCACATTGTGTGACATTCCAGGTTTTATGATGCTACGACACAAGAGCAACTTAGCTCTTGGGAAACTGTGATACATAAACAAACAAGCCAGTGACAGCAAAAATGCTCCTAATGATCAGCTAGACACTGACAATAATATTATTGCAGTGGGTCATCAAAGTAAAGCATTTGGGAAAAGACCCAAGCTAATTTTTGGCCACTTGCAGTCAAAGCTCAAACAACTCCACGGAGGCTGGTAACACGAGCGATCGCTGTTATTGTTTACTTCCGCAATTTTCGCCGGATGTTTTGGTGAATGGTAGGCAACAGCTGATGGTCTCTAAACTCGGTTTATAAAATGATAGATCTGTTACAGAGCAAGAGAAGCAATGCCCTGTTTATGGACATTGTTTTTGCCGATCATAGGATTTTGATCACATTTTTATCAAATATGAAAATGTAAAATGCCTACCACGGCCAACGGATGTGACGACATCGCGATCGCTCGTGTGCTCCCAGCAGAGTTGCGATGTGGTGTATATATATATGTACTACAGTTTGAGAACCACTGACCAAGGCTTATGTGTGAACAAAGATGTTTAGACCTGTAGTTGGAGAGTTACAGTTTGTAAATTTCCTGAGATTTACCTTTCCTTGCCAAGTCTGCCTCCCCGTAGATAGGCTCCACTCGGACTTTGCTGGTGTAGATGGGAGAGCTGGGGGGGTCAGACAGCAGGTCCAGGCTGGGAGGAGGGTTGTCACTGGCCATGGAAGACAGGCTGCTATCGGAGGCGAGCGAGGAGCATGACCGGGTGTCTGACGACTTGCGAAGCTTCCCTTTGAAGAAATCTTTCATCTTGCTCCTCTTCTCCTCGGGCACCTCCACCTCTTGGGCCACCCCTCCCATGTCCATGCCAAAGGACTGTCCCGTGGATGCAGACAGTGCAGCATATCGGCCCGGGACAATGGCAGAGGAGGACTCCTGGTCGCCCCTTTTCCGCCCGGTGACACGGTCTTTGAGTTTGCCAAAAGCAGAACGCGGCTTGTCTTTCATGGTCAGGTCAAACATACTGGCCGTCATGTTGTTGCGGGTGAACTGCACCGTTACCTGTAACTCGCCACGCTCCTTCTCCTTTCGGCCCACCTTAGAATGCAGCTTGAACCACCTAAAACACAAATAATATTCATATCATACAAGATAAAAAAAACATGGACTCCCTATTGGCCACACTGAGCATGTGTTACATAATGTGTGGAGAATGGGGGCTGGATCAAACCACTGTCTTTGGAAACAAACTTTTTGGGGCCCCAGAGCAGGAAATGGCATACATTTTTGAAGATGTACCCTTGTACACCTGGACACAGACAATATGTGGACTCTTTAAGGCCGATATAGGAGCAGCAGAACTAACAGCAGGGCTTCTGTAGCAACAGAGGAGGCAGGGAGGAACAAATCAAACCCAGATGGAGCCTATGTGTTACTCAATCCAGCGCCTCTGAACTGCAAATGTTTCACATGTCTTTTATTGGTGACTTTTGTTTTATCACTAGTTTTATAACACACAGAAAGCATTAACAGACAGGATTTTACTGCGCATTTAATGTACAATATGTTTTGCTTGTAAATCCTATGGATTATATTTGCATCTAAATTCTGCAAATGACATTGTACTAAATGTATTATTATATTATGAATTTGTTTGATAGTATAAAGTCAGGTTTGCCTATGCTTTACATCTTTAAATGATCAATCAGACTAGACCAAAATAAGGTTAGGCTTGCTAAAAGTTGTTTTCCTTTTCCTCACAAAACAATTTGTGACTGTGAATATGTTGGGGATAAACACATACAGTATATTCATTGAACCCACTGTAAAACACCTCAAACACTTGCCCATTTACAAACAATGAAAAAGGGACAAGCAATGAAAGAAGTTAACTAGTTTATGTATGTTTCACAACTTTCAGGGTCTTTTCAGACAGAAAACTAGCCTGCAACTTCATGAAACTGATACAAATGCTTGATAAGTATGTGCACAGTATTATTTTCACAAATGGTCTGAGATTACAATATGCCAAAGGAGGACCTTTAAGTCATGACTCAACAACTTTTGCTCAGGTGTCAGCAGATAACTATATGAATCAATACACGTGACCTACTCATCTCTAGGACACGTCGCCTCTTGAAAGATTTTATCGAGAGGAATGATGGTCTGTCCCAGGAACACGTCCAGACCGATGAGTACGCGGTGCATGACCGTGAGCACCAAGTCCCCGCTGCCAGGAGGGAAAGAGCTGCGTCCTCCATCCTCCAGGATGCCCGGCAGCAGCTCGAAACAGCACTCTTCGTTCCACTGCGGCACCTCGGCCTTATCTACCAGCCCTGTGGTGTACTTCTCTTTGCCCACTTGAATGATAGTGTACAGGTAGCGACTGCCGTGCTTGCTCTTGGTGCGTAGTCCCCTGGCACACAGCACGGTGACATTCACATGCGTTGGCACCCAACGCTGGTCGTCGTCCAAATCGATCAGTGACATCATCTTGATCCGTTATAATGGGTGTCTGTCCAAAAATACGCACAGTTCACAATACAATCTTACCACCTGAACGGACAATAATCCTCGTCATGTTGCACCACTGTTTCTTTTTGTGCTGCGCCAAACCCCCTCTGCAGAGTCCCCCCAAATCCCTGGAACCATAAGCGACCACGAGACTGGAGCTATGCCGATGTCGAAGCGCTGCGTGCCATCTTCAAATTCAATCAATGCAAATCGAGTTAGCTGAGAAGCGGACGGATAATCGCCCCAAGTTCACGTTTTGTAGCAGCATGTCCTCATCGCAGCACCGTTACAAATGTGCACGCTGCGCTCATGGCCCGCCCTCCTCGACGAAACAGGCCTAGGTGGGATGATGCATGGGCGCAGATAGCGGGGGGGACGGGGGGGACATGACGTACCCAGATTTTCATTCACCTGGATCCGTCCCCCTCACTTTTATGAAGAAAAATATCTTGCAAGCATTTTGCAATGTGCGAAACAGCGCCTCCCTTGACCATTCACTTTGATATGCGGCGAGAAACGGTATTGCGCTCATGTGTTTGTGTTGACTGGGCTGTGCGTGTGTCAAAATGCGAAACGCGAGCTGTTGGTTTACTTGGTTATCAGACAGTGTAGCCTACGTCAGGACTGCTTTTTCATACGTCATGTGGCATGCTTGGTGAGTGATTAGAAACCGTACCAATACGCATTATTGTCTTGCAATGATGGGCAATTAAGTTTGATAGGTTGTCATGCCTGAGCAGCTTTGTCCCCCCCAGTTTCAAAAACCTATCTGCGCCCCTGGGATGATGCTTAAAGAGAAAGACGGCAGACACTACAGGCAAACGCGCCAAGTAGGACCAAGCGCAGAGGGACTATGAGGGGGACTGACAGAAGGAGAAGACACACAACCCGCCCATGTATATCGGTTTGCAAGCCTATAATAAGGAACTATATAATAATAATAATAACGCCAAACTGCTTGGACCTATGTTCTGCATTTTCTTTCCCTTAATGCCAGCAAAGGCCACAGCTAATTTAAATCTGAATTTAAGATAAACACATAAGTAAAAGGTCTCTCTCTCTTTCTCTTTCTCTTTCTCTCTCTCTCTCTCTCTCTCTCTCTCTCTCTCTCTCTTTTGTTGTTGTATTTTACACCTTTTATTTAGACTCTACGAGGCTGCAGAAATGCCAAAAGTGTAATGTGTAACGCCATCTAGTGGAGATAAACGAAAGCACACTCAAACAACGCTCAGCAGCATCCAAGTGGATAAATAATCAGACCAATACAGCTGGACATAAAAAAAATATTTGATAAAAGGGAATGTGATGAACGCAAATGTGATAAAAGTACATTTGATATAAAAACTGACACATGTAAAATGACTTGTATTGTTATTTTTATCAGTTCAAGTCATCTTTATCGACACAGTTTCATAATAATGCAATGTGGACGGATGCTCCGAGATGAATTAATTGAAATGGATTCATCGGACGATTATTTCTCCACATGGATGCTGTTCTGTGTGCACCAGGTGTACGTCACTATCATGTGGGAAAGCAGTTCCCAACTTTTGTCCCTGGAGAAGAGCCGTGTATTGAATCTTCATCGGAAACAAAATATGAAAGTGCATACAATGTGTTTACCTTAAAACATGTCGCTGAAAGAGTCGTTGAACATTGAACAACACATATTTGATTTTACTGCTGAGTTTACTTCGAATAAAAATGCCATTTGCATTAGTAAAAAAAACACACTTACTGTATGTTTCACAGTGATAAGAACAACTTTGAGGATAAAGCCATCAAATTAAGTAATTTAATACAAAGAAACACATCTGAAACAGTACACGGGGACAGAGTGAAGGTTTCTGTGGCACTTTTCAACGTGGCTTTGAGGAGGGGAACATCTGAGACAACTGTGAACTGTAATATAGCCTACATTTACACAAAGTGGCAAACAATCTGAATATTTCTCATACATTCAAAGATAGAAAACAGGAACTTTCTGAACACATTACAATACAAATATGTGGCATCATTCAGAAAGGCATAACTGCTGACGTCTCACTGTGTCTCCTATAACAGTGAGGCTCAAAAGTGCAAATAAGATTTTCGTTACGAAACAAGTGCTTTTTAAAACTTAATAACTTATGATGCATTAGTTTTCTATGGTGCTGTTCTAAAACTCTCAAAGGCGCTTTAAAAATGCATACATTATTCATCCAGTCCTCAGTCACACTCGATGGTAAGCTACAACTGTAGTCACAGTTAATCCTCAAACTCTTCAGAGAATATGATGACTAAATTATAAATATAATTAATTATAGCTGATGAAGGCAGTGTAAGGCATTAATGTGGCAGCTCACTGTTTCAGATCTGCTACAGCTTACATTGAGTAGCCAATATTAAACCAAAGACACAGAAGGCCTAATTATTGTTGATGCTGTTACATGCATGCAGACAGTGCAGGTAATATGTAAAAGCATAACTTTTTAGAGTGAGCACAATGCATGAAATGATACATGTGTGTTTAGATTCAATGAATGAAACAACACTGACCGCAACAAACAAAAAATATAGATCAAAGAGCAAAATGAATTGAACAAACTTGTTAACTTAGAGCTCCTAGGTTCCAGGTGGAGTGTACTCTAGAGTCAGTAAAATTCACTTTGCTCTCGGACTGCAGTAAAGCAGGTGACCTCCTCACAGAAAGTTCTAGATGATGGCAGTCAATTTGCCCCTGTCATGAGCCCTCAAACTGATAGTGGCGTTTCAGTAACAAGCCTGAGCTCAGTATTCTGTATTGGAGGCACTGAGATTTGAAAGCTTTAAGAACTGCATAAAAGAAAAGTTTCACAATCGAAAAAGATAGAATAGTAGAGCAGCTTCACTATTGCAAAAAAAAAAGTGCTTTACTATTGATGGAGTTGAAATTAAAATTAAAGTTGATTCTTCTTTATGATGCAGTGTACTGTATCAGATTAAAAAAAAAAAAGGTAAAGGTTAAGGTGGAACAAGACTTGGGCTGAAAGATTTTAGGCTTTAGCAATGTGCACCTGTTACATTAACATATATTCACCAAGTGGTATAAAAATCCTACAAAGACACTCACCTTTCCCCATTATAACATTTTGGAATGTTTTCTTTTCAGTTGCGTGGCTGAATAAGGATGTGTTTAAGGATATGTTGTTGTACAGCTACAAGTTGGGCTTTACTTTTTCTTATGAAGCATTTTCAGTCCAGCAGGCCGTTCTGACAGCCCTTGAGGTACAGTTCATCCTGTGATAAATGCCCATCGAAGGCCTCTGTGTAGAGGCTGCTGGTGCTGCTTCCACTGCTGCACATGAAGGTCCCCACTGCACGGCCCTGACGCGCATGACCTACAGCATCACTGAACACCTTGTTTATCTGCTCCTCCGAGGGCATCCACCAGTCTGGGTTAGAGGCACAGTGCATCCGGATAAATTCTAATGGAAAAAAAGACAAGAACAAAAAAAAACATTCAAGCAAAGCATATTAGTCAAAGAAACTTAAGAAGGACCACTGTTTTGTGAATAGGACAGAAATGTACCTCTGAGGCAGCTGACTTTAACAGGGTTCAGTGGTCTTCTCTCCAGGCCCGGCTCCCCACAGTGGACAGAGCGCTTCCTTTTACCCAGCCCACAGGAGAACTTCAGCTCGTCGGTGGTAAACACGTAGCGGATCAGGTATCGCAGCAGCCGCCGGCCATCTTTCTTTGATGAATTGACTGCTTCATCCCACTGTTTGTTGGTAATGTAGAGAGGGTAGTTCTCCAGGAGCTGCTTACTTCCCTGCTGAAATTGCAACCAAGATGGATGAGGTGAGGTAGATAATACATTAGTTTACCATTTATCATCAAACAGCCTGTTGCAATACAATTACATGTTAACTATTGTGAAGTTTAAGATTTGGTAAAGAGTTACCTCAAAAACAACCTGCCTTTCCTCTTCCTGAAAAAAAAAAAACTACAGTTTAGATCCACTGCTAATGCCAAGCAATAGTTTGTTATGTTTGCTCCTGACCTCAATAAAAGCTTCCTCAGGTATTGGTTGAACCAGCTGGTTGTGAAAATCAAGCACATTCTTGAAATAGTCAAGAACATTTTGACAAGGAACTGGGGAAAAGGATGGAGCAGACAAAGGTTAGAAGTGACAAAGTTGTCCATATGGAGAATATTGTGTTAACAGCTGTAAGTCATACCTGGCATGTTATCCAGCTTATTCCGCAGCTCCTCGTTCTCCTGCTGCAGGGACAGCACCTCCTGCTCCAGCTCCACACAGCGCGGGCAGCAGCTCTCCTCCTCCTCCTCCTCAGGCAGAGTGGACGAAGGGTGACCGTAGGACTCTGAGGGTGCAGGGGAACCCCAGCCCCCTAGACCGTGCTGCTGAGGGGACAGGCCTGAGCTGGGCTCAACAGACGGGCTCTCATTCTTTAGGCTAGAGGCCACTAAGGGCTGCTGTCGGGGCCCGGACAGCAGGTAGTTCTGAAGGGAGTCAGTGAAGATGCGCAGCACAGCGGAAGTCTGTTGTCGGGTCAGGTGGTTAGGCTGGGCCTCATCCTCCAGGTCTGTGGTGGAAGAGCTCTCTTCAAATTTAGCCTTCCCCAGGGAAGGGCAGTGGAGGCCCGGGCCCTGCCCTGGGCTTTCCTCTACCTTGATGTTGGACATGAGAGAGCTAGAGGGCTCCAGCAGACGCCCATTGTTGAGGAGGCTGAGGACTCGGCTACATTGCTGGGCAAAGGCATCCAAGATGAGACGATTTTCTGCAGTAAACAGGAGGGCAAAATGATATTTTATTCTGGACCAAGTATATTAAAAATGGGAGACATTTAAGCCCAAAATTATAAATGCTCCAATCTCAACAGGCCAATGATAATCACAATGAGTGATTAGTGTATACTGTAGTCTGTGCACGTCTGAATGTGATGATCCACACCACACATACCTCCATGTAATGACTCTGGACCCACTGCCCTCACTCACACTGATACAAAGGAGTCCAAATGAGTTGTGTGTTGTGTTGCAGTCGTTCAGACGTGTCTATCAGCTCGCCGCAGATGTGTCGCATTTATTAATATGCGTGCGGTCTCTGTTTACCCGTCGAGATGTATCTGATATCATTCGCCTTCACCCACCTTCCCCCAACGCCACCACACCACTTCTGTGGCACTGCGAGCTGAGAGCCTCATAAAATTTCATTAAAAACAACACGCTTGGCAGAGGAAAATTTATGAGAGCCATTTATTTTAATCACAACTCTTTGGAAAGGCTTTTCAATGCAATTTGTGTTATTGTGCGCTGACCTGATTGCTGAGTCTGGGTTTTATTCTTCTCTTCAAGGCAAAGGCATTGTTATTGTTGTTGTTTTTTTGGCCATGACAGATACATGAAGTTACTTCCATCAGGTGCCATTTGACAAAGAATCTAAGCTATAATTGGATAAGGCTGAAAGTAGTGTGATGAAAATGTTAAAATGGTCGTAAACTGGGACAGTTAAATCTTTATTAATACTATTGAGAGAATTCACACTTTGTAAAGCTTAAAATGTAGAAAATATATTATATTGCTGCTCCCAGGCATTTAAAGGCTCGCAACCTGATCTCAGACTGAACACTGGGTGTGAGTAAGGGACAATAAAGAGGTGTGAATTGGTAGCAGTGATAAAGATGTGAATATCTGATTAGAGCGTGTGATGTCTGACGGCTAATTTCATAAACACCAGGGTTAGGTTCATTGCTTTCATCTTAATACTGGTTCCCATGGACCCGCCCTCCGCACAGGGAGCACATTTCTTCCACACAACGCCACTGTAATGAACAGCAGCTGAGAAGAAAAATGAGCACAGAACAATATGTTTCAACAGGACACTGAAGTGTGTGCATGCACGCACCCACCAGTGGGTACAAAAGACACACTACAGACAATCACCCAATGCATTTTTAGCACATGCACACTCCAGATTTAATCATAACTGCTCCCATTTCAGCACCAGCTCAGTCTCTGCCCAGTAAAGGAAAATGATGAGAAGTTGAAAACAAGACTGGATATGCCAATGAGAAACTGACTTTCATTCAATACCAACTGTAAGGACCTCACGCCTAAACTTACTCTTCAGCTTTTTAGTCAGAAAATGTATAGAAGAGCTCTTTCTGGAGAGGTTTTACTCACCTGAGCTGATGGCATAGGTGCAGTCCGGGGCTTGATTCAGCGAAGGGGACAGCCTGGGTTCAAGTTCCCCCCCGGGGCCCCGCGACTGGCCGCACGCTGAGGTGGAGGTAGGCACCCTGCTGCTGGGCCTGCTCTCACATGGGAGTCGATGCTGCTGCTGCTGCTGCTGCTGCTGCTGCTGTGAGAGCATCTGGTGCTGCTGGCTGCTGCTCGGCGCGAGGCTGGACTGTTGAAGGTGCGGGCGCTGTTGCTGATGGTGCGGCTGGAAAGGATGAGGCTGCCCGGGATGAAAGGCGTGCTGATTCCCCCATCCATCCCCAAACACTGGCACTTCAACAACAGCGGACCTGTCAAAGCGCGACTTACCAGCCGAGCGCCTGCTCTGGAACATTTTAAGGGAGCTGTGCGGACCACGCTGGAGTCGGCTCATTTTGGCGGTGCATGGCCCCTCGTCCGCGGGTTGCATCTCACCATCCATCCCGGAGCGTGGCGCAGCGGGGCGGCAGCCTGCAGGTCAGTATCCCGTTGTGCTGGTGTGACAGGCTGGTGACAGGGATCCAGATCCGTCACTGTCTGGCTCGTTTCCCTACACAGACACAGCGTGAGGGTGGGTTCATTTACTGACAAGCCCCCGCTCCAATCCCCAGCCGGGAGCGTCGACACTGACACCCTCCGGAGGGAAATGCAGGCGGGACTACAGCGCTGCTGCCTCACTGTAGCTTCATCTACAACAACGGGGCGCTGTGGTTTTACTATCGGATGGTAAAAAGCACAATCTCCTAAATGAAGAGGAAGAGGCCATTTTGTTCAGCTCACTGCCAGCTCAAATGTTAATTATGAGTTTAACTATAAGAACACATAGGCCTAACAATGATTAACAGAGACAATCCCATAATGTTATGCTGTTGGCCGTAGTTATAATACATGAGTGTACAATGGAAACGAAGCATTTCAATGGCTGTCACTGATTGGTACGATAATTGCTTAATGGCTTTATTGTGGCGCATTGGCTACAGACAATTTCCCAAGGCTCCCCATACCACACAATGCACATTAAAACCTTACCTCTCTGCCAAGTAGTCTAAGTTCACATTTTTCATTTTCTGTCGATAAATTCGGCTGCATGGAATCACCCTGATTGATCTTCACCAAGGAGCATAGCCCATATTGACTTCAGCCACACGAGGGCGCCACACCAACACATTTAACAGACCGCTGCTCATAGAGACATGCTGTGCTGTACAATCATGAAAATGTCAGGATGGTTGGCCGAAAATCTGCACTTGTTAACTGCAGTTGCTACTTTAACAGTGCCAGTGGGATTTACAGGGACATTTCAGACGATTAGCAAACAAATATACAGTAGATAGGAGGGGGCGTTTTACTGTTGTCATGTTAATTTTAGGTAATTAGACCATTAACATCTGTTAAGGCCAATGAAAATGTTGCACAGCGCCCGACTCAGTGGGACATTGATTGGGGTTAGTCTGGTTTTATTTGTTAGAGAGAACAGATATAGCCTATAAAATGTTAATTGTTATGTTGTGCCATTATCAAACCCCAGAAAAAGGCCTTTTCCCCCTTCAGTTCAGTGTTAATTTCGTCGACTAAAATATTTAGTCTTAATTTTAGTCAAAGTGTTATTTTTGACGACTAAAATTGGACTAAAACTAAATTAAACGTTTTTCATGAGACTAAAACTATGACTAAAATGTCCAGATATTTTAGTCGACTAAAATAAGATAAATAAAAATGAAAGGGAGAGACTAAAATTATCCAAACTTCTATTGACCGTCTGAAAGAGCCTCAGATCATGTAAAGTCTCTGCCAAAGGAGCAGCTCTGAGCTTTGTTCATGTGGAGCAGCTCCATGAAGCAGAGGAACAAGATTAAATATGATTATAATGAAGATTATCAATGCAAAGTCCACTAAATTCGTCTTAAATTTAGTCGACTAAATTTACTTGCAATTTTAGTCGACTAAAACTAGACTAAAATCGAATTACATTTTCGTCAAAAGACTAAGACTAAAACTAAATTAAAATATGTTGTCAAAATTAACACTGCTTCAGTTCAGACTTATCCGAGTATCGCATTAGGCTACGTGAGGCAGAAGAAGCTGATGAGATTATGCGCGCTTTCCTTTGTAACATTTTGTGAGATGTCCATGAGATTCTTGCTGCTGCGCAACGTGAATGCGCACGTCTGTTCAATGGGGCAGACGTGCGCGCGTACAAATCGGAGTCACAAAAGTTGCGCGGCTCAGTGGAGTGAACTCTCTACGAGTGGTGGGACTAGACACAAGGGAGAGAGAGAGTGAGAGAGAGAGAGGGGGGGGGGCAGCGATAGGTCTGGTTTTCCCGGTGGATCCTTAGCCATGTTCGCGTCCGGAGGGAGTTGAATAATGTCGTTTGAGAAACTTGTCAGAACGGGTTCAGTGAGGAGTTTTCAGATAAATTCGGTCCTAAACAACCCCAAAGATGACTGTGACTTTTGCCAACTTTTTGCGTACAGTTAATTATTAGAATAAAGCCGTTTTGCAGGGAGCCAACTCCACGTTTGCCCCGCGGGACGTACGTTTTGTGTCCGTGATGGTGCGCCTTCTCCACTGCGTGCTGCTTGGTTATTTCACGTGGAACCTGCGGATATCGGACGCACAGGGGGAGTACTGCCACGGCTGGTTAGACGCTAATGGGAATTATCATGACGGGTTCCAGTGCCCGGAAGACTTCGACACCACAGACGCCACTGTGTGCTGCGGGACCTGCTCGTTGCGCTACTGCTGCGCGGCCCAGGACGCACGGCTGGACCAGGGGAGCTGCACAAATGACAGGGAGACTGACAACACGGAGTTTGCAGCACGTAAGTTTCGAGGGAATTGTCTCTGATTTTTTGGATCATCATTAAGTGACAAGAGGGTCTCAAATTCTGAACCTCGGGTGACACTTTTCCTTGTCCACTTTTTCCAATGTTGCCATGTGATTTCTTTCACACACACAAAAAACTCCTTTCGTAAAATATAGCCTACATTTTTGGGTGTCCAACACTTTGTTACCTGTTTCTATCCCTATGTGTGTTTTGGGGCTGAAACAGCAAATCAAGGGGGTTCTATGACAGTGAGGGTCAGAGGTCAGTGGGAGCAGGTCAGGTCAGACACCTCACTGGACCTGTCTGCTTTCATCACAGCAAATAGCTATATTGCTCTGAAAGGAATCATTCACATACACATATTCCACTGTCAATAGATTTAAAGTTGTAGTATGCGTCTGACCATAACTCCCATCAGATTCCTTTTGAGGTGAAAAGGAAACATTAAGATGAACTCACACAACAATCTGCGGCTACATAAAAGACTCAGTGTGGTCCTCCACCAACACCATTCAGGCGTCAATAACAAACCTCTTTCAACTTGAGCTTCAACAGTTTTCTTTAAATTTCCTGAATGGATCTGCCGCCCAACGGACAATTTCCTAATTTTCCAAAACAAAATAAATAAACGTCAACCGATTTCCTCATCGTGAGCCCTTGTGAGTGAAACTGAAGTGACACGGCAGGAGTGGGAATGAAAAAAAGAACTTATTTCCAGACTAACCCCCCAAATAGAACATTTTAATAAAAGCTAGATTCTTTACTCCTGTTGCTATTGAGCTGTATGTGGTACAGATTTAAAATGGGCATGTGATACAAGGGGCGGAAAGACTTTATTCCGTGTGATTCAGAATAATTCACGAGGTATTTGCATTTTTAAGCCAAGGTTTTTTGGTAATAGTTTGCGTATAATCTAGAACATACTGGGCTGTGTACATCTCTGTCTATTCTGATTCTGATGTTGACCTTTTCTGACTCGTTGCAGAGCCGGTGTACGTGCCCTTCCTGATGGTGGGCAGCATCTTCGTCGCCTTCATCATCGTGGGTTCACTGGTGGCCGTTTACTGCTGCACGTGCCTCCGGCCCAAGCAGCCCACGCAGCAGCCCATCCGCTTCTCCCTGCGCAGCTGCCAAGGCGAGACCATCCCCATGATCCTGACCACTGCGCCCCCCAGCCTGCGCGCCCCGTCCCGCCAGTCCAGCACGGCCACCACCAGTTCCAGCTCGGCCGGCGGTGGCAGCTCCATGCGCCGCTTCTCCCTGGGGGGTCAGGGCTCTCAGCAGCAGCAGCAGCACGGATGTCTAATATCGGCCACAGTTTCCTCGTCCGCGTCCACCCCCACTCAGACTCCGCCCCTGCCGCCGCCGTACACCTCACCCCCGGTCCCCGTGCCCCCCGGCCACGCTCACACGCCGCTGCAGCTACACCAGCACGCCCCCGGGTTCCTGTTGCCCCAGCAGTACTTCTTCCCTCTACAGCCCGACCCCTTCGCAGCCGCCAAGGGCTTTGCGGACTTTGGACAGAGCTGACAGAGCGGCTGCATTTCACAAGACACGCAGCAAACCCTCCGTGCCAGAAGGAAATCAAAAGTCGTCACATGTTTCTGTAAATCTATCGGAGTGGAAGAGTTAAATTGACTTGACATTCTCTTGACTCGATGTGGTCCTTTTTCTTGGTTAGCACTTGGAAAATATACCACAGCTAAAGATCACAGAAACACACATACACAAGATCACAAAGGACATTTATTCTGATGTTCAGTAAGGGCTTTCATGCTTGGAACGTAGACTTGACACTATCCCGACGCATATTGATGGGTTTACAGAAACGCCACACTTTTTACCTGGTGACCGAGATGCTGGAGGACTTGACGCAGCTAAATGGACAGAGACACTAAGCTCCTGTAAACAAACTGAGGCCCGAGGCGGTCTTTGCCTGTATGCACTTTTCCATCACACTGACACTCTCGGGATCTCGTTCTATTCTAACTCACTAAAACAAAAGTTCACGAGGAATACTTGCATGTCACGTATTTACATTTCGCAGCTCTGGAGGATTTGTAATTCTAAATTGATTTAAACCAGGGAATGATGTCTTTGACAATCACAAACCTAAGAGTCACTGCCACACGATGGAAGTGCAATGTGGACTTCATTAACATTGTACAGGCCTTTGCAGCCCGAGTGCGGTTGTCAGAATGGTTCCCCAAAATCGATGAATAAAATGTCTCTTTCTACTGCCTGCTGTGTGTGCCGTTGAGTAACACTAAACCGGATGACAGGAGGAAGAGAGTGTATCCTGAATGAAAGGAAATCGGATTCGGCTGTGCTGCTCTCTCTGGCTCTCTACCTGTGGCTCGTTCATGCACCACACTTCCCAGCAGGAATGTGCGCTCAGATCGGTCATTGTCAGTGCTCAATGGGCATGCCATGGTCACAGTGTTAAAAACAACTCATCCCAGAAATAGAGGGTTTAGGTTGCACCAACAGGTACCACCAGGCTGGGACAAAGAGGGCTCTTTTCTATGCTTATCTGACTGTGAAATAATCCTGCCAATCTAGTGGATCTTTCCAACAGTTGTGTCCTGTTGTGTTTGGAGAGGGATTTGTCATAATGCTATTTATTTATACTGAACGAACAAACATGGCATAAATGTAATGTTTCAAATTATGAGCGCATGTAAAAAAACAAAAAAAAACACACAAAAAAGCTGTCATGACGTTTTGTAAATGTTTTGTAGTTTCAATCTCAAATATCTTTGTCATGCTCGGCCAAGTTTCAGAATTCAATTCCAAGTTTTGATTAGAGATTTCTTATTATCCAACGCAGGCACACCAGCAAGCAGTCTGTTTAATTCCTCCAACATTTGTGCATCTAAAAATGTCAAGATTATCTTCAATTCTTTGGGATTCTTTAAACAAAAAAGTCTAGTCTCAAATAACTGTCAACTTGTGTGACCTCTCAAATTCGGACTGTCACATAAGGATATGCTTGTGACAGTATCCTAAATATCTTCTTCATAATCCAATATGATCCAAAGTAATAAACAAAATATCTTCAAGGCTGATGAGTTACCCAAACATAACTAAATAAGATGTTATGTAGCTCTCAAATAGCATAATAATTGTAATATAGTTGAATATTTCTTCCACATACTTAGACTGTTGCAAATCTAATCACATTCACACACAAAAAAAGAAAAAAAATCAAAATTACATATTTTTCTAATATTGTCCAGCCGTACTTGTGTTGTACAACTAATGTAATAAGAATAAGTTCATCAATAAAGTACACATTAGTCCTTCATGATTGTAAAGTTTATTTCAGTAGTCTTTCATGGCAGTAAAAGACAACACTTAAGTTTGCAGTCCCAACATGCAGAACAATCATTGAATAGAATGACAGAACGGAAATCCAACATTTAAAAAAAGTTAAAGGTGCAGTATTATCTTCTGTAAAGTGGTCAGCACTTGAGAGAGAGAGATCGAGAGAGAGAGAGATCGAGAGAGAGAGCGAGCGAGAGAGTCAAAGTAGTACAATTAACACTTCAGAGAACAGTTCGTGTGATCCATTCATGCAGCTCACAGACAGCGACGTGTTCAATGGTTTCTGGGAGTAAAAGCAACAGTCCAGGCCTTTTCCACGACGACAACATTCAGCAGATTGGTATAATTTTTGACATGATGACAACCAAACACCAAAGAGTCAGAATCATCACTGAACCGATAAACACAAAAGCAGAAGTACATTGCATGAGTAAAAATCTGTTACAAACACTTAGAAATGATCATCAAAACCAAAGAATTGCAGAATTGCAGAGATCCACTACTGAAAAGATACATAGAGCGCATTGTGCAACATCTTCCATCAAAGAGAGCTGAGCTTCAGAAAACCTGACCGCGCACTGACACTGTGTTCCCGTAAGGGCCATGCATCAGCACACAGCAGTACACCAGAGATAATACGTGAGGCGTGCAGACGGACAACTGCAGCAAGCGTCTACACACCCTCATCCACTCCAACACAACACATGTATCTGCTCCCAGCTCCGACACAGACATGCAGTGCAAACGAGTTATCCACAGAGTACCATACACACATGCACATGCAGACCCACACGTACACAGCCTGATCTCCCATAGGGAGAAAACAGCAATCACACAGACATTAAGTACTCAATTATAAATAAAACAAGCTGTTACGATATTAATCATAGTAACGAGACATTAAACAAAGCTCACTTTACCCTTTCAAGTGATCCTAACCTGCCTTTACTCAGAAGAACTAAAGTTACACACGGTTCATTACAAAGCCAGTCAATGCAAAAGTCATACATTTCCAATATAAAAATACAAATCCACAAAATAACTATAGAGACAAAGTAGTTTTGATACTGTCGTGGAGTTTCCTGGCAAATAGTTCTCTCTCCCTTAGCTAGCTAATGGCACTTGTGTTAGAAGGTTAGGATCTTCATTTGTAGTTAACATTACCACCACTGAGAGCAGAACACTCTTGTCATTTACATGTGCCACAAGGTGCTCAGTAGTATCACATTGTACACGTGCAATACTCTGGTGATTCTTCTCGAGGTGTGTGTGGAGCACTGTCCGAAGATAGCTGGCTAATTTATTCTTGGCTAACTTTATCATCTAAGAGGGAAGGTTTATGTAGGCACCGTTGTGATTGTTTCAGACAGGAGTGACATGTGGAATGCTCGTATTTGTATAGAACAGTAAAAAAAAAAAGAAAAGTGGACTGTGTTGCATGAGACTACAGCTTTTAGGAAACAACAAAAACAGGCACATTAGCTACATACATTAAATATTTAACTAAAATATGCAGAATAAAGGTTGAAGGCATGAGAATTATGTAAGGCTTTACACAATAGATGCTTCTTGAGTGCAAATCAAAATCAAAAATATCTGCGCTGAAGTGGTCCATTTAGTGCTGGAATACGCGCGCGAGTGTGGTTACATTTGGTTTAAAGTTATTCCCAATTCACTAGTACTTAGAAGATTGTATCTACGACTGCTCTTTGGCAATCTTACAGTCTATATCCTCGTCATCACCCATTGTCTGATGTTGTACAATAACAGCGATAAAAGCAGCTGAGTTGAATGAACTTCAATTTTGGTCTGTTCCAATGACCGTCATCGTTAAACCCAATGTAGGAGGAGACTTGTTCAGGCAGAAACTGTGCAAATACAGTGAAGAACATCAGACCACGGACTGCTAAGAAAGCACAGTGCTCATTATGTCTGCTGGACACGACGGCGGATAGTGAATGTGTTTAAATGTGCATGGTGTCCCTTCTGTGCGGAACTTCCCTTTCCTCCATGATACTGTTCTCCACTTGTATTCTTTTTTTGTCACTGGTGAGTCCCTCGGAGGCGCACCGCAGCGTCTCTCCTGGGCTCAGTGTCGGAGCAAGCGGCTGATGGGCGTGGCTTCACCAGGCGTTGGTCCTCTGTTTAGTGGTGTCATAAGCTCGGATCACCTCAGACTGAGACACAACACCGTTTTCATCTTGGGAAAAGGCATAGCCGTCTGTGAAAGACAACGCAGTTTTTAAATATCACACAGGATCATCCGATTTCAAATGATTATAAATGAAGACAAAATAATGACACACTGTTATAATTCTAGAGGGTCCTACAGGTGAGTATCTAGCAGAAGGGTTCCACTCTGAGCTTTGTCCCACACTCACCTTCATGCATCAAATGACTGGGTCAGTCACAGGGGGCCAGCGGGTGAGTTCGACAGGCCCCACTGAGACGAGTGCATAGTGGGGGAATAACAGCGCAACATTTCATCACTTTATCATCAAGTCACAACTCAGATTGACACTCGAGGCACGCGAGGGAAACAGGAGTGCGACAGGAAGTCAGGTGACTATCAAGGCTAAAGGGGCTGGGGCTTCTATCAGTATAGGCTTTAAGGTTTAAGATTGAAAAAGTATCACACAATAATGATTTCATCCCCACCTATGAGACAAACAGAAACAAACTGATGAGAAAGAGGCACACCACAGCAAAATAAAGATGATAAGCAAAAAAAAACACACAGTGAGGAAAACAGAACAGAAATATAAACCAGTGGAGGATTTTAGGGCAAATACGCATATACTATGTGCTGGATATCATTTTAGTCAGTGTCAATTTCTCTATACTCGAGTTAGTATCAAGTGTGTCAATAGCTCAAGCTATACATATTCACATAGAGCAAGTAGATATCTCGTCATGTGTGAGGCATGAGGTCATGGAGAAGTGGTGTGCGCTTACACACATTACCTGTGTGCCTCTGAGCACAGTATTTATGTGGAGAAGTGACTGAGCGACCCCTCTAGGGTCGACAGACACAGTGTATCGGGAGGAATAATGAAGCGCACTGTGTCCCATGACAGGCTCATAATGTGCAAGCCCATAAATCTAAACGTGATGAATTGGATGTTTTTCCTGTTCTGGGAAACATTAACATGAACAATGTGAAAGAGAAAATAAAGAAAAATAGGATAAATTCCTGCAGTTGAAAAACTTACGGAGCAGGTTTTGCTGAAAGGACTCGGAGCGGTACAGACTGACGGTGCTCTTCTTGAAGACGTTCTTAAGAAGCTGGGCCCTCTCCGTCAAACTGCACACACAGAGCAGAGTTAGATTCCCGCTGAAGGTAAGAGGCAGTTTTAATGAGCCATGCATCAAGTGTCTGTCCAAGCATCGTCACAGTCAGACGAGCTGCCAACTGCTCTACCTGCTGCCCTCAGCATGGTGCAGGCCTGCAGGTATTTGGAATACGTGTGCGTTGGTACTCCCAGTGCATGTTTGACTGTTTGTTCACTCAGGGCCCTCCATATTTGCGTGTTTGTGCCTTTGTGTATGTGCCAGCTGCCAGGGAGCGTGCTGGGGTTGGGCCATGGGCCAGAGGGGATACGTTTCAGCCGGCGGGAGACTTCACATTGACGCTTGCCGCTGGCCCAAGATACGAGCTGCAGCTAATGACGCCTCACAATATACGCCTGTATTATGGGACGGCTCCAAATGACTCGATCTGGACGTGAGGAATGGACACCTTCTCTTGACATGATTACTGATATTACTGTCAAGCTGGAGCAATTTTGTAATTTTGAAGATTTTGCCTTTCCTAGTAATAATCTTTCTGGCAGGGGTGTGGGGTGCTTTAGGGAAATTATGAAGGAATTTGGAGTAAAACACGATTTTTCTCCAAGTCTTTCTGGGTCGATAATACAATAATTCACATCATATGGAAATTACGCACGACTGCTTAGAGTAATTATAGTGGTGGAAACAAGTACAAAACACAATCTTAAGTGGAAAGTTGCCTCAACAGATTATTTTAGGGATTTTCAACATTTCTTTCTACACAAAGGTAATCAGCAAAAGTGCTTCAATATAAATTCTCATTGACACTTTCCGATACCTTTTGCCATGGACCACGGCTCCCGGATCTTTGGATAAAGCCTCCAGCTCCTGAACCTCATCCACCAGACTTTTGAAGCACACCTTCTTCACCCTTGATACAAAATAAGAGCATGATTATAGTGCCAGCAACAAGAAAATATCAGGGTATGCCTGCAGTAGCAAGTTTTCAAGAAAGTTTAACATTCAGCTGGCAAATTGTGCATGACGCATACAATCAGCTGTGTGTGGATGTCAGCCAGATCCGTAACAAGGAGAAAACAATTCCCATGGATTTTTGAGTGAAAGCGGATGCTATACATTTGTTCGAAGTCAGTAAATTTGAAAGGGCTTTAACGGTAAGATAACTAGAGGTATTTCCTACACTGGGTAAGACCCTGAAAAGAGCTGAGAGTAGATGACTCACACTTTGTAGGCCACGTCAAAGACCAGCGAGGTGATAGGGATGAAAAACAGGCCCATCCAGAAGACGCCCGAGCTGAACATCTTGGTAGCCTGAAACACAGCGATGCACTTACAGTGAAGTCACAGGGGACAAAGGACAGGTCAATGTGTGATAAGATAAAAGCAGGGCCCTTAAGGAGAAGACACCTGATAAGAAGCATCCTCTATCATCCTGTGAAGAAGCATGAATGGCATAAGATGAGCCTAAATAAACCGTTGTTGTTGTTGTGGAAATCGAGAAGATGGCCCCCAAATGAGCCGTTCAAAGTGCTTAAGCCGCCGTGACTAAGTGATTCCATGTTTTTTTCTTTTTTTCTATGGCTGCCTTCAGGCCACAGGAAGTACCTGTGAAATGTTTAGGCCAAAGTATCGGCTTCAGAGGAAAACAACTCTAGTGTGTGCTGCGCTGAGAGCTTCTGTCAGTGCATCACAGCCGACCGGCAGGCCTTTATTGTGCACAATACTACAGCTACTTCATGTCCACCGTGGGGTTCGCCGTGCCTAATACAGTGGTTTCAGAGAGTAAACACAGCCCTCGCTTGGGCTGTATTTTTATTCTTAAAAATCTACAAACAGCAACTTCTGTATCAAGGTCAATGTATGGAATGTACCACAGATGTACAACTATGACTGAGGTTTGGCTCAATTTTTAATGTGATTTTAGAGTAAACATTGTAAAATGTTAAATAATAGTAAAAAGACATGTATTATTTGAGCATCAGACTTCTGCATAATACAAATAATTTAAAAAGATCTGAAAATGTTCCAAACCCCCGAATATTTAGTGTGAGGATTGTGTTGTCTTTGGCTCAGTGCAATGAGACGATCTGTCAGCACCTGTCAGAAATATTCACTCTCATTGCATGCATTGTGACGTGCCCCTTGTTTAAGCCCAGCAGCGTTCTTCCTGTAACGCGACACACTCAGTAGCTGGATGCATTATTGCGTCTATCAGAGTCACAATACCAGGGCTCAACTTAGCTAATCGGCTCACCATTGCCTACAAATTGACTCTGATACATGTCAAACGCAGGAGGCAGTTTGAACCACCAGAGTCAGATCATCTTAATCCAAAGGTTAGAAATGCTTTGTTGGATGAATGGAACTATTCTCTGCAAACACAAGTTTAAAAATGTATGAGATGAGGGAAATTTACGCCAGAGCATGTGGTGTTTGTTCATGACCATTCTGAAACTGTGCAGGCTGGGCGGAAATATTTGCAGGTTTTTTTGGTCATCTGTCAGTTTAATTATTTTCTCTTCCAGCCGGTGCATCATGCATTTTAATGTAGACAAAAATAAACCAGGGATGTGTACTCAGTATATTAAATCAAAGTCAGCTGGTTCCAACAATAAACCATGCCAGTCTTCCACACATGTATATCAAAACTGCACACACTTCTATGTTTCAAGACAGATTAACAAACTTTTACTGATTAAAATACGGTTTCGCTTCGGCTGGTTTTATTGTGCATATAATTTCCCTGTTTACGTTTACAGATCAGATGTTGCCGTCCCGTCCCAATCAACACGTGTTTGTTTTCAGCCTCTGGACAGACTCGAGTGTTGGCGGGCCCTAGTGATGTCTCATACCAGGGGGCCCCGGGGAGCGACGGGGTGAGAGGGCTCTGAAAACGTGAATGCGCTTTCAGGACAAACTATTAAACTTGTCTGGCTGGTCAGATAGCGGTCTCCCATCGACTCTGCCGTGGTTTAGACTTCTACAACCATGTTTTAAAATGCATGTTCATATTTCTGTCTGCTCTCAAGAAAAGTTTAAAGAGTGCGCAGTCAACTGAATATTGATTTGATCGAGTGGTAAAGAGGTAAAGGGCGGGGAGAGATATTCAGCAAATTGTCAGAAACAGGACTTTACTAACTGAGCTTTAATGTGAACATAAATATTGTCTGGAAGTTTCTTGTGTCGGTCACAACTTTCTCTCAAAAACTAAATCGTACAAGTTGTCAGGACCTCTGGAATGATTTGGGGGAAGGTTCTTAAATACTGTGCATTATGTCGAATTGAATATATATTTGCAACAACTGTGCCTTTTTATCAAGCACTTTGAAGGTTGTTTTTGACTCAAGCTGTTCGGGCAGGAGTGCAGTATCCAAGGGAGTCCGCTTCACCACAAACAGTCGGCTTCAACTGTGGCGCAGGAAATGGAATGTGAAGCTATAAAATTGTCCAAAATATGGATCAAATCAATCCTGCCCGAAAGCCTTTGTAAAGTCTGAACATTTTATCGTCAGACAGAATGATCAACTGGTGAAGACAGGCCAGCACAAAAGCTCGAGACGGGGTAAAAGCAAAAATGTTATCCAATGAGTGGCCGCATCGACCATAAACAATGCAGAAGAGGGAAAGCGGAAAAGTCAACACAGACTCTCCAGTGGGTCGTTTTTGAGTCACAGTTTGTCTGTGCAACCTTTATTCGCCTTTTTTTTTAACTTTCATCCACCAAAATGTCAAAAATCTCTTATCATTTTAAGGCACACTACGCAACATGTCGGGCTATACTGTTGCCATCAATACAAAACATGCTCCCAATGACCAGCTCGACATGCTATTTTGGCAGTAGGTAATCCAAGAATGGATTTGGATGAGACCCTAACCTATTTAAGTCTCCAATTCTACCGAGTGTAGTCGACATCACCATGGAGACGAGCTGGAGACGTACCCACTCCCGATAAAGTTACAGTCATGTCTTAGGAGAGATGAGCCACTCACAGAACACGTTTGTTTGTACATTTATGAGGCATTTTTCAATGATTAAAATATATGTCATAAAATAAATTTTGTTCATAGGGTAAAATTTTAAATGGTGTGATTTTAAAATAGTAGTGACCTTGATGACTTCTCTACATTGGAAAATGTACTCTACTGACTGAGTGAAAGCATATCCTTGTTTAATCATTTTTGAAATATCATTGGGAGAACAATAAAAATGCATACACTATACCCCTGCATAGTATTCTTCAGCTGACGTGACTTTGAAGCGCATAAACTCATCACATGTTTCAACTTAACTGAACAAGACTAAACGTCCACTAAAGCAACTCGGGCATTTTTCCCATATGTTGCTTTCATACAATACTATAACGAGAGCCTGTAACTGTCCAGAGGCTAAAACAGCATTACAATAAGTGGGGAGTGTTTTGGAGAAGAGTAAACAGTTGCAGATCAAATGCAGAGCAGCCAAGATCCGGTACCAAAGAACAGAACAATAATACGTTTTTCACGACACTCAAAAGACGCTGAATGACCCAAACTTAAAAAGGACCATGAGCACAAGGGAACATCTGTATGTCATTTATGCCATTATACAAATGAAATATACTGTAAATGAATGACAAGGCTAAACCAAAAGAATATTTGTATTCTTTGAGAACACTTAAATGATCAAATACCCATCCAGGATCATGTGTTTGACATTGTTTGGCTTTTCTGACAGAATTGGAAAAGTATAACAATATAAAATGTTTTGCACTAATATCTGTTGAGTTCAAGATTAGATTTTCCATAAGAGTAACATAGTAGTGCTATTGCATCGTGTTTAATTTTACTGTGAATCTTAAAGCAGAACTAAGTAACTCGTGCCCCTAGAGGCACCACTGCAGGTGTCGTAGCATGTTGCGTTTTTTTACTCATTAATTGTCTGAGAGTAAATACTACGCTGACAGAAAAGACAAAAGGAGAGAGGGATATTGTACATACAACTACACAATGGAGATATTTTTTTTCACTCAAACTTGACTGTAAATACTGCTACAGTGACGCTAGCCTGTAGTTAGCTTTGCCCGTTAGCCTGTTAGCTTCTTCATGACTCCATTAGTGCGTTTTGGTGGCTCCGACCTGGAGGCAAAAAAGTTGCAAGTGTGGTTTTCTGGCCAGACACACCAGGGAGAGATGAAATAATCCCATCAACACTTGTATTACCCCCAGAGGAACGACAAAAAGGATTTATTAAGGTAAACAAGCTACTTAGTTCTTTAAATACGTTTTATCTGTTTACTTGCAATGGGGCTCTTTTTAGGCACAAATTACATTGTGAATGGTAATCTAATAATCTTGCCTTATTAGGCAGTATATCAACTTGTCAGAGGCTCTTTATTGCACTTATTCGAGAGTGTATTTTCCTCAAAAATGAAGCAAAAGTGAGAGTGACTGCAAGGCATGAGATAGAGGCCCTCAGAGCAGCTGTGTTGATACGCCAGATGAGGCGAGCAGACAGCGGGGTCAGCGTGCCAGAGCCGCTGCGAGACATCTCAGGTGTGGCTAAGCTGCTTAGGGTAGCAGCTTACACCGCCTCAGCTAAATAATCGGACATCTCCCTTTCATACCTGTGGCAGACTTTTAAGTTTGGTGGAGAAAAAAAATGAAGGCCATATGCAGCCTGGAATCGAGTACAAATTCCTGTGAAGGGTTTTCTGACTACTTTGTGGCTAGAGTTTTGCACCTGTCCTGTCAATAGTCCAGAGAATATTTCCCCTGACAGTGATGAATGCGTGTACACGAAGCCAGGCGCTGCCTAAGGTCGCGCGATGAGAGAGCGATAAGTGAGTGAGAGCAGAAACAGGAGGAGAGGGGAGTTCTGGTGTACATTATGTGACCAGAGGAGGTGGATAGAAAGGCAGCACAAATAAAAGTAGCTGATCAATCAATTGAAAGCAGCAGTATGTTGTCGCCTGTCACGATGGGACTACACAGACCGGGCGGCTCACTCGGAGCTTTGTGCGGTGGAGCTTTCACACTATTGTTTCTTTTAAGAATTAGCTTTTCTTTATTATTCATTGAGCAAACTATTCAGGCTGGGATGCCAGCCCATGATATTGAGGAAAGCAATGAACCTGAGGATTTTAATGCTTTTATAAAAAGAGGTAGAAATGAGTCGCACCAGCCAAAAAATGCATGATGAAGAAAAAACATATATACATATTTAAGTCGCTTTGAAGTATAAGTCGCACCAGCCTTGGCACCGTTGACAAGCCTCTCCCAGCAGCACATTGTTCAAGCTCTCATTTGTGAACTCGTTCCTCTAGCTGTGGCTATCTAGCTTTTAGCTGGTGATTAGCTTTTTTTGTTTTCTTCATTGCAGTAAGAGAAACCTCCGCTTTTAGCCAGTCCCTCACAAGTTTCTCGCTCACTCCAAACTTTACCGTTTTTTAAATTTTCAGTGGTACAGTAAGTAAGTAAGTTCTTTATTTGTCAATGTACAACCGTACAGGAGTCGCAGATACCGGTACACAAGGCTAGAGCGCCCTCTAGCAGCTGTCAGTGTGAAAATAACATAATATAATATAATAATATAATATGTGAAATTATATATTTTTATATATAAGTTGCACCCACAGCCAATATATGAAAAACGTGCGACTCATAGTCCGGCAAATACGGTAATCAACTTGGTATGTATGGAAGAAAATTAATATCTATCACATAGTAATGTGCATGAGGAAGCTCATAGTACAGCACAGTACAATAGGGCAAATTACTATTACTATTACAAATTGCTATCACTACTGTGAAAGCTTTGTGTGGAGTAAACAGAAGGGCCAGGAGCTCAAAAACATTAGTAACTGTGTGCACAGATGAGGCCAGAGTGAAATATGTGGTGCTTGATTTGGGTTGAGTTGTTCTTCAAGGGCTGCGTGGCTTTGGGGGCTGCTGTCTGTGATGCCGTCTCGGGTTTCTGAGAGATGTGTCCCCCGTTTGATGATCCACTAGCATCTGAGCGAGCCGGGACAGGGGCGTAAGGTTACCGTCTACCCACAGGACACCATTACTGTCCTCGCTCAAGTGCTGCAGGCCATGGATGAAAGCAGCAGGTTACACGCTAAGATGAGAGGGTGAAGGTAATGTAGTCTGCTTCTGTGTACCTGTGTCCATTTGAGGGGAGACAGAGCTAAACATTTAGGACACCAGTCTGGTATGGGACGGGCCAGGGTGAGTCATGATAATCTGTCACCTTATGGTGTTTATACGGGGCTCCAGAGTGAAACCAATTTGAATGCACATGGCTCAAATGTATAAAACAGGGCCTTTAACAAATAGGGACACATTAAGGGTAAGTAAATCTGACCTTATTACTAGAACATCCTGTTTCGTTAAGGTGACATATGGCTACGTATGGTTTATGAAATGGGTCACAATGTTAAGGCACATCATTTAACTTAAGTGGCAACAATGATAAGTCTGTTTTGTTTATTCATCTCTTGCTGTACTCTTTGGGGGCTGGAGTTAACTGCTGCTCAGTCTTCACCTGTGTGAGGCTTATGGATCGACACAAACGTGAAACTGAATTAAAGGGTTAGGGTTAGAGGAGATGTTAGTGGAGACGTTTTCTTCACACAAATGTATATAGGATTGGTAATGTCCTTCCACACGTCATGCCTTTGCCATGACTCTACCTCACAGTCCGAGTGTCACCTGTGGATACTCAGAATTGGGGAGGGCAGGGCAACACAAACATTGGTCTAATTAGCCCAATTAAGTCATTTTAAAACACAAGCCAGAGGTTTGACAGTTTACACCCATCTGGCTCTCCTTACACAGTCCCATGTCAAAAGCAGCGCTCTGAGATCTCCCACCAGTGTCTCTCTGAATTATGAGAAGCGGCTCTGGCAGGGACTCGGGCAGTTATGAGAGGAGCATTTAGTTGCGTATTGAGGGATGTGGTCCTGGCGTGATGGCGTGCGTGTCAGCATGTCGAGTGCAGGCTCGCGGTCATGTGTTTACCTCTCCAGACATGTCAGGAGCCAGAGTGATGATAGGCCAAAGGGACGAGTAGATGAGGAAAAACACCACCCACAATCCAATGCTTCCCCAGATGGCAATGTGGCTGAACTGTGGAGACAGGTGGGTTAGGGAGTGGCTTTGATCTAGAGATGTACCAAAAAATTAAGAGCTTGGCATGAATACCAATGAAAATAATAATATAATATAATAAATTGAGGAGACATTTTGAGACATATTTTGTGAAATATGCCACACATATTTAATTATATTGTTATTCTTGAGAATTCTTGTTGATTATATAAAAAGAGTTTAGTGAATGTGTCTCACCGTGGTCCAGGATGAGGTCTCCAGACCAGCTTTAAGACAAACTGTGATGACCACAAACTGCAAAAACAAATGCCTCATTTTATAAAATGAAGTCATTCTGAAAATGTAATGCACTGAATAAAGAGGTTAGAGCAGGACCAGAGCAGGTGCACAAGGCTCTGAACTCAGCTGCTGTCAACAACATAGAAGTACTCACTGTGTAAACCATGTTCCCTAAGAGGAGATAGTCTGGAGTTTGTCCATTGCCAAAAACAGTATCTGCAAAGAAAATCAAAAACAAAAGCTTGTGAAAGTCTTCAGGAAATTGCTACAAGTTCTGCTCAGTAACTTCGGTGTGAAATGTTCCTTTGGAGACTTGTTTACAGCGGACATGGGAAAAGAAACTGAACAGAGCAGTCAGTCGCTGAGTCCTTTGTTATTCTTGGGGAGAGAGTGTAACTAACTTGTCTTTCACAACTCTTAATAGAATAATGTTTTCATAAAGTCGTCAATGTGACAGGAAAGTATGATCAGAAACGTAAGAGAAACACGTTGGAAAAGGGTATTTTAAACACAGGTAACCAGCTTTCCCTAAAATAACAAAGCTATAATTAGCATTTCACTCTACCATGTGAACTGGATCCAAAATAACAGTAGCGCTTTAGTGCCAGTAACAAGAGAAAGAAGGGCTCTGCTTCTCTTTATTTCCGGCTGATCACATGTGCATGTTCACTGAGGCTGGACTGACAGCCTGTCCATCAGACTGAAGGGCTTGGCGCCTTTGTTTGCAGAGCAGGCACAAGCCTGTGTGGTCCTGCACTGTGGCCAGCCTGCAGTCTGTGGCCCGAATGATCTCTTCTCTGCGTGAAGAGCAACATGCACCGACATGCACTTTATCCTTTAGTGGCACAACAAAATGGTACAACTTCTTTATTTTGAAATTTGATGAGTGAGTGATAACTGAATGGCAAATAAATAGCGGTTAAAGACATATTTGAGTGAGTAAAAGTAATACTAATAGCAATAGTAAACAGGTTTATAATTCATGACTAACTAGAGGACGATGCAAGAGAAAACTAATTAAGACAGAGTATGTGAGTCTGACCGTCCTCCCTCTTCATCCTAAGCCCAGTGCGCACCGTAGAGCCTTCTCAGGGAGCTACTTACCATGCTGGAACGCTTTCAGGGGGAACCAGAAGAGGATGACGGAGTGGAAGAGGCCGTTCAGACAATGGGCCCAGAAGACCTAGAGAAAATGGGAAGAAAGGTGGAGGGGACGGGTGGGGGTGGGAGGAGGCGGGAGATTCCAAAAACAAGGGAGCGAGAGAAGGAGACAGAGGGGGGAAAAAAAGCATTTAAAAAGGGTGCGGGGAGCTCCAGCCTAACCGGTGACCCCTGACCCCACGCCTTTGTGCCAGCCCAGCGCTAGGCTAAGTGGCGGTTTTGTTGAGGCCTCCTGCCTGAATAGCCTCCCCGCTGACAGACACGTTGTATATCCTCTGAATGTTATGGGCAAGGGAGACGCTGCCGAGTGTGTGTACAAGTGCTGAAAAGAATTGAATTTATCTTCTTTACACTAAGCTTATTTGGGAATTTGGACAATTAACAACCACAGAGATATGCTGTCTTTGAATCAACAGCAAGGTCTACAACATCATCAGTGCAAAGTCCACCCAAAACAGGCCTCACGCAGATTAAACACTTTTCACGGTAACTGCGAGGAGCCTGGAAACGAGTGGTCAGCCCGCACAAGTGTGGAGACTTTTTAAACCGATACTGGCACTCGTAAACCAACTTAATTCAAATGTGGCAGCCAAACGAAACACTAATGGGAGATGTAGCATGAAACAGCCGTGAAATCTGTCCGGCCAAAAAACTGCTCCGCTGCTGTGAGCCCCCCCCCCCCCCCCCTTCCTGCGTCACTCTGACCCAGACGATGGTGCTAATTCTGAGCGCGCTGCGTGAGTTCATCCGATTCGATGCGCAAATTTGGCTGACAAGGTGAAAATAAAAATACAAGCCAGAGGAAAACATCGGCCTTTGATCGCTACGTCTTGGCAGGCGTGAGTAAAAAAATAAAAAAAAAATTAAAGTAATTAAAACTTACACATGTAATTTATAAGACAACAAGAATCAGACCTTCTCAAAAACTACAATTTCCTCCATTTTATGTCACTCAGAGTAATTATTGTTATTACTTCAAAGCACTTTTTTTTTTTAAATATATATATTTCTTCGCTGGTTGGTTTTATTAGACAGGACAGTTCAGCGTGGAAGGAGTGACAACTGACGAGAGAGGAGAGACATTAACCTCTTAACCCCCGCCTTAATCAAGTGCATTTTCTCCAGTCCAGCTTTACCCAAATCTATGCCTCATTTGAAAGCTAAGACCTACAAAACTTTTTTTCACTTTCTCATCATCGTTTTCGTCATTTTTGTCACTATTTTGACACACTTTTTTCAAGAAGCTTTTAGATTTGTTATTATTATTATTGGTTTATTTGGTCGGGACAGTGCAAGGTATTGACAAGCCACACCGGATTGTAGCCTTGGGCAAATTTCCATCCGTCGTCATCCCCCATGCGCACTCTCAAACACACTCTCATTCATCCTGGCCTATTGTACATGTTTTTCGTGGTAGGGGAAACTGCAGTACCCGGAGGAAACCTACACAGACACGGGAAGAACATTCAAACTCCACACAGAAAGGCCCCGTCCAGGTGGGAATCTAACCCGGACCTTCTAGCTGTGAAGCGCGAGCGCTAACCACTGTACTACCGTGCAGTGCACCGTAACTGTTCTCCAGTTTGGTTAAAGTCAAACGTGTGCTTGGTTCAGGTGGGGGTTAAGAGGTTAAGCAAACGGCCAGCAGTGACCATCATTTGTCTTACAGTCTGCAGCTTTAACCATTGGCTATGTTTAGAAGAGATTCTATAGATTTACCTGTAAAAACATGTACTAAAATGCATGTTGTTCATATATTAGCATTATTTCAAATGTGCACAGTAAAACATAAATCTGAACACAAAGCTTGCAAGAAAAAAAAGTGGAGCCCCTACCAAAATCAAAAACACCATGCACCATCCGTCAGCTAAACAGAGTCGCATGGCCAGCACCCCTCCAAACGGGGATTACCTCACTCTCCCGCTGTGTACACAAACCTAATACACTGGTCGCGGAGTGGTTTCAAACTGCCCCCACAGCTCTGTCACAGTGTGCTAAATTGTCCCTAATGTTACCGAGCCATATTTATGCCAATTAACCTCCAGCTGACAGGACTATTGCACCGTGTCTGCATACTTCCCCCCTGTCCCAGACCCGCACTGCAGGGGTGGAATCCTGTACCGCTTATCCCTCTGCTGTAATGAATGCTAATGGAGGCAACAAATGTTCAGAGTAGTTTGTCACAGTGGGATCGTCCCCTCAGTCTGACGTTTTCCATGGGACGCTGTAAGTTGCTCAGGACCCTTTTTACAAATGAATGCCCAGTGTGTCCCGTAATGATTCTTTGTGGAGCTCCTAATTATCCCGGAAAAAAACATGCACAAAACCAGCATTAATGAATTCAGAGCCAGACATTTCTGGGGTTTCTTCTCTTGATGAGACAGGTCATATAAGACTAACCAGCGTTTTGCTAGTTGTTTGATTTGTATAGTTGGGTGACATGTGGTATTTCATATCTTGAATAAGGCTGCAAAATTAATTTCAAATGGTCACAATAGGAATCTCAAACCCTAGATATATTTAGAATGTCCTACGCATCCATAAGATTTGAATATGCATAAACTGAGCTAATTCTGTAGTGTAAGAGTGTTTCTGCTTCATAACAAATTAGCCTATTTTCTCGATTAAGACATAAACTGTGGGTCTAATATCAGTATTTGGGCTTTTCTTACAAATGTGTGTAGCTCTAATCAATATAAAGATAGATTTATCAATCAAGACAAGAGACAGATTAAATTGACAGTAGGGACCCGTTCCTGTCCGAACGCACATGGCCTTCTCTCACCTCAACACAAACAGCCTTAATTCACAAAGACAGTATCTGTTGTGTACAAAAGAGCCATGCGCGCAGAAGGACAGCCGCTGAGGGGCCAAATTCCTGCTGGATTTTCTCGCCTCGCCTCAGGCCAGCTGCAAGGAAAATATCTCGCGAAGAGAGTGGACAAGCCAGAAAAAACAACCTGCTGACCTGGCCCAGTCATCATTCATGAGCCTTGGAAAATGTTGCCCAAACAAAATGAAGGTCCATTTTTACTATCAGACAAAATAATGTCACAAAAGTTGATGAAAATAAAACACAGTAAAAGACATAAATCTTCATTTTGCTGTAGTTAATTAACAAATCGGAGACCACCCTAAAGCACTTCAATTTGGTTTTTGCCATTTGGCTGTAGCTACTGAACTAAATGTTCCCAATATTCCTTCATCGCCTTCACAGTCTGCATGTCTCAAAAGTATTCTATGCAGAAAATTGGCAAGAGTTGTTTCGATCTAGTCATATATCAATCTCCTCAACATATGCCGTTTTATTGCCTAGTTGTAAAAAAACAAATACCTTTAAATAAATCTTTGTCAACAATTTCCAAAATATTTTTTTTTTTATCAACAATGTTCGAGCAGTCATTTTCTTTGTGCTGAAATGAAATGTGAAAAGTCACTGCATACAAGCCTCTGACAAGGAACCCCTACTGATGTTTAGTTAGTTCCACTAGTCACGGTTGTTTCAAACTAGATCCGACAGCCTTGCTCTGGGAACAAACAAGAACTCTCTTAAACAAATTGCATAATTTTCCGCAACAAAAGCCGTCTCACAATAAGAGCACACTCTCCCCTATCCCCCCCTGTGCTGGGTCCTTTCGCCTGCATCCCAGAGCCCTCTGACCTCTGGTGCCCCTGTCCGCCATGGTCAATCCCGCTCTAATCCACCTCCATGCAGAGCTAACCAGGTCACCACGCCTGTGAAGGGGAGACCAGGAGTCTGCACCCAGCATGAAGAACCGAGGAGACATCTTTATCACCAACAAGGAGAGTAACAGAGTACACAGACACAGCAGGTCACACCAGGCCAACACGGAGGCTGTGGTCGGAGACGTCCAGACTACAGCTGTCAGGTCCATGTGTAAGTTAGCAAATAATAACTGATGTCAGGCTTACCTTGGTATTGAAACCCATAGCATTCTGTGATGATTTGTAGAGTTCTGGGTATTTGAGCATGTTTTCTTTTCTGCAGGAGCGCTCAAATATTCCCAAAGTGAGAGGCGGCAATGCAGTAAAGATCTGAAAGAGAACATCAACAAATAATTAGGTTCAAAATGTCAGATGAGAAAAGGAACATAAGAATACACTGTACATTAACTGTATTTGACATAATTTACATAATTTTGATGTTCGTTCACTAAATCGTATAGTTTATTTGCCACGCCTTATGCTTTAAAATGTTAAACACTTCCCCAGTGAACATCTGTGATCCTCCTGACTAAGAAGCAGGTATTTAGTGCAATGTAATTTTCGGCTGCTATTGCTATACCGTTCAGTATATAGCAGCTGCTCCTGGTATTGTGTGGTTTGGGGGCTCAGCGGGTCAGTTGGCGTGAGACCCCTTTCGGCCCATCTGGAGTGGGTGTCTACAGCCCTCTGTCTATAACCAGCGGTTCACGGGACATGCTCCACTGGACTTCTTTCTCATTCAGAGCTGGGCCCAGGAAGGTCTCCATTGAAGGGTGGATTCAGGCCACTGCCTCCGACAGACTCCCACCGAGGTACAAGAATTCCCTCAGTTTCGGGATAAACTAAAAAGCGCAGGCGTCTGTCCGGAGCCGCTTTATTATTATCGTTTTTATAAAATACCTGCGAGGAGTAGGCCTGTGAAAAAAACTCCCCTCACTCAACAGTCAGTTACTCCCAGAAATGACTTCCATTCGAGGGCAGTCAAATGTTGAGTTTGGGAAACTTCACCTCACACTATTCTCATTCACTTGTGTTTATTGAAGTAAACTGAATATAATAAACTGTTTAAAGTCAGATATAAACTTCTTGTGGGTGAAATGACATAGTATTTATGATCAAACCAGCAAAGGCACATGTTCCTCTTCTTCTAAACTCATGACAGATTTGAAATATGAGTTCATTAGGAGTGGTCCCATTACACAGCCCTGTGGGACACACCACATCAGCGGCCCGCTCTTTTTGCTTCATTCTTCCTATTCTTTTTATCATTCCGACTGAGCAGCCATTGCTAACTACACTCTGTGGGGCAAGCAAAGCTGTTGTTCTTTCACGTACAGAACATTTTCTAAGCCACAAAGGGAATGAAGACTTGACAAGGGATCATAAATAAGGGAGAACGATTTCAGGATGCTGATGACATAGACGTGCAATAAAAGGATCATTTTTGGGGCACCGCAGCAAGTCAGTTCAGTGTCAGCGGGCTCTTTTGGAGGGCATGTTATATGCACTTACCACATTGTACAGACCGATGCACCAGCGTTCAAACAGGATCTGACCGGAAAAGCCATTGACAAATGCAAACCAGATCTGTGAGGGGAAAAAAACACAGGCAGCGTTACAACAACAAAAAACACACACCAAGTCAATTTCAGGACTTATTCATCAGGGCTTTTAGTTCCCTTTGTAAGATGAGATAAACAGTATAGTCTTTTAAAATGTAAGACCACATGTATACATTTCTTAGATAAACAACAGATATTTATTGTGAAACTGTGGTGTACAGTGATCAGTACACCACATAAATGCCTTTTATTTGTACTGTAAAAATCAATAACTAAATCTACAGAAGAAACCAACATAGATCAAGGCATAAATGGGTATCAAAATACAGTAACAATTTAATTGACAGATTATTCAGGTGGTGCACATTTTAAACCCACAGGCCTTGTTTTCTTAAGTGTACATGATCTTGACAATTCTCAATAAAAACTTTGTTGATGAAGGCTTAGAAATATATGGTTTGATAATCTTTTGATTGCACAGGCAGCATTGTGGTCACTTCACAGCTACGCAGGTTTATTCCATGTGCTCTGGTTTCCGTGTAAAACACGATACCCCCTGGGGCCAGGACGCCATTGAAAAAGATACTGGATTTCTGGATATAGGTATAGGTCCTAAATCAATGTCTAGTAATAAACATAAGCACATGCAAATCAATGTTAAAGTGTCCATGCTGGTGTTTCTACACAATAGCAGCAGGATGGATGGATCTTACAATTAAGATTTTCCATGCTGGTAGTCTTTGCCATTGCCTGTAACCGCCGTTCTCATTCAAAGTAACCTATGGTCTGGCTTCAAACGAAAGAAGAGGCTTGTGGACAGTTTGAATTAGACAAAATGAGTGGCAGTGAGAATGTCGGGACCACCAGACGCCATCTCCACAACCTGAATGCTCCCAGCGCTACCCTCCGTGATCAGGCTGACGACACGGGGATGATGGACAGGGCTAGTTAAAAGGGTCAGAATCAGGGCTGGGAGACTGAACGATGGGTACTTTAATACACTGTGTCAGCAGGAGACAGTGGTAATGTGAACCATACGCAGCACCCCACTATCTTTATTAGTCACACTTGTCACACAGAGTAACAATGTATTCAGGGCTGACAGGCGAGTACTTTAAGAGATTTACTCCAATGGATGTGCATCGAGTTACAAAAAGGTTGAAGAGCAATACAAATTCACCAGGAAGTGTACGTATCCCTCTAATTATTTCTGTTGAAGTCTGAAACTGGAAACTTTTGAACTGATTTCTTCATAGTACCAATAGGAAATCAATTTGTATGACTATAGTATCAGACTACAACACTTTTTGAACCCATCGCATAGTCATAACTTCTTGATTGACACTTTTTGTTGCGGGTGCCCAATTTATCAGTCAAACAACAGGCATGCTGTGCTTCCTTTGGCCATGAACAACCAAGCATTTCCTTGCTTCATTTCACGTCATTATGGAGGCATGAACGGTTATACATGAACTCTGATGAGGGCCCAAATTTCCATCTAACTGGGTTTGAAAAATCTGAATAAAGCATAAATGAAAACACACCCTATTCCCAAACTGAGATTGCCTTTACATGTATTTGTTTGTGACTCCCACCAACCAATGGCAAATTCCACCCTCTTTCTATCCAGTGCACTCGGCCGTGATGCTTATTGTTCATAAAAATGACAGGTTACAGATTCCTGAGAGACTTTAAGAGAGAAGGGTGTTTTTTTTTTTTTTTTTTTTGGCAGGGCATGATCCGCGGAGGTATGCTTTGGTGATAAATGCATTGAGAAGCCGTTGCTATGGGTTATGTTTGATGCATGAAGCCATGAGGCAGGTTGAACCATTAGCGTGGCTCGAGCACTGGTAACGAGGGGCTAGCGGGTAGGTCAAACTGCTGAATTAATTACAGCTCGTTTCAATGAGAGACTCTGGGCTGATATATTGTTGTGCCAAGTTTAAAAAGGCTCCTATTCATAGCATGTGGTAACTGCTTCTGTGTGAGTGTTTTGGCCTGGTCTTCGGGGTCCCAATAGCGTCTCCCTCTTTTCTCCCTCTCAGGCCCTTCTCTTGAGGGACAGATGCATTGATTTGCTCATTAGGGGAAGTACCAGCCAGGATTTTTCTTCTTCCTTTCTTCTCCTCATTGAGAGCCACTCAGCGTAGGGGTGTGGCTGGCCTCTCTCCCTCAGTGCACATCGTGAAAAACAGCGATGAACGAAAAGTGGGAGCTGAGAAAAGGAGGATTGGGCAGAGGCGATAAGACGACTTCTTGAATATTCATCAAAAAAAATCCCAAAAAGGGGGGGGGGGGGGGGGGAATCACTGATTCCAAAAGCATAGCTATACAGGCCTCGTCTAAAAGTATCAGGTGGGAGCGTGACATTTGTCCCCAAGATGCGAGTCTTGATACTCTTAATCTTTGTGCCACGGAATTGGCAAAGGATTCAATGCACAAAGCAAGAGTGGAATAAAGAGAGGCATACAGAAGGAGCGGAGACATTTATGGTGGAAATATGTAGAAGTACAAACACGAGTTGTGCCACTATGTCAGGCGAAGTTTCTATGGTTTCATTCAGGGTAATAATAAGTCTGCTAGCGGCTTATGCAAACCCCTTTCATGTAATTGCCTCATAAATGCCACTTGTCCATTAGGTTGCTCTACAGATTCCTGGCAATAAGTCAGTTGAATTAAACAGGTCAGGGCATTGTCACCTTCATTTTGCAACATGTAATTTATGCCAAGTCTGATCGTTCATTTTTGATGCAACTAAAGACGACCACATCTGTCCCATAGAAAAGGGACAGTTTAAGACTCGGCAAAACCAGGACAAAGATTACAAAAGTCTTGTCGGGTCAATACGCTGCTTACACTGACATTCATTTAATGTAGATAATCTTATGCCCACCTACTCAATACATATTTAAAGAAACCAAAAAGTCAGTGCAGTAAGTCAAAGACAGTCAAACACGACACTAGACAGTGGAACTGCTTTTTCCCCAAGAAAACTCCAAAGAGTCATTGGGGAAACATGCAGCCATAAAGCATTTAGCCACTTTCTCAGGTTGCTGGTATTAGGAGGTTGGGGTAAAACATGAGAGGAACATTTAAAATATCTGGGCCCCCAGAGATTAAAAAAAAAAAAAGTCCTATTATCTTCTTCGCATCCCTGAAGGAGTTTAAAAGGGGTTGGATGCTATTTTTCTTTCGAAGAGCCACAAAAAGTGGAGGACAAAACTCCATCTAACATCAAACTATTCAATTTCAATAACAACACAAAGGCAGGACATATTGAAAACAACAGGATGCAAAAATGTTGGCTGGCCTTAGAAAAAACACTGGGCGAATTACAAAAGCTTAAGTAAAATGGAGTCTATCTGTGACAGATGAACTTGCACATGTTTTAGGGACAGAAGATTGAATTTGATACATATTTCGCATGGCTTTGGTCTTGTACCATATGTGGGAAAAGACAGAAAGTAAACACTCCAGACAAGATTAACCACATCACTGAAAACAAATGTAGACTGGATTTGTGATATAAAAAATAAACATCTATCCAATTCATCCATCCATCCATTTTCTTCCCCTTTATCTGGGACTGTTTGGAGGAAGCAGCAGTCTGAGCATGTCCAGACATCCCGATCCACACACACCTCCTCCAGCTGTTCTGGGGGGGGACCCTGAGGCGACACCAGGCCAGCTGAGAGACATGGTCCCTCCAGCGTGCCATGGGTCTTCTGGGACAATGCCAGAGCACCTCCAGAGGAACGCAACCAGGAGGCCTGAGCCACATGAGCTGCTCCTCTCGACATGAAGGAGCAGTGACTCTACTCTGAGCTCCTCCCGGGTAACTGAGCTCCTCACCATATCATAATATTGTGTCCCCTCCCAAGGACTCCAAGAAGGCACTGAGACACTTGTCCCCCACCTGAACACATAGGGGCCTAACATGAGGGCTATACCAAACCCAAACATGCACAATTGGTTAATCCACTAGCAGGTTACCCCAGCAGCATTGAAGGATGGATCAAATTCAGATGACAAATTTCCCTACAGGGACAATTAACCTCTCAACGCCAAAAAAATAAAGTATCCAGCCTGTCTCCAGGAGTTCGGTTCCACCGAGCCATCATGGCACCTGCGTTTGACTGCCGCCCAGTCCTTTCTGCCCCCGATCCCTACGGCTTCCTCTGCTGGTGGTAAGCCCACAGGAGGGCTGAGTCCCGACTGGTCTTAAGATAAACAATGCGCCTATTTCTGTGGAGAATGCTGGCCAATATCTCTGGAACCAGAAGTGATAAGACTTTCCGTTTTTTGCATTGGAAAAGCTCAGCCACAGCCTTAAAATTCATCTCACCACTTCCTCGGGCTCAGGGGAGCAGAGAACATCACTGCAAAAATTGGTCACCTCGGAGGCTTGGATCATACTTTATATATTTTATGTTATAATTTCTGAACAACATGAGATGGAGACACCCTTTTTTGTTTTGAAATCTGCTGATTTTTGTCTTTCAAACGAGCTTCCTCTGAAGTACCTACTAAATATGAATGTCCTGAATAAATCAGCCCTATGCACCTCATAAAGCGCTCCCTGTTGTCACAGTTCAAGACTGTCACACATTTTACAATTTAGAAGCAGCATACACATGAGGATTTATCGCTGGGGCATATCAGCCCTCAATCTAAAACTATGACATCATATTAATGCAACCTATTGACAAACACTGACCATGAGATAAAGAGAGCTTAGAACAGTCCAGGCTGCATCAGATCTCAGGAGCTGTCAGACAAGTGCACAGAGATCAAAACCTTCCCGCACCAGCAGTGATAGGCCTGCTGCTGATACTGGGCACTTCATCTGTCTCCTGTCTCTTAGTTCAAGCCTGAGCCTGCTGCTACCACTGTGTCTGGTCTCTTTCAAAGGCCAACAAACTCTGAATGATTTATGGAGTAAACAGCATGCGCCATTAATAAGTGGGAGACTAGTTCATTGGAAAAGCCTTGAAGTGTGTGTACTTCTTCTCAGTATGATGAGGAAGACTTGAAGGCTGTTAGCTCTAGGCAAGCATCCAGTCAATTAGATAATAGTTTTCCCTTCATAACGAGGTGTGTTTGTTTTCGTGTTTTCTGTCCAGTCATGTCAAAATGGTGAAGTGAAACCATTCATAATGCTCATCAGAGACTGGCAGCTCATGTTTAGAGCTAGTCATCAGAAATAAAAATATGGAAAGCCCAACAAGAAACCCTGACTTTGAACAACTTGAGCTGTATGAGGCTTACCTCGATGATGTAAAGGACAATATTCTTGTAGAAGCAGTACAGGATGCACTTGGCCACACGGTTGTAGTTCCAGGCGCCGTGCACAAGCAGCAAATTCTTCAAGTATTTAAACTTTGTGGGGAGAGAAAGTGGGGGAAAAAACATAAGATAATTATTAGCCAAATGATGTGCACTCTGAGACAGCGCTGTGCACAGAGTCTAATAGTTCATTAATCAACAACCCTTGTACTGTACAATAATCCACTCCCCAAAATCTCAGCATCGATCAAAGTATGTTTTGGAAAAGGTCAAATGACTAATGATGTGCAAGCTTAAAAAAAAGGGAAAAAAAGAATGAATGTCTAATGGTGTCAATCACAAAACAAAGACTGAAGTTGCTGAAAAGTGCATAATAATGTTTGTCTCAAGGGGTTTGAATAATTGTTAAATTACTTTCAAATCATTCCATTATAATGGCCCCATGGTGAACTTACAATTTAGACCAATTTCTGCAGATAAGTGTGATTACTTTGGAGCAGAACCCAGTGGCAGGTGTCGTTTCTCAGTAAATGTTAAGCCTAGGCAAAACTACTACTGTTTTCTTTCTGTAAAATGTAGGGCTGGATTATATGGGGAAAAATGATAATGGACTAACTTGAATTAGTTAAATAACATATTATGTCCCATTTGTAAAATAAATGACTAATGAAGTCAGAGTGCCTTGGATCACCTCCGTTTAGTCATTTTGAAATGTTCTACCTGGATCCTCAAAGAGTATGGTGTGTTTTTGTGTAGTGCTACCAAAACCTCAGTCAGATGGGAGACCTCAGCGATTATGCTATATTATAGATTCTTGTGATTTGGAAATTGTGTCGCCAATACTGCGATAACGATCATTTGACTAACGTATATATATATATATATATATATATATATATATATATATATATATATATATATATATTGTGCAGCCTTAGTAAAATGAAAGCTCATCACTGACACATTTATCTGATCCTCACAGGGTGGGTTTAGTTTGAAAAAAAACCTTAGCTGGTGACAGATTGACTGCAAGGCCGCCTTAAGCCAAGTCTTTATTCTCAGCTCCTCCTGAAAACTAAGCTAAATGCAGGTTCAATAGAAACTGCCCAGAACTAGCCAAACGCTAAGGTCTGTGCCGAGGCTGGAGGATTGATACAAATCATGCAATTAGAAACGGGAACAGAAAAACAGGTTACACAACCACACTGGATTGATTTCCCTTAAAGCAAATTGCAGTTAATGTACCATCACGCAAACATACAGGGTCTGTTGGTATAACTTTATTTGATGCAGAACACAGCCTAAACGCATTATACAGTGAAGGGCCAGCTGCCTGAGTGACACACACTTAGACATGTCATGTGGATTTAAGAGGGCACTTGAGACAAACCCTGGCCTCTTGAACAGAAGTTGCACATTGGGGCACAGAGAGTGTACTGTGTACTCCTTGTTTCCAATATCCCTGAACCCTTCGGCTATAGGAGAAACATGAGGTACAGTGCAGCATGTTCAGCATTGAGAAAGCTACAGAAGGGGAACTCAGAGCTTTTGTTGCGTCCATGTATCTCATATCGATTGCAAGTATCATTATGTCCTGTTGCTAGGGCATACAAACACAAGCATTTTAATAGCTTATTGCCTGGATCTCTTTCTGTGCGGTTGTGTTGAGAGTTAGGTATCAGTGGGTGCTTGTTCTACAGGTGTAAGTGCTCAACTGTGTAAGCTACAGCCCTAGCAGTCATATGATCTATTGTTATCAGGGACAATGTGTCGGGATATCGCTAACACGTATTACACTTGAGAACATAATGACAAGAGTGACAGCTGCGGGAATTTGGCTTCTTGTGGGATTAAAATGAACAGTGATAATCAAGTTTTCTCTGGGAAATTCTAAGGTGACACAAATGAAGTTGTCCAAGTAAAGGAAAACAAAACAGAAATCATTTAACCACTCCCAATTTCAGCCTTAGAAAAAAAATAATGAAATATGCTTAGCTGAAAAAATAAGTACCGCATTTTCCAGACTATAAGTCGCTCCGGAGTATAAGTCACACCAGCCAAAAAATGCATAATGAAGAAGAAAAAACGTACAGGCGCTCGTCATATAATTAGAACATCATGAAAAAGTACATTTACTTCTGTTATTCAACTTAAACTGTGAAACTAATGTATGATAGACTCATTACATGCAAAGTGAGATCTGTAGCCTTTATTTGCTACAGATCTTGCTATTGTTCTTTGTTGTTGTTTTGTTTACACTGATTATACTATGAGAAATGAAAAGTTCATCATTTTGAGTTGGGGGTAGGCGCTCATAAGCTTTTGCTTCAGCCTACTCTTTTTGAGCAAAATAAAAAATAAATATTTGTTATCATTTCGCTCATTATGGCTCAGCTTGCAAAAACCCAATTAAAAATCTCAAAAAATTTGAATATTTTAAAAATGGACTGTAAGCCATAATCATAAAAATTATAACAAACAAAGGCTTGACATATGTCATGTAATGAGTCTACATCATATATTAGTTTCCCATTTTAAGTTGAATGACAGACGCACTTTTTCATGATATTCTAATTATCTGACGAGCACCTGTATATAAGTCGCACCAGCCTTGGCAACTACCTGGGTATAGAGGCGTAACTGCATCGTTGACAAGCCGCCCACGGCAGCACAATGTTCAAGCACCCATTTGTGATCTCGTTTGTCAAGCTGTGGCCATCTAGCCTTTAGCCCGCGATTAGCTTTTGTTTTCTTCATTGCAGTAAGAGCAACCTCCGCTTTTCACCAGTGCCTCACAAGTTTCTCACTCCAAACTCACTTTCTGCTGCTCGATTACCATTTTTTAAATCTTCAGTGGTACAGAAGTAGCAGATACTGGTACACAAGCCTAGACCACCCTCTAGCGGCTGTCAGTGTGAAAATAACAAACATGTAAAATTATATATTTTGATATATAAATCGCACCTTTTTCATACTTTGGTTGGAGGTGCGACTTATACTCAGGTGCGATTTATACATGAAAATATATAATTACAGTCCGGAAAATACGGTATGTGTTTTAATCTTCAGCAGCTTACAAATCAACAGAAACACATCATGCTTGGAAATCCGTTTCACCTGCGCAATGGAGTAGTCGGACGAGTTGGCCGCCTGCAGACCCTCGTTCCCTGAGATCCCCACTCCGACATGGGCCGTCTGGATCATCCCCACGTCATTCGCCCCGTCACCGATGGCCAGTGTGATCACCTTCACGTGTTTCTTCACCATCTCCACCACCTCTGACTTCTGAAGCGGAGAGACTCTGAAAGATAGATAAGAGAACTCATTTTAGTTCAGGGGTCCCAGAGTTTTTTTCCGGTCGCAACCCCCCAAAATGACCCGATCCTCAAGGCTGTAAAATATAAGTAATAATTCAATCAAAATCTGGTTCATGCATGTTTACTTGACTACCCCGTTTTGCTAATTTGCCTGTTTTCATTGCGAAATAGACAAAATACAAAAAAGTATATATTACTAAAAAGCAAATACTGCAACTATTTAAGCAGTACAACATCCTTTGCAAACACCCAAATACCCTGCCTCTATATGGGGTTTAATTTTGTTTAAAACTTCCAAACCCTGCACTTTAAACCACAGCAAAAGTGATTCCTTTACATTTTGTAAGTTGAATCTGTTTTTGAAAAAAATAACTCTAACCATAATCTCAATATCTGTAAACTCCCAATTAGACATTTTCCCCCAAATCGTGCTGCCCTTTCATTAGGTGTTAGTGTATGTTTATTAGAAGCGCTACACGGTGCCAAAGAAAAGGTGGAACTCATGAAGACTGGCAATATGAATATACACAAAGAGGCCCGTGGAGAAATGAGAACTACTTCAATTCTTTGCAGGGCTGCATAAAATAACATTCATTCTTTAAAAAATGTCTTTAGATCAGCACTTGGCACAAGCAGGGTTCTTCCTCTACTTTGAACTGTAAATTGAAGCCTGTAGACAGTCAAAAATGAGGACCACCCTAAAAAGTAAATATGGAAGCCCCAAGGTGAGTATTCTGCCAAATTGCCCTCTTTGAGCTATTAACCATGGCATTGTGCTGCTCGTTCATGAAAAAACGCACCTGGAGAAACCTACATATTCAGTCCACTGACCTGCTAATATCAGACAGTGGTTTCTGTGTGCTGTTAAAATCCAGACAGCTTCACCTGGCTTAGGCTGTTCACTTCAATGCTCAAATTGCCTTCACTACAAATCCTTTCATGTGAATAGCTGGCAGACATAGTTCTTTAACCTCTTAACTCCTGCTTGAACTGAGGACATTTTCTCCAGTTTGACATCGCGCAAATCTAATAAAAATGTCAAAATAACAAGGATGAAAATGCAACAAAGATGTGACGAAGAAAGTAACGAAAGAGCATCAAAAACATGACGGAAAAGCAACAATAGCAAAACAAAAAAGCGACAGAAGAGCAATGAAAAAAGTGATGAAAAACCCCCACAAAAGATGCATAAAAAACAACAAAAAAGTGACAAAAGAGCGACAAAAACATGACAGAAACATAGTGTCAATGTGACAAAAAAGTTAGGATCACTTTTGGTAGGCCTTAGCTTTCAAATGAGCCGTTAAACTGTTGCTCTCCGGTCAGGAAACTTTAAGATTTGGGTAAAGTCAAACTGGAGAAAATGCACTCGGAAAAGGCGAAGGTTAAGAGGTTAAACTTTACCCGTTAGAGTGTCAGAATGAAAACGATTTTTTAAATAATTTAAACCAATGTTAAGCTGCGCAAATGTATTTTTATAAGCCAGAGCTCTATGTAGGACCTGCAAGTAGCTGAAGGCAGACAGAGCATTGTTTAAAAGCTCCCAAGCTACATGTCGCCAGCACTGAGCGATACATGAACACATTTGTTTTTCCCATGTCTATAATGTAACTCTAAAAATTAAAGTGATACATTGTGTAACTGTTCCTTTGCACGACTCGTAAGTTGACTGTAGGAACAACCAGTCTATCCACCTCCCGCACTGAAGCGCTGTGTGGACCAAAGCCAGTGATGGATAACCCAGAAAATCTCCAGAGATGGTGTTGTAAACTGCATATCTGCCTATAGCTGTAAAGCGGCTGGGTTTGGTTCACCCTGGTCAAGAGGACTCATTAATCTCAGTGTTCTCTAATAAAAATGAAAGCGCATAATATGGGCATTGTCGTATCTTCTACCAAAACGATCAATACCGTGTCGTGAAAGCTGTGTTGCAGAAAGTTGCGATGAAGTGCCTGCATAGTTGTAAATATAACAGACCACAATCTGTCTAATGGTGGCTTTTATTGTTTTGGGAGTAAATCTTACCTGCAGCATATGACAGCTTTACAGGACAGGGTGAGGTCTAGGAAGTACTGCCGCACTCCAAACGTCAGAGCATATTTTAACGTCTTCCCATCAATAATAAGGGCAAAGTCGTTTTCCTTATAAAGGGCATCTCCCAGCATTCCACAGTGATGGCTGAGTGTCTCCCTTGTTGCCTGTAAACAAAACAGGAAGAAAGAAAAACAAGTGTAAGGGTGTCTGCTACACGTGTCATTCATTCCTGTTGCACATGCACTTTTCTTTCTTTGTTGAGAAATGCAAAGTTTCATTCAGAAAACGTTCACACTGAAATTAATGTTTTGGCCAAATACAGACAGTGTAGTTACAAATATTAACTTGGCAGCTTCAAAAACATGACGCAAACACAACTTTTTGAGTGACAGTGCAGGATTTTAGAGGCAGTTGTGGTGAACAGGTCTGGGCTCATTTTACACATTAGGACATTGCTGGAACATGAAGGGGAAGGAAAATACATAATTATTATTATTTTTTAAACACTGCATAGTTACCTTTAAGTGCTAACTTCCACTTGAACCTAGCACATTTTCTCCAGTTTGGCATTACCCAAATCTAAAAGCTTCTTGAAAAAGGCGTCAATACAGAAACGAATAAAAAAAGAGATGAAAAAATGACAAAACTGCTTCGAAAATGGGACAAAAAAGTTACAATCACTTTTGTAGGCCTTAACGCCGAACTGGAGAAAATGCACTAGGGCGGGAGTTAAGAGGTTAAGTAAAATGATCTTGTTATTAACCATCTCTGGTTTCAATATGTTTCGTAATATGGGAAAATACAAAAATAAGCACAGTCATTAACAGCATCGAATAGGACAGATTTAAAAATATGTTGCTTATTTTGACTCCTTCACAACTACTGTCTATTACATATTGCACTGCAGTCTTTGTAAGTAATATTAGGAAGTAGTCTAATCAACAAATAACTCAAGATTATCGGTCTATGAATCACATATTGTGGTTTAAATACTCTATGTGGAGCAAGAACAGTTAGTTTTGCAATGTTTGTAAGGATTATTGCCCAAGATCTTTGCCCAGTAAGATGGAACCCAGAGGAGGTAAAGGCTCATGTTTGCTTCCTCGGTGTACAGTGCAGATGATGAGTGAGAGTGAAATGCTATAAATATGAGAATGACAGAAGGATTAACTGTCCTTCAACAGGGTATGCAGTATGTGCCTGTTGGATAAAGCTATGATATCATCAAGGCATACGTCACTCCATCATTTCACCAGATGTTGGTCATTACAATGATGCCTGCAGTCATAGTAACCACACAGGTGAAAGTGCTGTATCATTTATTTATGAACCATTAGCATAGCATATTAAAAAGTCATCAGGCGTGGATACAGTACTAGATAAAGTGACTTGAGCAATGTTACATTCATAAACAACAGCTAGGAAGTGATTTACGCGAGTCGTGGCATAAGACAGTGGGAGGAAAATGTATGTGCATGTTTTGGATTTTTTCACATTTCTGCATGAATTGGTCACTAAATGTGGTCTCATCTTCATCCGAATCAAAAGAATGCTTAAACAGTGTCTGCTTAAACTAATGCCACCCAAACAATTACATGTTATCATGTTTTTAATGGCCATAACATGTAAATATTCACAGGGACAGGGAGGAAAAAGTAAGTGAACTCTCTGAATCTCACTGAACTGCATCAGTTTTGTATGAATCAGTATGAATCTTGGACCATTCCTCTTTACAAAACTGTTGACGTTCAGCAAAGGTTCACTTACTTTTTCCTCCCCGTCCTGTGAATGTTTACATGTTATGGCTAATAAAAATATGATGAAATGTAAATGTTTGGGTGGTGTTTGTTAAAGCAGACACTGTTAACTCATTCTTATGATTTTGATGAAGATCAGACCACATTTTATGACCAATTTATGCAGAAATGTGAGAAATTCCAAAGCGTTCACATACATTTTCCTCCCACTGTATAATATAGATGTCGCTGCTAGCATTTAACTAGACGACCGATGATGCTTTATCCTGATATCCTACTGTAAAAACACCATTATGGAAGAAGATCTAATGTGTAAAAACAATGTTTGGCGATCTGTAGTCAAAGCAAACATCTCCATGGAGACAAGCTGGTGATGTCCCACTCCCAGAATAGTGAGGATAAGGAACCCCGTAATGAAATAATTGCTTGTATTTTATTCTATTTATTGTGTAAGATGCTACACAGTACGGCTTTAACATTTCAAATACTTTAGAAAACACAGGCCATTAAGCCAAGTGAGAGCAGGAGGGGCCCAGGCTGGTGAAGGTCTGATATGTCAGACTGTACCATTGGGACCCGACAATGTTTGCTTGGCATAACAAAACTCTGAAACCCCAGCTTTAAGGAAATATTTGGAAAAAGGGGCTTCACGTTTCACAAAGCAGGAGGAGGGAGAGAGACACGCAAAAGAGATGATGGATTAACAGAGGAGAAAAACCGGAGCAAGAGGATACAAGCTCAGAGCAGCTGTGAGGATTTAGACATCCCTGGTGGGGTCTGTGTAACAGGGTACGGCGCTATAGCGAGGGCCGGGCTGTAAAAGGCTGAAGGTATGACTTAAACCAAAAGGCTGATATTTTTTTTCAAATACAGTATGCTAAAATGAAAAAACCTCATGGGCTTGCGTTGGTGTGTAAGCCCAGAAAAGGATTCCCCGAGTTAGCTGCACTAATTTATCACATGGTGCGTAAAGTTTACCATTTCCTCAAGTGCTCCAGCCATTTCCTCCTAATTTCCACTGGGGAATTTCAGGGCTAGTGCTGCATGTCTGTTCTTAAGACCCCTTTGTTATGGCTATAAGGGCTGGTTTAGCCTCTGTGACTGCTAGTGTTTGGGTTTGGCACGTAGCATCTATTCACGATCTACAAGAGCTGCCCAATAAAGACAGAGCCCCATTGTTGATATTGTCCCAAAGTGATGGAGCCGATGCGATGCGACACTCCCGATGTGGAATCTGGACATTTGTGTCTGACATTTGGAGATTGAAGCTAGATGTGATGTTCACAAATAGTAAGGCTTTTTTTGCATAGTTAAAACTTCCAGAACATTATTTTACTTTTTTAAAACTATTCTTATCTTGTATATTTCCCTGTCACAAAGTTAAAGAAGAACCAATAATTTGTTTACCTTAATAAATCCTTTTCGTAGTCCCTTTGGAGGTAATACTAGTGTTAATGGGATGATTAGGGAATCTTTCATGTCCCCCTGGTGTCTCTGGCCAGAAAACCACAATTGCAACCTCCCTGCCCCCGAGTTGGAGGCACAATACGCACAAAGAAGAAGCTAATGGGCAAAGCTAGCGGCACTTTAACAGTATTTACAGCTAAGTTTGAGTGAAAAGAAAATTAGCTCCATTGTGTAACTGGATGTACAATAACCCTCAGCATAGTATTTACTCTCGCGGACAATTGATGAGTATAAAACAGCAACATGCTAGAACACCTGTAGTGGCGATGGCCTCTCGGGGCATGAGTTACTTAGTTCTGCTTTAAAGGGGCTAGATACAAGTTTGTGATTTTATGCTCACTACTGCCATCTCAGGCCTTATGCGTAACTGCAGCTGCTATATTAAGCTCGTGCATGGCGGAACTTCGGACCGAATTCACACCTTTTTGAGTGACAGTTGTGGCGAATTGGTCTGGGCTCATTCTACACATTAGGACATGGCTGGAACATATCGGGGGAGGAAAATACATAATTTAAACATTTTTAAACTCTGTATAGTCCCTTTAAGTGTGTGTTGTAAGTTGGGAAAAAAGTTATTTCAGTTTAATCACACCGCCCGATCTATGGAAATCCATTTATCCGCAGTAATAGATTTTTACTAGGGCTACTTTTATGGTCAAATCCTGATAACCCTGTGATTTAGATCACTACAAACATGTTCTGAAATGCATGTGACTCTTGTATTAGTTAATGCCTGTGTACAGTTAGATGAATCTTGATTTCAAAACATGAATTGCAAACGAAATCGTAACACTTAAAAAAATGTAAAAACATTTTTTTTCTTCCAAAACAGTGCAGTCCAAGTTGTTTCATAATGTGACACAGTTTAATTCAAGCCAGTTCCAGCAATTCTTCAGAAGTTCAGCAGCACAGGCCCAAACTTAATCCTCTCTTTAATAACCAGCCCCAAACAACATGCTCCAATTACTCTCTTTGCAGCACGAGCACATACAAAATCACCGGGCATACATACAGCTCTCTCTGCCTGATTTCGCTGTAGACTTTTCCCTGTTTGCGTTCTAGCAAAGTGCCTTGTGTAAGCATCTGCTCAACCACAGCAGAATGGGAGCTGACATTTCAAAGCGAGGTCCCTATATAAGTGTGGGCCTCGGACTTCTGCCTCAACTCCATTCATCACAGCAAACGAGTAGATGACAGAATGAAAGCTGTCCGTCAGCGCCCTCACACACACACACACACACCCACACACCCACACACCCACACACACACCCCTTCCCTGGCCCCCACATCCTCTGCCCCATGTGCTGCCGACTCCGCTGGGCTGGGTTTCAGCACCATCTGTGGCTTAAGCCTTTTCTGCTCCCGGTGCAGGGACGTGCCCTTTGCAAATGTAGAAACAACAGACAAGACGGTCCTGCTGGGGGGTCAACACTCTTCTCTGCTGGGTGTCTTAAATACTTTAGTGGAGAATCGGGATGTGTAGTGAGCCACACTACTTCAATGCTTCCTGTGGCCCCATTCCCTTAGTTTACAGTTATTTGGGGAGTTTTTTGGAGAAGATGAAGGCGTGGATAGAAAATAATAAGGTGAATGTTACTCCAGGATGTGATTTAAGAAAAAAAAAAGTGTTCTTCCACTGGGTACCACATTTTCAGTCTTACATATTTTTATTTTTGTTTGTTTTTTGAGCAAATAAATAATAATCAAAACAATACTTACATCGAGAGTGTCTTCATTGATCACAAGCATCCCCATGTTCTTGGTCAAAAGCTTGCAGGAATGTCCTACACACAAACGCAGGCAGTCGCATTAAAAAATTATAAACAATATGACAAACGTATCTGAAAAATGCAATAATGTCTCATAGGAGCAGTGGAACCAAATGCCCATCATAATAATGGCATTATTTAGGACTGTGGTTTAGATCAAGCATTCAAATATGCACATTCATGACTTTACAACAACATATTAAAGCGTTACCGCCTGAAGTCACTGTCTGTGGGACATGAGTAATGAGTTTGGTTTACAAGGGTTTGTCAGTTTCCTGTTTTAATAGGCAGTTACAACTCCGGGCTGGCCAACACTGCTCTCAAGGGAAAGCTCTTGGCTGGGACAGAGGCTGAGGGTCACCAACAAGGTGGTAGATCGCCTCCCATAAGGGAAAACAGAAATGTTCGCAAACTAAACTGAGGCTTTCAGTCGGATCCCACAGTTGTAGGAAGGGTTGCCATCTGTGGCATAACCACAGGAATATTTGTGGCCTTCAACACTTTGCTTCTGTCTGCAGAGAGTCTTTGCTTTCCTTAAGGGGATTGCCACAGAGAAATGTGTTGTGAATACATGGGTGGCTTTTTTTTTCCTGACTGAGATATGAATAAAGCACGCACAATACAAAAGTCAGAGTCAACATAAAAACACTGGGGTCATGCATGAAGTAAAGGAGAAGGTTTCTGCTCCAGAACTGCACCAAACAGGGCGGGGTCTGGCTCTGGAGATTATTTTCTTAAGAGCAAAGGTGTAAAAGTCCAAAAATTTGCCAACTTGTGTAAAATGTCTAGCCATGTCAAAACCTCCTTTCCCCCTTTCCCCCGCCACAGCCCTTCAGCCCTATTTACTACCTTCATTTTACTGTTCCCACAGTACCTTTTCAATCACAGAGCTGCATGCCAGGCTTTATACATCTTGTCAGAAATAAACCCATGAGATTTGAAAACAAACAAACAAAAGCTCTATTTTAGTCTAAATTGGCAAGAGACAGATTGATATTACAGAGATAATAACATTAGCACTGAAGCATCAATCTAGAAAAGCTCCTGTTGTGTAATCGTTCAGAAAGGGGATGGATTTTTACAAGAGCATTTGCTGCTGATTGGATCAAATTGATTTTGCCAATCACAACAAAGTCTTTAAAACAATCACTGCTATCAATCAATACAATCAATTTATTACAATACTTAGTTTTAAAACATGTTATATTGTTTATATATTATAAACTCCAGATGAGTGACACAGCATTAATTAAGTTTTTCCAGCGCAATCCTGCAGTTAACAAATATTGATAAGCTTATTCACAGCACCATTGTCAAGTGCTTGGCTCAAACCACCTGTGGTGCGGATCAACAAATCCCTTTAGAGCAAAAATGTAATTTTCACACTAAATTGTGAACTGTGACCTTTCTACATGAACAAGTGGGTGCATTCAGACACTGTGTGTCAGAATATTTACTTTATATAATGCAATGTCGGTTTGAGAATACCTCACTACACCAGAGTGTATAGTCTAGTCTACAGCTTCTGGTCTGTCATTCACAGCAGGTAGACTGTTTAAAGTCAAAGTGATACATTTAATATAGGTCAATACTGCCAGTGCCAAATGTGGCTTTCAGAAAAAGTATATTTGACTGGCCCATAGCAGCAATTTAGTCATACGGATCATTTTCTGTGAGTAAAACGTCAGAAAACAACATCAATATTGAGTGGAGATTTTACAGACTTCATAGAAAGGTGGCCCTGGGAGCATGTTCTTTTGCAGAGCACTCTCACTTTTGGCAGGGTCAGCACAAAGGGCTGATTCAGCCAGGCCGCAGAGGTAGGTCGCCTCAGACGGAGGCACTCTTCATATATATTTTTCTAAACTCTGCGTTAATATGTCAGGGGTATAGAAAGTTGATCTATTTGTAGTAGCCAGCCACATTTAAACACATACAGTAGCAATGCTTTAAAAGAAACGTGTCAATTCTATACCCCACTTCCCAACATTAGCAATGTCTTAATGATAAGATCTGTAAGAGGATAATCTCTAGGGGCGCCACATATGTGAGAGGTAGAGCCTTGTTTGTATAAGACTGCTATGTATTTCATGTCTGTGAAGTGTGCTCATACATCATTTAGTATTTTTGTTAGATATGTGCGATGAGGAAACGCTCTGCTGTCACTAGTTTGTCTTGAGGAATGAAGAATGACTGTGTGACTGAGTGGAGTACCTGTTTCAGGCTACCCTTCAACCAACAGCATGGCGTATCAAGTTTACATATGACTTTTCAGTTGGCTTATACTAACTCAAGTTCATGGGCACAGTCCCCACAAAGTCCAGCTGAATCTTTGACAGCTGTTTTGCTTAAACGTTATTCAGACATTGTGTCCAACAGGGAAGGGAAGGAGACACTGGGACAGTATTTCAGCACAAGCCTCAGGCACAAATCTCACCAATATTGATGGCTGTTTCCTGTTTGTCCCCAGTCAGGATCCAGATCTTGATGTCGGCTTTCATCAGTGTCTCGATAGTTTCAGGAACTTTATCCTGGAGCTTGTCTTCGATGGCTGTGGCTCCCAGGAGCTGCAGGTTCTACATGAACATGGATAAAGTCAGGAGAAGTTCAATTTGTATTAATACGTAAGGATTTTAAGCCACAAGGTTATTATGGCACATTTACAGACACAAACCCGCAAAAAAATGATAAGCCTAATTTATAGATTTTCACATTGGATGTTTCTTACAAAATACTGTGATTTAGAAAATAAATGATGACACCAAACTTTAGAATGTCATGAACCTATAAGTGCTAATCAAGAACGGAGAAGGTCTTTGAATCGTCATGTGTCACAGAAACATGAGCCAGAATGTTTTGCCTCTAATCAGCAGCTCTTGTTTATCACCCATAACGTTCACTCGAGGGGTTGGGGATCAGTGACTGCGCTGCGTTGCTTCCTCCCACAAAACTCAAGCTGTTTACCCAGGAAACAAAGCAGTTCAGCAGGGCTCGTTGTGGGGCCTATCACAGAACTCAGGAGATGACAAGACGCAGGGGTGGAAGAGAGACGAGAGCCAGCAGCGGAGGAAAGGGAAAGGCTAAAATATGTCTCGAACTCTGAAGTCTTTATAAAGCACATCAATAAAAAAAGAACATTGAGGCAGTGACGGCTGAGATATAATATGCCACACACAGGTTATTTTAGGAGTATTTATGTGATCCAAAACAACTCGAAGCAAGATTCCAGCCCAACGTCAGGGTGTGAACAACAATCTGCAGGTATGTCGTGGTTCTGGTACAGGGGTTTTCTTGAATGTCACAGAGAAACAAGAGCTTTGACTTTCAGTAAAAATCTGTGTACTTACTTCTTGTCTGTACAAAATTATAAAACACTCGATCAGTCATAAAACTGAATTTATGATATTTATAGATTTTTTTTGGGCGGGACATCTATGTACAATTAACATCTGAAACTTACATTTAGAGTTTGTTTGTTTGTTTGTTTGTATACTTTATTGTCCCTGTAGGGAAATTTGTCCTCTGCATTTAACCCATCCTTCGATGCCGCTGGGGAAATCCGTAAGAAACAGTGGTCGACAGCAGTGCCTCGCCCGGGGACCCATCTCCATGATGTCAGATGGTCAGAATCACCTGGCTGGAGGATTCACCTATTGTACATGTTTTTAGTGGTAGGGGAAACCGGAGAACCCGGAGGAACCCTACGCAGACAAAATGTAAACTCCTTGGGGACAAAGCTCATTTCTAAAAGGGTTTTACAAACAACTATAAAACAATGATCTGACAAAAACAATTTGAGTCAAGAATGAAATAATAGAATAAAATAATAAACTAAAAATAAAAATAATAAATCTTATTATTCTTATTATTCTTATCATCATCATCATCATCATCTAGTGACCATTTATCTACTGGGATTTACTCTACTGAGCTTTAATGTACTGATTGTTAGTGAAACATAGAGCCAGTGCACCACCTTGTGGCCAAACGCGGGGCACTTTCATTTGTCGTGTAGGTGGTCCCAAAAATGAGTTAAAAACGCTGGCAGCAATTTTGCTTAATAAGCAATGGACACTGAACTTTTGTCTGAGAAGGTGGGTTTCATGATTGATCACCTCCATTTGTTTTGGTGAGCCAAGAGCTACCATGAAGTAGCCTGGCACGTCCAGAATGTATATTTAATACAGAGGAATATCAGTCTGGGCCCAATGCCCTCGTTGGCTGCTGGTGGAAACTCAACCTTATGATTTATAATTGTGTTCAAATATTAGTGTGGAACTGTTAATAACACCACAACAGCGTCACATGTCTGCCCTTCGCCTGGTTATTCCACTTCTTGTTTGCTCACGTTTGCTCCACCTCAGAAATTAGTGTTAATGCCAATCGCAAAACGTCAATTGCTGGTACAGCGGCGAGTCTGGATTTCCAGGCAAACCATGAAGCGCACGCCAAGTGGTTGATTTATAACTGGCTTCCTGTGTTTGACAACTGTTTCCACACGGACGTACCTCACACAAAACCCAATCTACCTGCGGCCTAAATCTTCAGACCTCATCAAACACTACACAAGCCTTGAGATTTGCAGGTATGCCAGCTTTCTGGGAGGCCCGCTGTGTCTATCATTTTTCGTTAAATACTGATCCTGAAAGCTGAGCAGGTGAATCGTTGCCAACCTCCAACGTTTATAGATAATACAAACCTTTTCAATAAGTTCATAGCTCTCCTCCATCTTTAATGCTCTGTTCTGCAGGGAAGTACAGGCTCGGTGGTGGAGTTCTTGCCATTGCTTATAGGACGACTCACTGATGTCTGTCACAGCAAAGCAGAGAGTACGCAGTCCTGGGAAAAAACAACAAAACATTACATGTTCAAAATGACAAGTGACAAATTTCTATTACTATTTTTATTATCATTCAAAACTTCACATTGTATACTGTTCAGGCAACACACTTTCATTGTGAAATCTAAAATAAAAAACAATAGGCCCAAAATATAAGAAGCTCTTTATCTGTATGTGCTATTTTTAGCCCTCATCAGGTATTCTGGATGACATCATTTTACTGATATCTCACAAGGGGGCAGTATAGACACAAAGAAGAGAACGGTGCAGTTCTTCAGGGCCACTGCCTTGGGCTAAACATCATTACCATATCCTCCAACCAAGTAAACAATTTCATAGATTTAGAGTACAATTTTATAACGCAGCTCGACTCATTTATCATTTAGGCCAACAACACTAAAATGATCATGTTATCTTTCATCTATTCTTTATATTTAGCTGTTTTCCTTTATGAAGGGATACAAACGCACACATACAAATGCAGACTTCAAAGTAACATTTTAGGCAGACGGGGAGACAAATCGGCTCACTCACCCTCTGTGGCAAACTGTTCCAGGTGCTTCAATGTGATCTCTTTATACCGAGAACTGTCTGCGAGACGGTCGTAAATCACTGTGTCCTAGACGGGGGAAAACAGTTAATGGTTACACAGACCTGAAAAGAGCAGGAGGACCAAAGAAAAGGCACATCTTGACTTTAAATGGGTGATGTTCAGTTCATATTACGCTAGCAGTATATGAAATGATGATAAAATTGAATCATTCTCGGACCCTATAAGCAGACAGCTATAATCTAAAAAAAACGATGTGTAAATGAATTGTGATATGATCAAAATGTGTTAATTTCGGTTTAGATGAGTATTTTTTGTTTTCATTATCATACATTTATCATATCTATGCAGAGGGCAATATGTGATGCTCTTGCTGTATTAAAAGATCTTCTAAAAAAAGAGACGTTGTACAGTTGGGGAGCATGCAACACTGCGGGTGATGGCCGTGTTGCCATGGAGAGAGACAGACACTCACGGCCCCTTTGCAGTAGAGGCGAATCTTCCCAGATGGGGTGCGCATGATGACTGACATTCTCTTTCTGGAACTGTGAAAAAGCAAAAGGAGACAACGTGGGACTGGATGACAAGCAAGTGATAACCCGTCACTGAGGTGTTAATTACCACAGACAGTTTTTTTTTTCTTTTTTTAAATCAACAACATGGCGATGCATTTCACAGGACAAGCAGGAATAAATGTAATAGCGGATACAGCTAGCCATTCAGACGTCATATCCCATCTTCTTTGACTGCACATCGACCGGGACCAAGCATCGCTCAGCCAATTTGATATAACGGACTCTTCTTTTCATCAATGGGTCCCTTCACCTTCAACAACTTTCACGCAACGCTCATTGTTCCCTGACAGTGTCTATTGTCTAAGCATCCAAATTATTTTACATCTAATCTTTGCTTGCTTTTGTTCCCATCTGAGTCTCTCCAGGCTTATTCATTTCAAGAACCTTAACATGTACCTGCCATTCAACTAACCTTGTAAACTCCAGCACATGAAGCAGTTCGTACTTCTCTTCTGTCCCGAGCTTAAGGGAGAAAAAAAAAAAAGCACATCAACATAGTGTGTCAGTGACAACTTATCTTAATAGCACAAGCTAACCCTGCAGCCTTACTCCAATTAAACGTAATTGAAGTTCGGATGCGTTTATCAGCATGTCGTCCCGAGCTTGTGGCAGGGGAATAACAAGGTAAAATTCAATTAACTTCTTTAATTCTAGAAAGTGCCTGGTTCCAGACAGAGCGATTAGAGATGCTCAGAGCCTTGAAAGGCCTATTAAAAGGTTCAAAATTGTACAAACACCTTGAAGACGAGGCGTTCTCAAAATAAAAGGGAGGGGGGGAATGGTTTTGGCCTTTGCACACTTGCGCTTCTGTGAGTGCAATCATGTGCTTTGGCAAATTAAGAGAATAACTGCAAGGTCGATGCGAGCGCGGAAAGAACACACTGTGCATCTGCTGGGGAAATGTAATAACAGGATTTGTACTGTAAGCCGTTTCCATGTATCTGCTTTCATGGAAAACCTCAATATACTGTAATAACTGTGTGTGCTTATTTCACATGTAAAAAAGAACTTACGATTTCCACTATGACGCTGTCTGGTGTTCTACCGGAAAAGAAAAATCCCAGGCTACGTGCAGCCCTGACCAGAGCACTTTCATCTGGAGAGAAACATGGCATTTTTCAGAAATCAACAGAAGGTGTAAGCGGACACTGCAGTCAGGCTTGTAACACAAGCAATACAAAAGCACAGAAAACCGGTTCATCTGGACAGTGTGTTGACAATGAGGGCAGAAGGGATTTTGGTGGAACAGGAGGATTGCGTTTGTGACTAAAATACAGCGGAGTTTAGATCTACATAGTGAAACCTCAAGTATAAGGAAAAGGACTATGTTTGGAGAGGGCACATAACCAATCTAGTGACTGTAATGTGGAATGTAAATGTCGATTTAAACCAGAACTAAGGAACTCATGCCCCGAGAGGCCATAAGTGCCACTGCAGGTGTCGTAGCATGTTATTTTTTTTTTAATCATTAATTGTCCATACTACGCTGACACAAAAGCCAAAGGGGGGGATATTGTACTTGGTGCCACAACCCAATTGCACAATGGACATTTTTTTCACTTAAACTTGGCTGTAACCACTGCTAAAGTAGCGCTAGCCTGTGTTTTAATTCATAAAGAATTGCTCCGTATTGTTCAACTCTCATTGCTATTTCACTTATGTATCTGTGCAGTTCAATAAAATCTGCACGTAACATTAACTGTAGTGTAAATTTGTGGTTGTTTTTATATAAGACGTCATGTGTTTAGTTTCCAGAGTTGGTGTACCTGGAGACGCGGCCTGGTAGGAGATGCCGTCGTCAGTGCGCTCTGGGACTGCAGTGTGACAGATGGCCATCATAGTCATGAACTCCAGGATGACAGCAGCTGTGGGCTAGTGGAAGAAGAGATGGCCAAGTGACTTTTAGAGCTCTTTTATAAAACATGTCACAACAAAACAACTGGGAAAGCTTGATAGTCAGACATCTGTGGAAGGGATACTTCTGCTCTTATGCTGTAGGCAGTGAATAACATTAACTTCTGTTGCTCAAAGGGCACCGTGGCTTGTTTCACTTCACTTTCAATTTTTTTTTTTCCAGAATGTTACAAGCTGCAGTTTCTTACTCTACAGAGTACACTCAAAAAGAAATAGTGGAAAATTTGGAATTAAGGGTAAAACTTAATTGGTTCAAGTATCAATTGAGAGTGGAACGAGCCAAGGAGAGATCCATCATTTGGCTGGTTAGCAAGTGCTTTAGTTATTACTGACCACAAAGTACATGCTCATAATAACATGAATATTCTTCCAGATGAACACAGAGCTTGACTCAAAGTCTAATCTTATACTAGGGGCTGTGGTGTTAATAAGAGGAAGCGTATGACTAACAAGCCTCAGCCGACGACAGACATCAGCAGAGACTCCTATGTGCCCGGAGGACGACCAGCTCGGTAAATGACCTTACTAGACACATGACCGGCCTGTAACTGTAAACTCAGGCCATTACAAAGTGACTGGTACAATGTTTAATTTAGGTGAACGGAAAAGACAGAAGATGGATTCAACAAACCCTATTGCATTCAAAGTCATTGTCAAAACACTAACATTAAGGTTTGATATCTTTCCCTTTTTGATGAGCGTGAGCACTGTATTTGGATTGCGCTCCCTTTAGCAAACAAAGTCTGTGCACACACATGCAATGACATTAAAATTGTACTATGCGCGATGGCGACCCTGCAGGAGCAACAAAAGAGAAAATGGATGAACTGGGGAGGGAGGGCATATCAAAGGGCCCTTGTAAATGAAAGTACACAGAGTCTATTACTGTCCAGGTGGCACAGAGAGCCCTCTCTGCCTCCTAGCAACATGCTAATCTGCTATGGGCTGACAGGTATCCTCTGAAGGACATGTCAGCATATACAGTGGTGTGCGTGCTCCCTGAGTGACTTTGTGTGCGCAGTATTACAATGAATAGGGAGCTTTCTTTTGTAAGGACTGTGTTGTGTTTTTTTTCTCTAAACTTCTAAACACAATTACACTTATTTGTAGTTGTAGCGTAAAAGTGTGTGAAGACATTTTTGCGAAATTATTTCATATGCTTAGTAATGTATTTTGATCTTACTTTATTCTGTTTTAATATCTTCTCTTTTACCTTCATTTTATTTTATCTTATCTGTTTTCACACCATTCCACACACAAAGTCTAGTACAAATGATTCTGATTTGAACAAAAAAGAACAAATTTCAGTTTTTAAATTCATGTAAACAGACTTAATGCTTGTTTTTCTTCATAATTCCAAAAGTCCTCATTGAGCCTTTTTACAGACTGGCCGGACGACATGGATGGATTCCTGTCGCTGTGCATTGGGTAATATATTGTGCAGTAGTATAATAAATCCCACATCGAGGGCAGAGATAAGCAAGGTACAGAGGGCAGGACATGTTGAGAGCTTTGTTCTGATAGCACAATTAGATCTGACAGCTAATGCCGTGCTGCCAGCTCGCACCCCCACGGACTCCTGGGTAATGTATGTCACGGCAACAGTGACAGACAATCATTGGTGCCGACGTGTCCAGATAGAGACGGTTGAAGGGTCAAGCTCAGAGCACAGGAGAGAGAGGCATCACATAGAGGTAGAGAGGGAAATGAAAGACAGAAAAGGACCGAAAACGCACAACGCCTACTGAAACAGCTGGATCTTTGTAGGCAGCAGGCAACACGCGAGCGCCAAAGGGGGTGATTATTCTAGTCAGCATACACTTCATTTTGCTCTTCAGAAGTCTGCCACCCCTCACTACTGCATCAACACTACTCCTACAGCCAGCCTGCAGCGAAACAGACTGCTAATGATACACACTCATAACGCACAAGCAAGTAGCCAGAGCCATGAGAGTGGAGTGCATGAACTGAGAGCACACAATTGCTCATCACTTCTTAATAATACCAAAAAATATACTTCGTAATTAATAGAACAGGGATCACCTTAATAAGAAAAAAACAAATTCTCCTTGCAATCATGACTATATAGTGTCCAGATCGGAGTCTAAGATGCTGTCGCTCAGCAACAATGAACAAACCATGACCCCTCCAATTTCACACGGACGGATATCTAGTTAAGCAGACATAAAAATAAAAGCTAAGAGTAAATCATGTTGATACAAGTAGCATCACAGCAGCAAATGTGTGTCTCTATCATGACTAAAATACAGCAGATCCAGGCTCTATGCAACATGTGGAAATATTGTTCTGTCAAAACATCCCGTAGGGCTTACTACTTACCCCGAGCGCACTACTGTTTATAATTAGATGTGACATTCATCCTCTCCCAGTTCGTATTCGCACAGTGACTCAACAGGCCAATCAATCAGTTTTTCTAGCAAATTCATTACTGCTGGTATTCTTTACAGGAATATACATTGTTTTGCACAAATCGGAATGTAACTAATGAAAAATGATGTTATGACTGTAAAGACTTAACAGAAACATCAACTTCTTAAAGTAGCTGCGTGACATGCGCAGCATCAAACTTCTAACGTTACAAAACGCCTGGCTGGCTTTTAAATGTGGCCTTAGATAACAGCGATGGGGACAGGGAGACCTGACATGACTTACGTGATTGCTTTGGAGGTTTTCCAGTAAGCTCGGGTCGTTAAATCCAGCCTCGTCGGAAGAGTGAGTGCTGTGCCTGGAAAGAGGAGACGGAAGAGTCAAAACAAAACCGAACCTGATGCTAAAGCACGAGTTGGACTACATTGGACTAGAAGATAGTGTTAAGGCTGGACCAAGCTGGAATTCCAGAAATATGCTATCATCATGTGGACTTCAATAGACAGAAAAAACAATAACTTACAGTGGTACGGTAAACAAAAAATGCCTACAGCTTGTCAACAACTAGAAGCCTTTCTTAACCTCAATGAAGTAGATGCTTAACGTTTATTTAACACAATGAATGACAGCTTCACTTGAAGAAATTCTTGTGGCATAGACAGAAAGGGCAGCATTTCTTTTAAACAGCCAAGCACAAGACATCATCATCATACATTTAAAGATGCATTGAGGACAATGAAAGAAACATCTATATTCTGTACAGCACCAGTGAGTTCACCAACACTGTATTACTGTAACAGTAAGGAAGCTCTGAGCTCTTGAACACTGCATCATCATGCTGATCAACTTAATGAAATTTTAAGCTTCTGAGCTGGGAAAAGGGGCCGCTAAGATATTGATTATCTGCCAGAACATGGAGGCCTTGTCACTATAGAAACCAGGCTGTTGGCTGTTCACAGTCGATACAAAGAACTGGTTCCAGACAACACCATTACACCATTAACTTCAAAATATTTTGTTTGAGGATGCCATCATTTGTTTAAGAAATATTTTTCTCATGAAGAAAATAACAAGATCTGGGCTGCTTATAATTGGATTTCACTCATCTCTACATAATGTCTTAAGCGATAAATAAAAAGACAGTTGTTATGGGACACATGCTTAACTATTTAAGAGATATTTCAAATTCATAGAAATTGACAAACAGGTCTGAGTCCCGCGTGCAAAATGGATCGGACACGCCCATGCTGTTACTGCAGACCTAAAACTGCACGTGTCTGTAGTAGGGTTGTGTGCAAGAGAAAATAAAACAGAAGTGGGTGTGCACTGAGTAGCTATCCAAGTACATGCTCTTTTTAATAACAGGAATCAAGGCTGGACACGTCTTTTGCTTGAAGAATATACACGCCAACATAATACAACAGCCAATTGCAACATTACACAATTGTTCCTTTGTGAATTCAGACAATGGCATCATATTTCATTTCATCACGCACAGACACACAGTAAAGATCCACACTCAACATGTCCAAAGACCACAGATATAGACAAGTGCACATGTGCAGTAAGTATTTCGTTCAAAGTCTGTTCCCACAATGCAAAGCATCACTGAAACACATGACAGAAGCAGAGAGAAACTGGGTCAGTGTTTCACAACCAGTCTTACCAGTCATCCTCTGCAAAACTACCATCCTCAGCCTCTGGGACGTGACTGCAGGAGCGAAGGTGGCAGAAAAGAAATCATGTGACCTACTCCAAACATGTTGAAGTGCACAGACAGCACCAAAAAAAGTAACAATATGGACGGGGAGAAACTGGCATGTACCGGAGTGTTGAAATATACTTTATGTGTTTAGACTGTCAGAAAGCCGGTAGTGCCAGGCCAGCAGAGTATTTTTTATTAATATACAACATGGACCATGGGAAATAGGCAGCCCTGCTCTGAATGTGCTCATCTCTGGAATAAGGCATCATTAATATCAGATGTTGGTGGGAGAGTGAGTGCAATGCAGGCTATTGTTAACTCTGAGGGTGGAGCAAGTGCTTTTTGAAACATTCACATAATTCAGGCTCAGTTTGAACCAAACTGTGGTTGGTTATTTGGTCTGCAAAATATACAAAACAAGCTGATCTAATATGTAAAATATGTAAATATTTAATCATCATTTTTACAGAGTCAGCGTTTGATTGCAGTATTATTTTCACTCTTTTCAATCCATCAAAGCCCAAGAGGACTCTCATGCTTTGAGTTTTCCCTAAACCATGGATTTAATTATCATCTACACCTCGGGGGAAGTGATTATTAATTACAGTAGCGAGAAAAACAAGAACCAACAGCATGTCTGTAAAGCCCATTATAGTCACATGTTACATGTTACTATCACAGTAGTCTATACATGTTTACATTATTTGCTTGGCTCATATTTGAGAAACAAAACAGCTGCAGCTCATTAGAGCTTGTACTTTGCTTTTGCTTTGAAATGCTCCTCCGCACAGTATTTATCACCTACAGAAGAGAGAGCCCTTGAAATCAAAGGCTACTGTCTCGGTTTGAGCCATAAAAACTACAGAGAGGACAAGGCATGTCAAACAGTTTAAAACACAAATATGTGTGCTATCATGATCAGCACCTATTGGCTTTATACTCACACAACCAAGCCTCCCCTTGTTCAAATAGATTTTTATAGCGAAAGATTTAGATAAAATGAGCTTTGTCCTTCCTCCTACACTTCATCAATCACTTGTAATTGAATCCTAATGGGATTAATTACATACAGTCATGGCTGTATTGCAGCACTGTGCAGAGACACTCCTCTGGATCCACACTGAGCTTTGATAATATTTCACAGGCCGTGTGCTCTAGCTAAGCCTGAGAAGGCTCACATGGAAAAAGGCATCATCATTGCAACATTATGCCAAATGCTGGCAATTTGTGTGCCGAAAAAACTCAAGCCATTCATTTTTGCTAGTTCATTGGTAATTTACAACGGGAACGGGTGGCAGAGAATGAGAATGCGCTGCATTAAAAAAATAGATGATGGGGGTAAGCAGCAACAGGAGGAATTAGGGCAAGTGAATTGAATACATACCCATAGGCCACTCCAGCAATTGTGCACTTCTTAAACTGCATTACGTTGCAGGTCAGAGTCCCAGTCTTGTCAGAGAAGATATATTTCACCTGAAAAGACAGAATGGTGAGAGGTTTTGGCCTTTATGAGCAGGCAGCTCACTGTCTGTGTGGAGTTTAGGTCTGAAGAGAAATTATTACCTGGCCTAACTCTTCATTCAAGTTAGAAGTCCGAGCCATAGCAGGAGTGTTGGTGGGTTCGTAGAGCATATCAGTGTCCTGTGGGGGAAAAAAACATACTTTATCATCTATTTAAAATCAAAATATTCTTTTTTTATGTTTTGAATACAGTACTGCCAGGGTACATAATAACCACCCATTTAAACTCACCCAATTTATGAAGAAGGCTTGGATGAACTTGATGACCTCCAGAGTGACCAGAAGGCTAATGGGAATCAGGTTGTTGAACAAGATGATGAAGGTGAGAAAGTTGAGGCCAAAGTTGGCTGCCCCACCGTCTACAAAGGAGTGAGCGTTGAACAAAAGGAGTAGTACAAAAACAGCTCATCAGTGCTGCTACACAAACAAAAGTTAGTCCAATGAAAATGCCCAAAGCTACTTCCAGCTAATGTTTGCCATTAGCCCTCTGAGGATAATGTTTTAGGCTAACGTCATGCATTAGCTAGAGTTAACCATTTTCTTCCACCCAACCTCATCCTCTTGAGCTCAACCAATTAGCAGTCCAATTTAATGTCCCCTGAATTCAAAATAGCCAAAAGGGACTTAGGAATCTCAAAGTCATTAGTATCACAGCAGCAGCCTTGGCATCCAGCATGATCCAGGCAATGAATTCCACAAAGCACTATGCAAAAGAAATGATGCTTGTCCCCAAAAAGCCCCCAAATCAACTGACTATGATCGGCATGTATCCCCCACAACGTGAAACAGGAGGGAGGTGGTTTACCTTTCAGCTTGCAGGTATTAACCTGTTACCTTCTCAAGCCGTGATCTTAGCATTGCAGGTTGAGTGCTTTCCCCACAATAGGTAAATTTGCAAAAAAAACAAAAAGGGATGGCACACACAGAGGGTGGCAGAATGAAGCTACTGCTACAACACGTAATGGTGGGATTGCTAGTCTGAAGTGGGGAGGAAGACAGACATATCAGATGCTCTCAAGACAAAGGGGGGAGATTCAGTCCATAGCACATTCACAACCAACAAATTGTGGAAAAGGGCGGGTGGTTTTTATGCCAGGAAATATAGAAACCGTAGGAATCACTCTAATTAGTGACGTCATTAATTATCTTTTGTAGCAAGCCATGCAAAATAGATTTGGTATTGTGGGAATAGGCAGCTCATACTAAAACTGAACTGCCCCAGCCTATATAAACATGTTTGGAGTAGTGTTTTGTTTCATTCATGCACGTTTGAGTAAACCTGCGTATTCAGCTCTACTTAAAAGGTGCATTATGCAACTTTTTTATGCGAGAAAAAAAGTTGATATTTGTGCATATTTCACCTTGTATGACCCAGCGGCCTGTATGAGTGGTCAGCACGGCGCCTCTACTTTCGATCACGGTGGCCTCTACAACGCTACAGAATCAGTTGTTTTGTAGGTTTTCTGGTGAGAGGCTCCGATTGCAGTGATAACCTTCCAAACAATTGATCCTGGAGCGTCCTAGAAATTAAATGTAAAGGCACCATGCTGACCAGCCACTGAGTCACTACAAGGTCAAATATACACAAATATCTTTTTCTTTTTTCTCATAAAAAGTTCCATAACGCACCTTTAAGGGCTCAAAACGCTCCCCTATAATGTAGCACCTCATTGTTTTAAAGTACAGATGCCGATGCTAAAAGATGTTCAAATACTAAAATATGTCAAAAGCCTTTTAAGGACAGCGCTGAGCGGAAGTGAATAATTTATGCATAAAAAAAGTATTCCGTCAGTAATTTTACAAAGTGTAAAGTCAGCGACTAAGTGATGAATCCATACACTTAGCTACGGTAGCAAAGGGCATAAACATTATGCACTTATGCCCCCAGTGCCTATAAAGTGACGATGCCACAATATAAAAACATAATGCCTGCTAAGACCAGTGTCAGCACTCTGCAAAGGGTCAAAGTCAAAGGTAATATGCATCACGTCTGCATAAACATAGACTGTGGGTGTCATATGAAACTCTGTGGTATGTGTCAGAAACAATGCATACGCTTACTCTGTCATTTTCAGGCGGTCTACTACGCTGATTCAATTTAGAAACTGAAGTGGTCCAATTCAAAACAAATGGCACCTTTTCCACCTCTCTCTTTTGTCACAGATTGGATAATATGCACTGGACAGAGTCTCAACCGACCCTTATGGAAATACAATCATCAAGATGGAACCCTGCGTTATGACTTACATTTCCCTTGATAAATTGATTAAAAAAATCATTTTAAGCTTTAAGTTTCAATTAGTAAAAACCTCCACTGCCAATGCATGCCAACTGCCAAATCTCTACAAAGGGAAAGTGTAAGCCAAAATGCAAGCTGTAACTGACCAGGGCACAACCTCTCCTACACAGACCTATCAGGTTACAGAGAAATGGCCAGTGTCACGATAATCACTTTGCAAACCAGGTTCAGAGATTCTGGATATGAGCAAAAATTATATAACTGTACTGTGATAAGCTGTAGTGTAGGTCTAATAAATAAAGAATTATGTAAAGCGCTTTGTGACTATATGTCTGTGAAAGGCGCTATATAAATAAAGATCTTCTTCTAAAGGATTCACCCAAGGGCAGCCCTTTTGCAATAGCAGCAAATTAAAAATAGAAACTAAAGCAATGGTGGCAAATAAAAGTGTCTATCCCATTGAATGTACCGTGTGTTGGAGCAAAGTTAAACTTTTGAGCTTTGAGATGTTTGAGGGACTGAAGCTTGGCAAGTGCAAAGTGTTTAACGATACACAAAAAAATGAAAGAAAAGTGAGACACTGTTTGCATCAGGCATTTAAAATAACTAGACAAGGTGTAAGAGAGCTGGAGGGGAAAACCTATTGTTGAATCCCTGGTTTGTGCTTGTCCATGGCACGGCCCAAACAATGTTGGGCAACCATTAAGGGCGAGGATAGGGGGCTTCATTTGCTTAGCAAAGGCAGAGCTTCAGTAAGGGGTTAGTAAGGGAGGGTCATTCACGGATGGCCAAGGCTTTTAAATGGTTGTTACCTGGAGCTGTTAAAAAACGACAACAAAGAAAAAAAATCAAACAGAACATTAGAAAGAAACCAAAAGTACAGCAGCGCAATGATATTCAACCATTTCTTTAACACACACTCACATCAAAACACATCTATGCATATCTCAGTTAGAGGGAATATTAGCATTCCCGCATTGCCACATATTTCACTTGTAATGTGAAACGCAGTTTAACTGAGGCAACAGAAATGAACTGAACACATACCAGCATTATAAGTAACTCAAAATAGGACAGAAAATAAGCCGATATGGAACAAGTGACACAAAATATGTGGGTAGTAGGCGCAGCATGTGCTTTAGGATCCTTACAGTTGAGATCCATGTACCAGGCATCATTGCCATACTGGTACTTCCAGATGGACTGGCCGATGGAGCAGACCAGCGATATTGCCAGCAGGCAGCCGAACAACACCAGGATCTGAAAGTTGGTAATCCTTTCGACGTTGGAAAGCTTCAGAGGGGGGCGAGTAGAATTCTGGCAACACAGAAGGAAACATGTTTAAATATTTTATGTCTATTAAAAAAAAACCATTAATCACAGTTACAGTTGACATATATACTGTACTGTGCTACGCCCTACCTGCATTAATTTAGTGTCATGTCCTGTGTACACAACCACTCCATGGACCCACTGCGTGTTCCTCAGCTGGGCTCCCCTCAGTAAAATCTGGTCTGGCCCCAGCGGCACAGTGCTGCATTTAGACACTCAAATCAGTCAAGCAGAAGCACAGAGGCAAGCAGCCCTCCTTTTGCGCACTTATTTATAGCTTATATGAAGAATACATCGCAAAACAATGATCTTTAATATCTATTCAGTGACAAGTCAATCAATGTGGCAGCTTAGGTCAGACATTACTTTGCCATTCATCATCAATTAAAAGTCTACTAATAACAGTATGAATGCATTTGACGTCAGATAATATAGACATATGGGGGAGTTAAGCATAAATAAGGGTCATAGTGCCAAGCAGAGTTTTGCCTACTGTACCTGTGGCCGTCTAGTCTAATATTCCCCACGAACTCGTACAAATGACGGTTGGGGCTCTCACACTCCATACGCCCAGACAGACGAATCAGGCTGCCAATGTCTTTGATTTCGGACGTCACCTGAAGGCCCTGTTAACAAAAGGCATGTCACCTTTATTTTATATTACATAGATAAGATATTTACACATTTTTGGTAGTCCGTTCTTTGGCAGCACAGTGATAGCATGTTAATAGGATGGAAATAAAAAGGTGATTTAGCAGCCTTGTTTATTACCAAGAAAATGCTGATTGCCAATTCCATCTTATTCTCATGCTGAAATATTTGCCATCTCATTTTCACTGGTGCAACATACCTGTCTGATTTTTAAGTTGGTCTCGCCATCCAAATTTGAGGTTTCAATGTAGCACATACCCTGTGGTTCACTGTTGGGGTGAAGAGGAGACAAACGCTTGCAGCTGATACAGGCATTGTGCAAGAGCTTTATAATACTGCATTATAAATCAAACTAATACTTTGGTGGTACAACTAAGAACTAAAGTAAACAAAGATGCCATATACTCTAGCAGTGGTTACGTGGAAATATTATCCAGGAACTGTAAATGTTTTTGTTACTAAGCGAGTTATAACATCTTTGTTTGTCATAACATTTGATTCAAACATTGAAGGGAAACTACGAGTGAGAGTGGAGTGAGGACACATCACAGTGGGCAGAGAAGGCAGGCCGAGTACAACAAAGCAGGCAGACAAATGGGTCTCTGACAACTTCTGGGCACAGAGACAGACAAGAGTTGGAGCATGCCAATATTAAGGTGAGCTGGGTTGTTGGTAAGCTTCTCTTTTGAACAGTGATTTATGCATTCAGATAGCAGGGCCAAACACACCCAGGGTGAAGAGAAAGTAAAAGAGAGATCTCAACAATAAGCCCAACCACAATCAATAAGACATTTACACTATGCTGTAAAGAGCTGGGTCATCCGGCGAGCGCTTTGTTTTATATCAAAAAGCAAAAGTCCACTCCGCTCTGATGGCCTGTGGTAATTTAGTCCATATAACTACTGTATGTTGGAATCAAGTGAGAGGTAGGGTGTCAGTAATTCCAAGATGCTTTGCCTTCATCTTGCTTTGTGACTACATGCAAAAGTGCCACATGTTGCATTCAGGGTCAAAGCCATGCACAGGTTAAATAATGGAAATTGTGCATCAGTCTATAATGATTTGCATGTTAGCTGTTTTAAAGTTGTAAAATAAAATCCTATAAATAACATGTTACGCATAGGTATTAAGTTAAAGTAACTTGGTCATCTAACGAGAGGTAAAATAATATGTTGATCCCACCGGGTCCACAGCCCCTAATCTCTCCCACGGCTGTTCCGTTGGTGAAGCTGCTTGGTTTTCTGACCTGGACGACAGTATGACGAGGTCAGCCGGAAGGTGATCCCCATTTGCGGCTCTGACTACTTCCCCAACAGCCACCTGATATTACCAACCACCACCAGCAGGGGGCGAGAGAGAGGACGTGTGGCAGTCGTTCACAGGAACAAGGAGGATGAGAAATAAAGGAGGAATGGAGAGAGGGAAAACAACAGACAAACAAACAGCAAACACATAAGGGAGAGAGACAAGTGTTTCAGTCTTTGGGAGATGACAATGACCAGTCTGTATGATCTCAGGGTACTGCATTTGTTCTCTTTTTCACAAACCATTCACTTGTTTTCAAGCAGTTTTGGTAAACTTTTCCTGGAGGAAATGGTTTTTGAAAAGGTGAAGAAGTGCATATATGCAGACATGATTGATAAAATCTGGTCAGAACATTGCACTATAGCCCACTTATAGGAGTGATGGCTGGCTTCAAATACCAAGTTTAACAGTTAAAAAGGGAAAAATGTTCACAGTGTGAACCCAACCATCACTTCTTAAGTGAGAGCGAAAACAGAGGGAAAGGAGTTCCTGGTAATCAGGCAGCACGATGGACTCCTATACCTGGTAGATAAAATGGCAGCATCCGCAGGAACAAAATCGCTGCCATTTACTTTAATAATATCGCCCACTTCAACCTGTGAAAATAAACTGGTTACAGCAGGCACTGCCTGGAAAAACTACAGGGATGGCATTTGAGCAGCGAGTATAAATTCTCTCAACATAATATATTTGGTCCATAATTAAGGAACAATAAAGTGAATCATTCTATTATTGTATAAAAACCGTGAGCACATTTGTGGAATTTCTCAATATGAAAAAACTCTCACCACAAACCAAATACCCTGTAATTTAATCAATGTGAGCAGAAAAAGAGCAGCTGCTTTAACAATATGCATCGTTAAGAAATAGCTCTCTACACATATTTAGTGTTTCCCATTTATGTAGTTGTCCTAATTTATTGTTATTAATGTTATATAAAATATTGCATACAGTTGAGTTGCAACAGCAAAAAACACATTTCAGGATTACAAAAAGTATTGTTTAGAGCTCAATACAAGTCCAAGTTTTCAGCATACCTTCCAAAATGAATGAATACTACCACTAGTGAAAAATAGTCTCATTACGAAGGACAGAAGAATCTGCTCTTTGTCCTGACCTTCTAATGGCCAGCCACATGGAAACACTGCCTTCATTAGGGGCTGCATAGAAGGCGCAATTGTTGTGGACCGTGTCTCTATGTGCTCTATACATACAAGCTGCCTTTCTATGTCTGAAAACAATAAAACTAGTAGGGGCCCAATGTATTTTTGTAGCCTGGATTAAAATATTTCTCATTAAAAGGCTGTCATTGGATACATACCTTCTGCCAGTGCACAATCTCCCAGGCACCATTTCGCAACACTGTGATGAGTAATGTGGGGAACGCGGGAGTGAGTCACAAGCAGGGTGGGAAAATAAGACAAGAAAAGGAAAACACTTATTACAGAAGTTATAAAGGAATACTGTTGATATAGTATACACAAAACAGTGGTACCTTGACATTCCTTCTTGTTGACTATGCTGTCAGCATTATGACGTTTCTAGGACGATGTAAAAAGACAGATGATTAAAATACGCCTCAGTCCGTTTCATTTGCATCCAATAGAAGAGCACATGATTAAAATACGAGACAGGCAGCCTCAATTCGTAAGTCATCATCCATATTGTAAACAATACATAGAAAGAGGTCCGGGCTGCTACTGGCATTAGTTTGTGGTATTTTGGAGTAATGGGAGACAGAATGGAAGTGGTCAGTGAGTTCACACGTTTCTGGCATCTCAACGTATGCTTAGTCAGTACAGTACGGCAACAGCTCATGGCAACGTTGAATTAGTTCTAATAACCGGTCATTACTTCATTATTTGTGTGTCTGAGTGCCTTAGGACTGCATTGGTTGCATGGTGGCTAAAATTTTAAAACAAACGTAGTGTGTGTGTATACTCAACAGACACCGCGCCCACAGACAAGGCCAAGTGATACGTTATCATGTTGTTATTACTTATGGGCAAGTTTTCAAACAGAAAGCTCTGTGCTTTTGTAAATGTTCAATATAACCGGCTAAAGCAGCGTGGTTTTAGTGTGGTGTTTGTCTGTCTTTCCAGGATAGGATAAAGTACTGTAGTAATATAAAGGGCTTTGCATCAACATAACAGACTAGTAATCAAGGAAAAGCATTACAAGGATACAAAGCTCATTCCTCTTTCCTTCAGTGCTCTCATGTTGTGTTCAAGTGACATCACAATATTCTCATAAGAATATAATTTATAATTGAGGTGGTGAACAGGTGGCATCATTAAAGTGGTCAAAACGTAATTTGTTTTATAACTAGTTATGGTTAATAATGATGTAATTACTGGGCCTGTCCACATGAAACAAAAACTTGCATAAAGTTGAACCTTTTCTCTGTCAGCACAATATGGTCAAATTATCTTCTCACAATGGGGTGCAAAAATGGTTGCAACATGTGATGTTTCAGTTAAAAGTTTAATCTGGAAGGTAGAGAGACCTATAGCCTCACAGACAATGATAAGATGAACGGGCGTTTCTTTCAAAAGCTGTCTCCTCTCTCCCTCATAGTTCTATTGGCACCTGTCCTCCATCGATGACATAACAATCCAGAACATGAACGCAACCTCTTTCACTTATTCTACTATGCTCTTATTGGACAACGTCTATTCATAGACTTCCTATGATGATGTTGTTTTTTCATCCCTTTATTCTTCACTGATTCCCAGTGGACCCAGTGAAACAGAGAAGTGCCATATTCAGATTTAGATGTGTATAATCACTGTGCAGCACAAAGCTTATAGGACTTAGCGGCATAGTGAAGCTTATTCTTCTTTGTTTATGCTAAAAGTGTGTTTTTTCTAAACAGGAGATCTCATTCGAATATATTTCAAATATAAACAGAAAGAAGTGTGTATGGTTGGCCAGGCTAACAGTAAATACTGCAGTATCAGACCTGTTGAGTTGAGAAGAGAAAATAAAGGATAAAAATGGTCTTGTATGTACAGTGGGAGGGTAATTAAAGTATTTTTGTAGCGCAATGATGTTGAAAAAGTGAACATGATAGGCCTAAAGATTGTAGTTTAAGATACATCCACCTCAATTTGGTACCTGTAGTAGAAAAGTCCTTTTTGATTGAAAAAGAAAAAAGGGTAGAACAATACATCGAGTGTCTGCTGCAGCAGCGATGGGGAACAACAAGGTGATGTGGTGCAGTGTGTGTCCATAGTGCATGATTCATGAAGTTGGGGTCGATCGTGCCCTGTCAGGTCGACTTGTGAGGGACGGAGCACTACAGAGACCAGACGTGTGCACGCGCTGGTGACCTTCAGCGGTGCACGGATGCAGTCATCTCCACTCACTCCCCATGTTTTTCACCACAGTTCAAGAGGAAAAAGTGCTGCGCTGGCCGCTTCACTATGAGATAGAAGCTAATAGTATAGAGTAACTGTCCACTGGGAACTGCATAGGAGGATCGCATTGCAGGGTCACCGCAATACAGTAGCATGCAACATTCGCTCGCCACCACCACAATGGGATGGGAGAGATTACACATGCATGGAGAGTGATAGGTGTTTGAGGTCTTTGGCTCTTCAAAAGGAAATTAGCAGCACAGCTCTACATTTTGAGCCATCTGTTCGTATTTACTGGGGCCGCGCAGTTGTTTTGTTCAATAAGACCAAACAGTTGTTGCGCATAAGCGTTTATTACCCAGAAAACCACAGCTGTGACCTCGAATCACCGCATTTGTGTTTGGTTGGTTGTCTGCGCGTTGGGAAATCTCCTGCTGAGATCTTGTAAGCATCACTTCCTCTCGGCTCCACAGGGAACTCTTCAGGACGTATCGTGAAAAACAGAAATGTAAAGTCTACCCAGCCTCGGTGGAAATGCATTGTCCCATGTAAATGAATGGAACATAATCATACAGAAACTTGTACATCCCTATGACATGAGAGAGGGAAGAATTGATAATGGATAATGATTCCGACTGCATCCAAGATCAAAATGCTGCCTTAAAAGTCTGTAGAGTTCATCTTTTATTTTTCTTTGGAATAAAGGTCTTGTGTTTGTCTTTTGATTTGCTTGCCACAGTGATGGCTTTCTTAGTGACATAAAGACATCAATGTAAAACCATTTGGGGCGTTGCTAAGAGACCTAATGGTAAGCAGGGTAATGTTTTGTAAAGAGATTTGAAATGGTGAAAATTTCTTACCAGATCTTCAATGATCTCTTTGACAGCTGCCACCACAAGGATGAAGAGGAGGGGCACCAGTGTTGTCCAGCGACCAGTGGGTGAAACATCTGGAATTTGCTGAACAAAGAACATGAAATGTTAGCAACAGAGACTCTCTATGTAGCGAAATTACAATCTCAGTATCAGTGTAGGGGTGTAGGGGCTGTTTTTCGGCTAGTCAAGTCAATAAGCTTTATTAATGTGGATCCAGTAAGTTCAGATGGTCAAACCAACTTCTGCAATAAAATGGGCAATAGCAAAGTTAGCAGTGATGCATGCTTTCTAATACAACAAATATCCTCATTTTAACTGTTTAATTAATTTCAGACTCTTAAATGTTCATGTTACAGTGCAAACGAATGATAAAGTAATAGGATGATAAAAAGCCAGTGAAGTGCTTCTGCTACCACTGTTTCACTCTTATGGAAACTTGGGAGAAAATAGATCTCTCGTCTTGCTCATCTGCATGGATGTTTTATTCAAGGTCGCAGCATCGACAGAGCAGGTAATGAAGATTCACACTGGCTGCTGTTCAAAGCACCAACTTCAAGGTTACTGGATAGAGTGGGTTTCCATCTTGCAAGCTTTCATTAACATAGACTAGTCTGTCAGCACCGCTGCTAGAGACGCTACTACGCTAGCACAGCTCAGTGCCTTCATATGCCGAGAAAAAGGCTTGGGATGGTTCGTTAAGGCCGTACTCTATATTATTATACAGTATTATCATTTGCAGTTGAACAAATGTTCTTTATTCCATAATCTATTCTAGACAGTTTTCCAGAATCACATGAACATGTTGACAGTTTTATAAGTGAATGCAAAAGGGCTTCTCAAAATGTGACTTTCTCGCCAGAAGAGAGAAATATGTTTTCCCTCTTTGTATTTTGTGTAAAGACAATTGTGAGGGGGAAAAAACAGACCACTGTGCACTGTGTAATATTATTATTTTTTTGCTTTCTCAAACCCAGATGTGGATCTGATACAAAGTTAGCAGGTTTCTTAATTGTTAACATGATGGCAAAGCTTAGCTTTGTGCTTATAAACTCATCCTTGTGAAGACTTGGGATGTTTGGAATGTATTTGAAAAGATGGGAATGAGTTTGGACCGTAGTTGACAGGTCAAATAAACTCCTGACATAGTTTGAAAATGGGAAGAACTGTCTATAGTAAAGACAGAAGGCAGAACCACATGTCATGTTTTATGCAGGAACTCTACCACCCTGAAAAAACACTTTGGTTAATGGCACAGTGGCAATAGCGATCCTCAGACTAAATGTATTGCATAGCACGTAATATGTCATAAGCTGTGCTTGGTATGTTTCTGCTGGCAAAAGCAGCTTTATTTAGTGGTACGCGTAGTATTACATGTATTATTCATTGTCAGGCTCAGATATAAAAGGAAGCTATTGTGTGTGTATGAAATTACAGTCATGACCTTAGGGAGATGGCGTCGGTCAAGGCAAACCCACCAGCCATATAGCAAAAACTACAGTCGGGGAGAACAGTGATGTAACGCTAATGAGGTTCTAAATCAACTACGGTCCTTGCACAGTCCGAGTAAGACGGCAGCATCAACACATCTTACCTGCAAAAGTGCAATGAAGAGGAAGAAGGCATTGGCCGCTCTCCGGAACTGAGAGTAGAGAAACCGGGGGAGGAAGGTGAGGACGTTATATTTGGCAGTGCTGCAGCCAGTGTCAACAAAAGAAGAGGGTGAAAGGGGAAGAGAAGGAAGCAGATGGTTACAACAATGAAAGAAAGTACAGTATACGACTGGGCAATTCATCGAAATCGCAATCCCTACTTTGGTCAATTTCAATCATCTTTATCTTTATATTCGTCTGGTTTACATACAATTCTTTGGCAGAAACAGAACCTAGTTTTGGAGTTTGGACAAGACAATGCGTTTTCTTCATGTAAATTGTGTGACATGGAAGCACCAAGTACAGAAAAAAGTCAATATTTGTGCAGCGATGAAAATCTGGCCAACCAAAACACAGGACCTGGCAAACATGAGCTATGTGCTTGGTATTGCAGTGGGCTTGCTGGGCTGCAGGTGATTTTATACTGGAACTGGTGGAGCCATCAAAAGAGCCCTAGAGCCAGACCTCCAGCAGTCTGATTTACGGCTGTGTAAAAGGCCCAGTCAGAACAGCCACTTTGGAGGAAGATATATGCCATGATGTATGCCCAGCCACTGGCAATGCTCTGCTTACTCACCCGCGCACAAACCAGGCACACACACACACACACACGATATGAGGCCATAACCCCCGGCTTATGGAAAAGAGATAAGCATATGGATTTTACAGTAGTAAGCCTGCAGCTTCGACTCTGTTGTACAACAACAGGTACAGCCGAAGTGAAACCCGCCATGGTCTCACCACAATGTAACACCACACGAATGAAAATGGATGAAAAAAGTCAAATTGCACTATAAAAATGTTTAAAAGGACATACATCAAACCTATACAGGACCCCTTCAGCCTGTTTGTGATATGGGAAGCCATTTATACATTGGAACTGCTCGCAAAATTGGAAATCTGCGCTCACCTGACCAGAGAAGAGTATGAGGATATAAATAGTATACAGTAGTAACACGCAGAAACAAAATACCACTGAGGTGATACGGATAAAACATCATCATGGAAATCCGGGCCATGAAATATGAAAAATGGTCTATTCAATGATATAGGGCAGACAACTTAATGATCTCAAGCCTCATCATCTCAGAGTGACACCATAAATAACTAAAAACCAAACAAAACAAGTTGAAAATGGAAAGTCCATTAACTTCCATAATGTCTATTCCAGTGCAAACCCTCTCCTAGAGCTGAAAGATCTGATGTTGATGGATGCAGAATATAATGCATCTGTCAACATTTGAAAAAAGCAAATGGAAAGGCAGAAAAAGGCAAGTGCAAATGGGCTGTGCGTCTAAAGAGTGATCATGTTACAGTAAACAGACCTCCTTTGTACAGTGGTCCATGACAGAAGGCCTAATAATGAAGTATGTTGTCATACATCATCTGATGCAGCGTACAATGACGTGAATACATTTAGAGCACAGTAAAGGTGTGTCCTCTCCTCTGGGTATTCAGCCTGGCTGTGCTAATGCAGTTACTACCTTCCCTGGGACATACAGAAAACACATGAAGTTATCACTGTGGATCAGCAATATCATGTCAGAAAAATCCTGTTAAAATAACTGACAACTGATTGTGTTAATAAATTTATAATAAACCGCGTCGTAATCTGAATCTAGATGCAACAATATACATTTCGTGATTTTGATGAAAAATGCCCCTTAAATATAAAATCCCCAACAAGAAATCTTTAGTCAGCTTTTTAGAAATGCTAAAAGTATTAATAAGGTATTAATAAGCATTAGTAATTAATAGGCCATGAATAATATGCTTGTAAAGCTATTAATAAGCAGCTTATTATATTATCATACCAGAGGGTATTAAAATAATGCTTGTAAAGATATTAAAGGGGCTAGATGAAAGTTAGCCATTTTTATACTCACTACTGCCACCTCAGGTCATACGTGTAACTGCACCTTCTATATTGAGCATGTGCATGACAGCACTTCAGACCCGAATTAACACCTTTTTGAATGACAGTGCAGGATTTTAGAGGTAGTTGTGGTGAACAGGTCTGAGCTCATTCTACACCTTAGGATATTGTTTGAAGATGTAGGGGGAGGAAAATACATAATTTTAACATTTTCAAACCATGACTAATATGCTTATTCATGGCCCACCCAAATCAGACTACATATGCTTATTTAGTACCTCATCAATACTGAACAAGCACCCCTTAATACAATGTGATACCAGCTTTTATTCAAATCTTTCTCACTCATTAGGTTTTTATTTGTTTGTTGGTGATCTTTTGGCCGTTTTGATTTTCATCATTAGTTTCCAATCTGGAAAAGGATGCAGTGGGGCAGCTCTGATTGCTACAGCACGACTTCCTCCTGAGATCATCTGACACGCTCCTTAATGGATGATTATAGATCGTTCATTTTATTTCCGGGCAGAAGAACCAGGATCACAAGACAATACGAGAGGAGCAAAACTTTATTCTCTCACTCACAGATCCACTAATCGATTGTTAATGCTTAACCTTCAGTGTATAAAAAATACACTGAAGTCCAATTACTTTTGTCATTGTGAATACACTATTAGTGCTGATTAGTGCTTTAATTATATTCCAAATAATGATTGTTATAACTTGGGTGTTTTCTAGCTGGATCACAATGTTTACACAGATCAATCTGCCTTAACCTCTTAACCCCCGCCTTAACCCTGCTCATTTTCTCCAGTTCAGTTTTACCCAAATCTAAAAGCTTGACTATAGATCCCTGTAATGCCTCATTTTGTCATCATGTTTTCATCACATTTTTGGTGATTTTTTTTGTCACATATTGGTCGCTTTTTTGTGTCCGTTTTGTTTAATTTGAAGCTTTTTAATGCTTTTTTTTACCATGTTTGTCAGGTTTCCTCCTGCTTATGTCTATTTTTTTTTTTTTAACTATTTTTTGTTGTGTTTTTATAGATTTTTTGTCCTGTTTTTGTTGCTTTCTCATCACTCTTTAGTGGTGTTGCTGTCACTTTTTTTGTGTCAATGTTGCTTTTCCGGCACGTTTTTGTCTCTATTCTGCTGCTTCTTTTGACTCTTTTTTTCACTCAAGGAGCTTTTAGATTTGGGCAAAGCCAAACTGGGGAAAATGTGCTCGGTTACGGTTAAGGGATTAAGCCACAAACAAACAGCCAAAACCTGATTTCTACAATTACAGCGTTGGGCTGTTTTGAAACAACATCTTGTATAAGCAGATAGAGAAGTCCAAGATGGATCACTCACATAGAGGCAGAACTGCACTAATCCAATCGAGTGGATGAGACTATTCATACTTTCTAGTACATCTTTACAGAGGTTAGTGTCTGCCAGCTGATGGTCGACGGGGATCCAACCACAAATGAGATAATCGAATCAGACGGGCCATCGGCTAACCACTCAGGCTCATGCAACCTCACACAATGCAGATGCATGATGCCTTTTACACAAGCTGTGCACCATGTCCTATTTAACCATTCATATGGAGGGATCTGATCAAAACAAACAGATGGCACAGGCACAGCATGTGGCTTTAGAATTGTTTTATATTTTGGCCAATATCTCACAGGTTTCTTTCTTCAAGTAAAGCCATTAGAGAGTGCATATTGTCTCGGCATTTACATTACCAACTGTGACTGGCACTACTATATAAAACTTTTAAGTGCTCCAAGTACTAATGGGATATGCCTTTACTAGAGACGTCATTCAAAAATATAAAACCATTAAACCATTACAGTAAAAAGGAAGAAGATTGAATCATAGCTTGCTCATCAGGGTGATGGCAGCAGGAACAAAGCTGTTGTTAGACCACTCGTGTCTTGATACAGCACATGTTAGGCCTGAACGTGAATAACTGGTTTTGTGATAGGTTCAAGGTGTTTAGAAAAAAGCTGTGCCATAAAAAACTTAATAGCTCTACAAGAAAGTTAAAATACATATGATAAAGTTATAGTTTTGATCTCAAACATAGAACTTGCTCCGTATTTTTCTCATTCTGTACCAAGTACCTCTCCCGCTGTTCCACTGAACACATTCCACAATCTTTACTTTCACTTTTAAATGGGGTGAATAAAAACAAGGAAATGTGCACATGATTGGTCATGTTTTTTGTCTTCACTGATCTAAATCACCTGTCTTATGTCTTCCTGGTGGTTTATTTCCCTGTAGAGCTGAAAGCTAACAAGGCACAGACACGTTTCATTACAGCTGCTCTGTATAGAACAGAAGGAACATAGGTCTGGTTGTACATCTCACAGCATCTCCTTGTGTAGTCGCAGTGACTAGCATCTGTGCTGGCCTGTTTGGCTAGTCCGATCTAGGTAATTTGAATGAAGACTCAAAGAGCTGACTCAAAGTAAAAGTAAAAACAAATATCAAAACAAAAATGTAATTGAACAAAAATAGTCCTGAGTACTAGTTATCAATGTTGTAAACTCAATGTCACGTTTGTCTGTGTGATCGAATTATGCTTTAATATCACAACGAGTGTTGGTAAGTGTCAGCAGCATGTGTCTGTGGAGCTTAACCCTTGTCTCTCACAAAACACTGGATCAGCACTTAACGCCTACATAACTGGATGAGGGTCTATCCGGCTGCTTCCATTCGCAGTGGGATTAAACTTGTTATAAATTGTGCAATAAATCATCTTTCAATTCTAAGCCGCTCTGCCGAAAGCATTATAGCTGAATAAACAATCCTCAAGTCATGCATAACAGCAACACGAGGCATCATTTTGAGTTGTTAGAGGTAAATATTGGTGTGTTTGACACTATAGTTTAATTACAGCACAGTCACAATTAGGTTGACGGCATCCAGGCCTTATGAGGTCACTGGTGGCAAGACAAATCCACCTGACAAAGTAGGAAAAGGACTGTTGTCTTTGAATTGCAAATGTGACCAAAACAGATGCCAGGAAACTTGGGCCACACTCAGGCTGAGTTCTCTATAGCTGATACTTCAACTGCATTCGTAACAAGGAGGAGGGAGTGTGGTCAATACAGCCCCATAAGGCAATGATCAGGGTTCAGAAAACATCCATTACTCACTGTGAAATGTTGTAAGAGAAACATTAAAATATGTGGATTAAGACAGTAATCCAAAGAAACATGGCAATAATTACTGCCTTTTTATACCCCGACTTTGTGACAGAAATGGCTGTGTTTTATGCACATTCATGCTAAAGCAGCATTTGCTGCAGCAATTCTGAAACAACATTATTTTAAGTTGGGAAAAAAACCTGCAAACGCAGCAAATGTTGATCAGAAATCAAATGCTCAGTTTGCACATAGCCCTGTATACAGCTACAAAACGTTGTGCAATGTTACATTTTATTAGGGAGTTTATAGAAAAGGTTGTCTTTTTTAATAGTGTGTTTATTATGTCATATGTAGTTAGTAACAACACAACAACACAATCTGCACAGTCACAGAAAAAAAGTCACAGAAAAACTAAGTGAAAGGCAATTTTAGAAATCTTTTAATTGTGCCACAATTCAGCCAGAACAAGAGAGGGCTGCATTTAGAATGCAGCCCTCTCTTGTTCTGGCTGAATTTATGTCCACTATTGACTGGGAAAGCAATGAAGCACTGAAGCCTCAGTAAGATGCATGATATCATGTCAAAGTATCGTAGTAAAGTTTCTGATAAGATACGCGTATCACAACAAAGACATACTGTTGCAAAACGATTCTCCCAGCTCTATATGTCGGGTTATGTGTAAGAGTATTCATTACCCGGATGTGTGTAAAGTGATCAAATGTTTAATACCATAAAGGGCGTCACACAGTGTAAACGTGTCAGCCGTGTTTCCATAGCTTGTGTATGTTAACCCATACGCCCCGAAGTGTATCTTCATGTATCATATTTACAATGTGTGTAGTTGCAAGTAACACAGTATGGCTTAATTTAGCTGTTATGCTTGTGACCATAAAGGTTAATGTACTTGTAAAAGCAGTGACAAGCAGGTATGTCAGGCTGAGGTCACGATGGAAAACACTGACGACCCCAGGGTTACCATTACCAGTTTGAAAATAACAGCAAGGCAGTAAACTATTGCCAGAGGGGGAGAGGGATCCTTTTGCTGGCAGATCAATAACTCTACAATTAGATGACGAAACTATTTCACATGAATTGTTGCCAAATTCTCAAAGAAGTTACGAGGAGTTCGCCATGTAACTTGACAAGTAGAGTTCTACGAAACCACACTCAAGAGTAAGTATTTGAATTCATCAAACCATGAACACTTTGCTAACTGCGGTGTTTTCTTACCTAACACTGTTGCTGCAAAACTTGGCAAACTGTGGCTGGTTAAGGTATATGAGCCGGGCATCTTCTTGGTCCGCCAGAGATGTCTTTTCTGACGTGGTGTCTTCTGTCTTTTCATATCCTGCAACAGAAAGAAGACAGGATATTCTATAAGAGGCGTCCCACGAGTCCAAACAAAGGAGAGATGAGAAAGTCTTTTGAAGTGTCTGGTCAATGAGCAGAAATCCTTGAAACTACACAATAATGCAACAGACCCCAGACAGTGGAGTGAAGACATCCACCAGGGTGTGTAAGCTTATTGGCACAACTGTATTTAAAACAAGGAGCTAAACAGTGAGATGTTCTGTTGAAAAATCATACACAATACAATCATACAATCAAATACAATATGTAGCACATGGCGGTGACAAGTCGACAATGTATAGCCTATCTGAATGAAATAGATAGCGCAAATAAATAGGTTACAAGTAGCAAACTGCAAAGACTCCGATTATTTAGCTAGTATAATACTAACACAAATATAAGTAACCCAGTAGTTTAGATCTCTACAATCATTATCTGACATTTGAACCTGCTATTAGTTTGTATTTCAATCTTCTCTTCTCTCATGTCAATGCTATTAATGTCTTTAATATCTGCGAAGAGAACCATGTCAACCATGTAGGGGGAGGGGTTTCTTTTTCTTTCTTTTTATTGACTTTCTGACTCCTGCTATTCTTGGAAAAGTTGACACATTATCTACTTTAATGTGCTGTCGCAAGAATTTCACAATAGTCCCATGACATTGAAATCGACACCTTTGAGCCAAGTCACACAATGTGATGTTGTTGGACCTTGGATTTGCCCCTCTTTTCTTTTGTTTTACAGTAGTGTTGTTTGATAAAAATCTGTTTAATTCAAGATTCAACTTTCCAGATTTTAAAGCAGTACTAAGTAACTCTTGCCCCTAGAGGCTATAAGCACCACTGCAGGTGTCGTAGCATGTTGCGTTTTTTTTACTCATCAATTGTCCGTCAGAGTAAATACTATGCTGACAGAAAAGACAAACGGCGATAGGGATCTTGCACATCCAATTACACATTGGAGATCTTTTTTTTCACTCAACTTTTGGCTGTAAATACTGTTTAAGTGGCGCTAGCCCCCAGTTAGCTTTGCCCGTTAGCCTGTAAGCTTCTTCTTTGTGATTCCATGTATGTGTGTATTGGTGACTCCGACCCGGTGCAGGAAGTTCCAAGCATGATTTTCTAGACAGAGACACCAGGGGGAGACGAAAGTCCCCCCTAATCAGCCCATTAACACTTGCATGGGCGGCACGGTAGCACAGCGGTTAGTGCTCTCGCTTCACAGCTAGAAGGTCCGGGTTCGATTCCCACCAGGGACGGGGCCTTTCTGTGTGGAGTTTGTATGTTCTCCCCGTGTCTGCGTAGGTTTCCTCCGGGCACTCCGGTTTCCCCTACCACTAAAAACATGCACAATAGGTCAGGATGAATGATGTGTGAGTGAAAGTAGTGGTGGTCAGAGGGTCCGTTGGCGCAGACGTGTGTAGTCGCGAAAGCGCCTCTGACAGTCTCCCCCAGGGGAAACTGAAGCTACAAACGTGGCTTTCCACCACTGAGTATGGAGTGAATGTACAATTGTCTCATGTAAAGCGCTTTGTGACTATATGTCTGTGAAAGGCGCTATATAAATAAAGATCTTCTTCTTCTTCTTCTTCTTCTCTTCATTACCCCCAGAGGGCCTACGAAAAGGGTTTATTATGGTTATTTTACTTAGTACTGCTTTAAGTTGAGAAATAAAATGGCGGATGCTGTGCTTTGCTTTTTCCTGTGTGTTTTGTAGCTACTATTTGAATATTTTAACAAGTACAAATTGCGCTTGAGAGTTTCATATAACCCCCCTGTCCACGTCTCCAAATTGACACGCCTGGATTTGTATCCTCGGCATTGGCGCAAGAGCCCTCATTTGAATCTCCAAGTCAACAGTATCGCGGGCATCTCCGGTTGCATGAATGTATTTCCATACGCAGTGAGATGGGGGTCCTGCACTGACAGGCGGTGGTAATGGCAGCCAGGTTATCAGGTAAGGTCAGCTGGGTTCTCTCGACAACTGCACAGAGATTAAAATAGCCCAAACTTTGAAGGGGGGTCTCCTAAAAAGCTTTCCAGGTCAAGGTATCACCAACAACATCAGGAGAGTAACCCAAACCCTAGCGGATATGCCCCAGTAATAGGCCTGAGATCCGCTGCGGGCCATGTTTCCTGCTTGTCAAGAGGAAACAAAGAAGAGGCTGGCACAGTTCTCAAAGTCACACTTCCAACTTTCTCCACTCTTTCTGCGCTTTATTCTCACCTTACGCTTAACACGTTCTCACTGACGTTACACAAAACGAAACGCTTAAATTACACCTCTCTTGTTATTTTAATGATCCGCTTTGGGCCGGGGGTCCGATTACTGAGAAGTGTAAGCCAAACATTCCTGCTTCCCACCGTCATTTACTCACAAGCAGGGCAGTCCCCTTCAAGCGTGTGCTTCGGGGGGCTAAAAATAAACCACCCACCCCCTAGTGGTTTGGTCACAGGGAGAACCGAGGGCTGGCAATCCCGGTCCCGCTTATGCAAGAGCCCACTCCGACAGACGTCACATCAGCCAAGGTGGTTTATTGGATTAGCGCGGAGGTGAAGATGTGTGAGCCCACGAGCAACGGGAGGCTCGAGACGGGGGCTGATTCTTTAAGTGGAAACGTCTAACGAGTAAGGAGGCCATTAGTATGAGTATGAGAAAAGTAGTATTTGAGTTGCTTGAGAGTGATGTTGTCAAGAAGTCTGCCACTAGGCCAAGCTGTGTGTGACATTGTCTGCATAGCCTCTAGTGTAGAATATGGGGGGGGTTCTAAAACTTTATGGGACTGGGGAGACCTTGAGAACAGGAAAAAACAAAAAAAAACTCTTCCACTCCAATCAGTTTATCGCTACAATAAATCCAGGTCTTTAAAACCTTAAGTGGGGGTTAATCGTTATTGATTTCCTTATTGACAGTTGTTTCCATCAACCAATTCAAATGTTTGGGAGTGGTTATGATGAGTGAATTGCAATTTTGTTCTGGAGTCCCCTGCAAAGAGCTCTGAGTGTTCTGGTGTCGCTATATGGGGGGTATAGATTATGGAGGATTGGAGGTCCAGGGGGGGTTAGTGTAGAAGCTCAGTGGTGGTGAAAGCAGGGTCAGGGGGACTTGTGTACAATGACGAATGTGCAGAGGACAGAGCAGTGCTGCAGTATGAGCTGTGTGAGCACTGGGCCACAGCTCTGAGCCGCCCTGATTGATGTTGTGTGTCTGTGTTGTGAGTGAGCGCTCGCAGCAGGAGTGTGCCGGCACAGACCAGGTGCTGCAATGCACCAGTTGCAGCTGCTACTGCTCCTGCTCAACTTTGTGCTTCCTCCCTTTCCTGCTTTTTTTTTTCAATTCATCATGTTCAGTTTTTACAACGAGCGGATCCAGAGAACAGCACCGAGAACAGGGCGAGTAAAATTCTAATGCACATTTCAGATAAAGTTTTCTGTCCTGATTTCAAACCGATGCAGCATTTCATACTTCAATCCATAATCACTACTTCTACTGTATTCCGGCTGCAATACGGAACAGAAATAGTCAGTACTAAGAGTGGAAAAAACACACGGTAGCGTCTACTCTTCAGGCTCTTACTCCTCTTACACACCTGAGCCTATTATGGGAAACAAGCTGGAGATTTACATAGGATAAAAAGTGGTAGAGTGGAGTTTGCGCTAAGAAAAGACCAGGATACCGTTGTCTGACTCCGAAACACATCCTCACAACAGAATCTATACAAAGGTCGCTTTCCATTTGCAATATATTAAGACTTGTAAACTCTCCAACAAGTATATAAAGTCTGTAAAAGTAACAAATATAAACCGAGTGGACCTTGCACTGCAGTAAAAGTCATCTTGGAAGTAGCATAAAGCATCCCTTACCGGCTTCTCCCGCTGAAGATGTTACAAATTCCACCTCCTCCATGTCCATTCATTTCCTGCGCTGCAAACTGACTGTGTGGATAATGCACTCAGCCACTGCCACACAAGTCTCACCAGGAACTGCTCTTAAAGCTCCCTCGTGGACACTGAGCATTTCCTCCGCACTAATTTCATTAACTGCTGGGCGTGCGACGGCTCAACTATACACCGGCATCAATAAAAAGAAGCAGGGGTGGGCAAACTGGGCGCGTATGCACTCGGAAAATAATTTGTCATTTATGTTGCACTTTCATCGCCAGCAGTTTGAATGAGCAAAGCCATTTGTATTAAGCACACAAATAAGAAAGGGCATTTGCGGTACAGATAAGGTTTTAGAGGTAAAGCTCCCGCTGAGGAGAACCTCTAGAGGAAAGATCAATGCCGCCGAGTGTCGTAATGAGTTTGGAATGGGGCCAAATGTCCGGATTATTGCTGGTGTGGGCCAACAGACAGATGGGTGGAACAATAGTCGCAAGGGGGCACGTATTTTGGACAGGGTGCCCCCAGTGGGAAAGCGGGGCTCAGTGTGAATTGGCCTTGGCTAGTACTTGCAGGCAGGAAATCCCATTCTCCTTAAACTCAGCGCCAAGTGATCTAGGCTTACAAAGGAGACAGTTCATGGAATCTCTCTAGGGATTTCCAATAAGCTATTTTTAATGTCCAAGGTGTGCGATAAAAACAGGTCACCAGAGTGTGGTGTAAATCTCAATAATCGGCATGGCGGTTTTTGATTGTCCTTGTTTGGAGTTGGTACTTTTGGAGGAATAGAATGGAAACTATTTGGTGAAAATCAATAAAAAGAGCATTCTTTTGGGGTTTAAACTGGTTTTGTTTGAAATGTCCACAGTCATGCTGTTTGTTTGTAGCCTGGTAAACCACACCCACTTCTTTTTAATCCCAGGAGTAGTTCGACATCCGCGCAGTAATATCTTCACTTCACTGTGCGGATGTCGAACAACTCCTGGTATTATTACGCCTTACAATATAGTTCCCTTTTTTATCCGCTTAGAGAATCCACATTGTTTAATTGTGTGTGATTATACTTTATAGTGCAACACTTAACATAACCATATTTAAACAGGGAAAACGTGGAAGAGCTTGGTAGCTTCTATCTTCACCTCGTTTGGAGCTAAGGAGGAGAGGAGAGCCTAAATGCTAACGCCGTCTGTGGTATGTTTACGCAACTTAAGGCACGCGTGAAGACCAGACAGGTACAAATGAACTTGTCTAAGCTAAGGTAAGAACATATCTCAGTATGTAAAAATGATGGCCTATTCCTTTAAGGAAGGAAGATGAAATTGTATATATTATTTGCAGTTATTGCGCAGCCCAAGTGTTAACAAAATGGAAAACGAACTACATGCAAAACCAACAACTATCCTTACTAACGGTTTCTTCAATAACAGTGAACTTACAGCAAAGCAAAGAAACCAGAAAACCTCATCAAAAACATACACCTTTTCTGGACACTTGCACTGGAGTATAGAGGGGATGTCATGACATTGCGAAAGAGAACATCACCTTCTGTAGATTGATGCTGTGCCACACAGTAATGCATTATATCGGGTCAGGAAGAAGTGTTGCGGGTCAAAAGTTATTGCTCCCATGAGTGTCAACACGAGAAAGATTAAAAGCATCTGATGGCAGCAGTGACAGCATCTATATAATGACCTGATACTGAAGGATTACGATGCCGAGCAAGTCAGGGCTGAACACTAAAGAACATGCAAAATTGAACATACTTAAATTGTTACGTGGACTGCAAGAATAACCACATTAAATTATTGGAATTTATTTAAAAAACAATGCAATTTGCCCCGCCGTTTACCTAGTGAACAGAATATTGAATGACCACATCAAGTGTTGACTAAACCTCAGACAGGAGTTCCCTCAAATCATTATCCATCCGCAGGCGATTGGGAGAAAAATAATAATAATATGGCCCTTGATCAGCCAAAAATAGGTCCAGCCAGACTACAGCTCGCTGCAGAGCACACAGCTCTAATGAGGCACTAACAGTTGTAGGCAGGTCAATAAAACACAGTTGAGGGAAAACACGTGATCGCGCCAGAGATAGGCTCTCGCTGGAATGATTCAATAATAGCAGGGTGTGGGGTCAGCTCGGGGCTACTGACATTGATCTAACTGGAGCACACACACAGCCACCAAACCTCAATTAACAGAGCTCCTGATTAAAAAGTGCCTTCGACCCAACAGATGTAGAAATCACTGTCTCATTACCTGCACACTGTAGCGATATCCATCGAATCACATAATGTGGACAACCAGAGACACACCCAACCAATAATCGGAGTAGATACATCATGATAGCATTTTGCAGTTTGATGATCTTATAATATTGCATCATAATACAGCAGTTTGGTTGAATTTGACAATCAGCTGACAATTGACAATGGTCTCGTGAACCACTTGTACTGTACAGAAGAAGAAAAAGTATTTGTATAGCGCCTTTAACAGACATGGTTACATGAGACAATTGTACATTCACTTCACATTTGGTGATGGTAAGCCATGTATATGTAGCTTCGGCTGACAGAAGTGTTATCTTGACAAATATCTGCGCCAACGGTCCCTCTGACCACCATCATTTATTCACACCCACACATCATTCATCCTGGCCTATTGTACATGTTTTTAGTGGTAGGGAAAACCGGAGTGCCCAGAGAAAACCGACACTGACACTGGAGAACATGCAAACTCCACACAGAAAGGCCCCATCCAGGTGGGAATCAAACCCGGGACATTCTTGCTGTGACGCACGAGCGCTAACCGCTGCACTGCTGTGCTATTTATAGCCCAATATCTCGCACACAGCTTTTCAAGACCTTGTTATTGTTTTGGTCTTAGAGTGAAATGAATTAATAAATAATAAAAAATAATACTAATAAACAATACAAATAATAAATATAAATAATAAATAATAAATAAATACTGTAGTTCAGTATGTTCAAATGTTTTTTTTTTCTTTTGTGCAAAATAAATCCAAAGTTCTGTGGTTGGTTATCTCTACAGTATTTGTATTCGTTTACATTTGATCCATGCAAATATGTGGCCCGCATGACCTCTCCCCGTCAAAGCCAACATAATGTGCCATTTATATTTGATTAGCGCTAACATGATTCATTTATACAAGATGAATATTGCAGTAGCAGCTTCAGTCTCTTCCGAGCCTGGGTAGCTCCTAATATGACCTTCTTCTATTTGTGAATGGGGCCTCGGAGCTGGAGGTGGGCCTGTATGGGACAGGGAGATGCCTGAACCTAAGCAACAACTGTAAGTCTCTTATCAGATCACAGCCTGTAAGCACTCACAACAACAGGCAGCGCAGGAAATAATCCCCCTGCCTGTCTGGCTCCTCATAGGCTTAGGCTGCCCTCGGTGGGGCGGGCATTCTCCGGACAGCGCAGGCAGCTGGGGCATACTGTGACATCATAGGGCAGTCCTGGCGCAGCTTAGCGGGGGGATCTGCAGTCACAAACCTTTCCACTGCCGGCAACTTTGTCAATGGTAAAAAGAGAAGGGCATATGGTGTGTGCAACTGATCCGCCAACAAGAATGAAAACAGCAATGTGACCCAGTGAGTGCCCGTCAATCATCATAATGTCGTGTCAAAGAGGGATGGCCCTGCTTTCGAGTACGAAGAGAATCCAAAACACAATTACCTTGACAAATAAGTCTTCAATATTTGATAAAAGAGTTAGACAAAGTAGAAAACCAGTGGTAGGTTTATTCATCAAATTAAAATTGCTCTTTGAATGGTCGAATTTAGCCAATTACGAAGGCTGCAATTATTATCTAAACTTAAGTCCTCCTCTGATCACAGTACAAAATTACTGTCATATGGCTATGTCTAAAAATAGATGTAATATCCAAATGGTAGAGCAAAACAATTAATCCATGCCAGTGTTTTGAGATGCTCACTGACCTGATTGATATGACGTGCTACTGTCAACAGACAAGGGGAGCAGCGCATCTGCCACGGCAACACAAGCAGACACAAAAGGCGCTAAACAGCACGCACAGTTCAACAAAGGGAACGTATATGATGTACTCTAAGTGGCTTAAATAAGACACAACTACAACAAGTTTTAGCTGCATAAAACTCCAGTTGTCGGATTCAGAGACTAGGATGCCACGTTGCAATTATTGTAAGAAAAAAATATTGCGACTTTTAGACATTACAGTCTAAATGTTCACAAAAACGTAGTTAGACATTTTACGTACAATTTCATATCTATTTAAGGATTGCTTTAATCTTTATTTATTCATTTCATTTCATTTATTAAGCACTTTAGAGTATTTGAAGTCAAAAAAAGAAAGAACATCCCTTCAGATGTATAGACAAGAAACAATAGCATGTGCATGGGAAAGGTAGAACCTAAGTAGGGTTATAACACCACTCCCAAGAAAACAAATAAGAAATTAAGTTAATTTTAAGCCACGCCAAGTTACTACATAGTCAAAATAGCAAGTCAAACACAAAGTTCATGTCCGTTTTTATGTAACATGCACATGGTTATTTTGGGACTCTTCCTTTGGCAGCATTATGCAGTTGATGAAAATGGATAAGATTGGCACATTATTGAACCTGCCTCGACTCATGAGAAGATTTACAATGGGTTCTAAAATTGGAATGATTAACCCATGAGCTTTCATAACCGTGGTAAAAATAAAATCGGTTCATCTTGACATCCCTATTGGAGACTCCTACTTAGAAGTTGACTGGGGACAGATGCTGTGATTGGGAAAGTGAGAGAGCCTCATTGTGTTGATTTCCGAACTGGTATTAGCCATAGAAAAAGCCAAAAACAGCTTTATGTCACATAAAATGTTTGTAAAACTGTGAATAAATCAACATTAAAATCACTATCAGTAAAACCAATATTTGGTTTGAACACTTGATGTATTACCTCATAGCTTGGGACACAGGTCATCTTACATACCCACCCTACCTCTACTGGGCACTGAAAATACTGAATTGAATCCTCATTAGGCCCAATAAAAGTTAACACAAAATATTTTAAGTTCTTGATTCAGGTGTTTCTGTGAATGTCAACGGGCGGTCTAGAATGGGATCATAAAAAGCCGAGATCTCATGAGTCAAGGGCAGAGGGTTTCATTTTGCAGCCATTGATGGCATTGCTTTCCTGTGGAGCGTTTGTCCCCACATCTTCACCTGACCTTGTGGTCACGCTGTGGTGCAATAACAGACACAATCTCATGCAGATGGTGCTCCTCTGTAGCCAGGACATCAAAGCCATAGGAAGACCAATCTTATTTTCACTGACTTTTTCCAGCACTTTCAGTACGTCTTACAAAAGATCATTTACAAAAGTATTATCCAATGAAAATGTCACCTTATACATTAGATTTTTTTTTTTTCATTCCAGAAGACTTTATAGCTTGTCTGTATTTAAAACTGCAACAATTACTTATTCTGTAAATAAAGTCTGAGGTCTAAAGAAAATTGTTAAACCATCGAAGCTATAAGGAATAAAGTTTGAATTTTACTGTTCACTTTTTAATCACTTATTGTTGACAATCAAATTCAGACATTATTGTACACTAGATTTAGAGTAATATTCCAGCGTGTTTCTTTGAAGTTGCCTGTTCAGTCCAGCTATTTGCCACAGTAGAGCACCAGTAGGTCCTTTTATTAGCGTGTCCTCTACTCTTAAGCTCCCATCCTATTCCCTTTTTACTCCTTTTCCTCTTTCTTAGATTGACCTGCCACATTCGCTTTGCCTTGAAGTCAGAGGAGGGTTACTGAAGTGAAGAGAATGAATATCTGAAGACACACATATTAGGCTGGCTGCAGGTTAGTGATGGAGCCGGGACATGGAGTGGAAAATAGAGGAGAGGAGATGTCCCATGCCGCCACAGAGATAGACAGTGGAGAGCCCTGAGGGGACTTGACGTGCCACACCAGCGGAGCCAGACAGGGGATTTAGAGGCGTGTTGGGCTTTTGTGCCACATTATTATCAGCCAGTGATCCGCCAGGCAGCTCTCCCTTCAGACAGGAGCAGTCCATTCCCCCGCAGCCTGCCTGGGACCAGTATTCACACACACCACCAGGGCTTAGGTCGATGTAATTGAAATGGTACAGAGAACAAGCTTGCTTTACCTACACAGCGGATAATGTCTCTGAATACTAAAAAGATGAGCTGAAAATGATCACTGTACAATAGTTTCTACCTCAGAAAACATTTGACTGAAATATCTGGCACTTATTCCAATAGCTTAATATGACCTACCACGAGAACCCTAGATAACTTTGATGCAGCTAATTTGGGCGATGTCTGCCTCTGATGTTAGCTATTTCCATGGTGCACCGGAGAAGAGTGACAAGGAGAGGGTCGGCACGTGCACAGCGAGACTGGGGCGTGTGCAGCGTCAGGGGCTGACGGACAGGCTGCTGATGGATTAGGTGGTAAGCCTGGCACAGGGCTGCCATTTCTAGATGGAAGCACTTCTGATGCGCAGCGGTGATTAAAAGAATAACACTCAAGTGAGTAGTGCGCTTATGCACTGGTACCACAAAGAACAAGAAACAAAAAGCTAAAAAAAGAGTTTGACATGTGATAATATTGAGATGGAGCAGGATATAGTATCCTGGAAAGTGCCACAGGTCACGGACTTTGAGTAAGTGACAATCATTCATGACTCTGATGTACTCTGCAGTAATGGCATTGTAGCCTACTGCTGAAAAATATGGTGCAACACACAGAGACAAAAAAACAAAATAAAGCACTGGCTCACAAGGCAGTGAATAGGAGTTGGGGGCTGGGGGTGACAGTAATAGCCTCTGCATAATTCATGTGTTCACTCTTATGACTGCAGCAGCCACATCTGTCAACAGTTTCAGTGCTATCTATATTAGTCTTTAATTATTTACACTGTCTCTCAAACCCAGAGCCTTAGGAGGCGTCACACTGACAAATAGCTTCACAATGACCACTACTTACGAGGGATTTAGTGCTTACTAAACAGCCACTCTCCTCTTCAACATGAATGGCATATGAATGTTACAGGTTTCATAGCCTCTTATGACCCACATGTTTGCACCAGTGCAAGATGTGCATCTGAAAAGCTGCAAGCACCAAGAGGGTAACTCTCAAATTGTGTATTAAAAAAGATGTAGAGCTGAGATTGTAAAATGGGTCAACTTTTACCTGCTTATGAATACATGTATCTGTCAAAACGTTTTATGAACAAAACATATTAGGAACAATACTGAGAGTCAACGGTGTAACGGTAAGGGAAGAATTAGAGAAGTAATGCCATCACTACTAGCAAGTCATGGCACGTGCAGCTACAGGAATTGTCCAATATCAGCCTGATGAACCTTTCTTCAACCAGACTGATTGATTAGTCGAAGATTGAAAGAAAAGATAAAAGGTTAATAAATCCACTGTACTATTTCATTGGAGCACAAATGAAACTGAATGCTGCTACTGCGGCCTGGGATCATAAATAATACGACCACACTGGGCAGTTCAACAGATAGGGCCTCACTGAGAAAGGTCAAGGCCAGCCATCCAACATAAATTTGAGCAATTAAGACATTTCTATAAATCCACTGCCTACAGCTGGACTGCACCTGCAGCGTGGAGGGATGCATATGTGCAGCACAAGGAATCAAACCACCGCGATGCATGCCCGGGTGCCAAGCTTCAAACATCCTCTTCACTCCCGCAGTGGAAAGTTGCTGGTACTGAGTGTGTTCAGGCTACTGACAATGCGGCTCAAAAGGATGTCAAATTGACGCTGAACAAACACCAACCTGATAATCCGGTTCACTTTTGCTACAAGGCTAGGTTTTGAGTAAAGGAGGGCGACTCTCGCTGCAATGCACAGTGAAACATTCAAGCTGCACGGAAGTTTCTCATGACAAGCACTTCATTCGCAACACAAATATTTCCTAGACACTCAGTGGAGGGATCGCAGCGACCCCCCGGGGACTTCTTGACCCCTGTGAGGTTAACCAAAGCCTGCGCTAGCAACTTACTGTAGTTCCACACGAGACACCAGGCCTCCTCCTCGAGGCAATCACAACATTGGAATAAGCCAAGACTGAGCTGAGCACTTTTTTTTTTTTAATTAAATGGAAACCTCTTCACATACCATCAGCCCGCGTTCGCAGATCAGACATGGTTCTCTGGACGGGGGACATCTCTCCTCCTCTTCTTCTTCTTCTTCTTCAAAGCCGGGGCGACGACACCTGCCAAGCGGCCGCGGCGGCTGCAGCTGCACTACTCCCCGCAGCTGATGCCTCCTTCCTTCCAAGCCGTGGAAGAAATACAAAAGCGGATACAGTACAGCAGCAGACACCCCCCTCCTCTCCCTCTCTCTCTCTCATGCGGACACTAGAGTTGGGTGTTTGCCGCTAATGAAAGGTGTGTAGAGGGAGAGAGACACATTAAAAAAAAAGAAGAAGAAGAAGCTGCATCTCGTGTTGAAGACAGGAGCATGTTCACACTTCACAAGTCCCGCAACATCTCCCAGCGGCACGGCGCAGGCAGCGGGTACAAGAGAGGCGGTGGACGGCGCGCAGACAGCGGGAGTCGGTGCGTACGGATTTACCACGGAGTGAGCACTGAGGGGGGACGCTGCCGCTACATTTGGACCGTACCACATTTAGCCGCTGCGGCAGGGGTGGGGAGGGGGGGTTGGACCGGGCACTGAGGCGCTTTCAGCTGCGGAGAAGAAACAAGGTACGGGGAAAATGTGTTTTAAAAATACGTGAGAGTAAGACGTGGTTTACTCGGCTGGTCTTTACGCACACATTATACTGGTCTTTACGCGTTTGAGAAAGAAGTGCAGAAGGGTTGAGGTGGGCACGTCCCCTTTCTGCAGCAGACGATCACGATTACACACATAACAATAGTGGGTGGGAGTAGTATAATAACAGCAGAGTTTTGTACAGTGAAAAAACAAACAAATGCGAAATAGATATAGAGCTCTCACAAAGCTGAAAGTGGGATGAGGATTTTATTAAATGCACCACAAACACCAAAAGGAAGTTCCATGTTTTTCTTTGTACATTTAAGCAGGCTAAGGATTTGACTATTGCAGTTAAGTTATAAGTTAACTATTGATCTATAGCTTTAAGCAACAGTAAAACACCCAGTGAAATTATTACAGACTTAACACAAGGACAAACATGTCTCTTTTTGCTTTGAAGTTTTGGATTGTTATCCAAGCATAGCCTTCATGCATAGACTTGTCCTTCCTTAGAGACAAGCAGAAAACAAGTGAAAAGTTTGACAGGAAACCCATGGAAGATGTTGTTGAATTAGATATGGTTTTGGAAATCTTCATTTACCATATTGAAGATTCTTAAAGCCATACATTTAAAGCTCATCTTAGTGGTGCAAAGGGGTGAAATTATTCTTTTTAACATCTCCTTTGCATAAACAATTTTCTGTATTGGCAACTCTAGTGTCATACAGCCAGAAACAGTTTAGTGTGTAATTCACTATTATTGTGATGCGCTCATAATATACTGTATATACCTAAAAGGGCCTAACACTTGAGTTCTTCTCGAGTCCCACTCTTTTATTTCTGCAAAACATTCTATGTTAGACATGTAAAACTCACATGCTTACAAATGTGCCAAAGAATGGATCAAAAACAGCAGTACAATGATCCGTTGTGAGTGCCCGGATGGTAAATCAAAGCCTGTTCTCATTCTCACTGCGGCTCAGATGTAAGACAGTGGTGAAGTTATTTGTGCAGCAGCAGCACCACTGCAGTTCCCACAGAGAACTACAGCCTGCCTGGACACTGTTGATGCATGTTCCGCACTGGCAACATCAGTTTGTTCTTTTGTTATAATATGTGATGGAGAATTCTGCAGGCAAAAGCATTTTTCTTACCGTGGGTATTGTAAAGTGTTTAAATATTGAAAATTGGTTGATTAGTGTAAAAGATAAGATAATCCTTTATTGATCTCACAATGGGGAAATTCACTTGTTACATTCGGCACTTAATAAGATCACTCAGGGTGTTCAAAATAGACAGGAAATGTGCAAACAGTCAAATATTACCAATAAAAATTAGGGTTTCTTATGTACAATGAACTGACAGAGACAGTCCGCTCTCACTAAACAACAATGAAAATGTAACAAAAGTTGTATTGAGGTAAACCTTAAAAACTGAACATATCAACAGACCAATATGTACCCCACGCTTTCTTACCCCTCTCCCCTAATTCAGATCAGCAGCACCACAGCTACAGGGATTTAGCTCAGTAGCTCCGGAGGTTGCTAAGCAACAGGGACATGAAGCTGCCTGTGTGAACATCCTGCGTTTTGTGTTTTAGAGATTGTCAGTCTAAACAAAGACACACGGAAAAAAACTGCCTAAGCTCATTGGCAATTTAAATCTGTGTTAAGTGTCAGTTTGCTCTCTACTGATTTTATTTTTGGCATGTGCCATAAAGATTGTGGAAACGTCAAACCATTTGCTCTTTGATAAGCTATCGTTGTGTAAATACACAATAAAGCTGATGGCCTTTATTCAAGCTACTAGCGAAGCTTTGTCAACAATTTGTATTCATGCAGAAAAGTGTGACCACACACATGAGATTAGACAGGAGATTACATAAATATATACAGTACATGTATAAATTGGCAAGTAATGCTGTAACAACAATTATTTACAAAAGTGTATTCCTATACAAAATATAGCTGTTGCTACGATTCGTTTAAGCGTCAGACAGCAAAGACCAGAGTTTTACAAGATAAATAGAAATAATTTAGCTTAGCAGATAGACAGCACAACTTAAGTCTTGTGGCTGTAGCTCCCCTCCCATCTCTGTCTTTAGAGCAGTTAATGGAAGTACGGAATACTGCTGCACGCTGTGACCGCATAGAGCTTTGAAAGCTGTAGAAAGAAAACAATCTTCTAATACGTGACCTGAATTCTAACCAAACAATTAAGCAAAACCATTATTGGGGACGACAGAGCTGCAGCTGGTAGAGCAGGTCGTCTCATGATCGGAAGGTCGGGGGTTCGAATCCCAGCTCCTGAACACTGTCGTTGTGTCCTTGGGCAAGACACTTCACCCTCCTTGCCTCCAGTGTCTGCGTACACTGGTGTATGAATGAGAGTGTGAATGGGTGAGTGGATCCTTGCTGTAAAGCGCTTTGAGTGCCTAATGTAGGTGGAGTTGAGACCATTTACCATTATCACAGGCCATCACTCATATCAACTGCCTGGATAGAGAATTGTACGTGTTTGAGGCTATAGCTCCCATGATCCTTTGCTGTCATATAGCCTCCAGGCCTTTGGGGAGTAATTGGGCAGTGTGTCAGTGAGTTGTAATTGAATTGAATTGTGCCCCCGTGTGGTTGTGATCTGTAGATTGGCACAGTGTGAGGATTAACTACTGTATGAACTGATGGATTCGCCACAGTATATTTTCACACGGCTCTTTGGAAACAAACTAATGATTTGGGTTTTTTTTTGCTAAAGGTAAACACCATAACTCCAAAGCAATCTATGAAATATTTGTTTATTGGGGCCGTAGCAAATTAAAGTAATAAATCACTTGCACCACTTGACATCTACTCAATTACTGCAACAGAAGCGAGCAGCAGAATATTAAACACTGTTAAGGTATTCATCTTATCAAATGGCTTTCGTAATAGAGGAGGAGGGGAAATGGAGACTGTTGAGGAGTGGGGCTGTGAGATATTTCCTCTTCAGGTTGAGCGGACTATCAACTCTGCAGAGGTCTTTTGTCTAAATGTGCGAGAGTGAGATAAAAAATGTTACTTGACAGAAAAACAAACTCCAGATGAGCGTAAGCAGAAGGGAACTGCACCAGGGTTTGTTGGATTGAAGTGTCAGTGTTATAAAGAGTTTCACTTCCCTTTGAATTGTGGGAAGGATTAACATAGAATGACAAGAGCTTTTTCTCATAAAAATGAAAATGAAAACATCCATGTGCAAATACACCACATGCTTAATGTAATGTTTTCTTTATTCAATTTAGAGAAGACATGGAATAAACCGTAATCATAAAATTATTATTTTTAGTTTTTTTTTTTGTGAACAAAAGCCTGCATTATCACATAGTTTCCATTCAGCCTTCATCATTTTTATTGCATTCTGTATGTAATTTTCCTTTAGACATTGTACTTTAAAGAATAGCTGTAGCACACCGCACCCTTTGCTTCAGTCTGAGCAATATTATTACAGCATGGTGGCACAGCGGTTAGCGCTCATGCTTCACAGCCAGAAGGTACCAGGTTTGATCCTGGCTGGAAGTTGCCTGTGGTGTGGAGTTTACATGTTCTCCCTGTTTCTGTGTAGGTTTCCCCTAGCCAAAAAAACCCCACTAGGGTGTATATGACAGTGGTGGGGCTCCGAGGGGTCAATGGTGCAGATCAACAGCATCACTTCTGTCACTCTATCCCAGGGCAGCTGTGGCGTCTCACAGAGTTTGGAGTGAATGTAAAATTGTTCTATGTATATCACTTCATGTCTGAAAGGTGCTAAACTAGTAGTCCTCTCCTTCCATATGTTGAAGTAAGAAGTTGCTCACTTCTCCTTTGTCCAAACCAAGCAAAATGAGCCAAATTCACTTCCTCGCTCTGCTGCAATTTTTCTTGTAATGTCTTCTTCTACAAAAACTGACTTACTGACATTGTCCTGAGGAGGGCACATGTGTGAAATTGGCCTTGGAGCAGGGATGCCAAAGATGGAGCCCAGGGGCCACATTCTGGCCCCAAAGTTTGAATAAGTCCCATCACCGCCTGCAGCGGCCCCTCCGCTGCTGTATGCACTCTGCCTGTGGGCTGCTGCTTGTGATCGTCACAAAACACTGCCGTGAGGATGCTCTCAGGAAGAAAGGTAAACTCTAGTTGAAATAGTTTTTAAACCAAGAAGAAAAAAACATAAAACATTATGCACATTGAATTTTACTGCAGTAATGTACATTTCAAGCAACAGTACGACACGAAAAAACTAATCTTGTGTCATTTTTACAGTCATGGCCAAATTTTAAAAAAAACTTGAAATCCTACACTGCAAAAAGTAAATATCAAGCATTGGCTAAAATGACTGGAATTGAGGAAATGTATCTTGTTTTGAGCGGTTTTCACTCATTTAGACACTTTTCCTGATCGGACAAAGTTTACTTTGCTTGTTTGAGGACATTTCAGACTAGTTCTAATGTAAATCTCGCTTGAAATAAAAAAGTAAAATTGCCAATGGGGTAAGCAAAAAATTGCCTACCCCATTGGCAAAGAAAATTACCTGAAATAAGGACGAAATGTATTGAAATGAGTCAGAAACATCTCAGAACAAGTGAAATAATCTAGGACAAATGCCCAACAACATCTTAACCAGTCAAAACAACAAAAAATTGGATTATTATGCTCAAATTGAGATGTTTATACTAGTCTAGTTAATTACTTTTTGCAGTGTACTTGAAAATATCCATAATTCAGGTTAATTCAGGTTTTCCCTAGACCAAAACTATTTTTAATATAAGATGACGTCAGTGTGCAAAGTGTGGTCTGTGTGCATCAGCTCTGGGGTGAAACTGGCACTCTAACCCCAGACTGGTGCTGTCAGTGCTCCGAGCTGACACGTCTCATCCATTGGTCTCATCTCTAGGGAGCTGCTGAGGGCGTCTGACACACTGCTGTTTTCTGTCATTGTGACACTTTATACACTGTTGCCTCTGCACAGTGCTCGGGCAGGACGTCCAGTGAACACCTGCCTCCTGCTCCGGGTGGGGCACATGCTGAGCCCAGGGGAGATCCATTTGGACATGTGGCCTATTGTTTATGTGGCTTTTATGGTACAGTTAACTTAGATCTTGGCTATGATTTGGAGAACATAAAATAAACTGTAGCCTATTCCAAAAGCATTGTATCTGCTAAGATCAACGTTACAATGTTTGCAATGCATTCATAACTTTGTTCATTTGTTCATCTTCTCTCTCAGAAAGCCTATGGATACCAGGTGCAACTTGACCAGTAGTTTGCTGTTAGTCCTATAGCTAAATGCACTACACTGATTAAAGCACAGGACCCCAAATAAAATCCTGTGTCAAAACTTGAGTAAAAACTGTGTAAATTGAGATGAATTATTTAAGACCAACTATCATTTTACCTATGCTGAGCGTGCTCTGTTGCCACGGCAGCGCCCCATGCATTATTCACAGTCCGAGTGAGGGTGACCGTGAGACAGCTTATAGGCTCCGCTCCTTTTTGGTTGGTTTCAAACTGTGAGGATTAAGCGTTGTCATAATCCAATGGGCCACGCAACTCCACTTTTGCCCCGTGGATGTAGAGGCACGAGGCGCGCGGTTTCTCCCTGGGACATGTGAGAGGGAAGAGTGGCTCCAATGGATGGGACAGAGGTGATGGCGGGCCAGGACAAGCCCCAGAAGCGGGTGAGGTTCCGAGTGGCCTCAGGGAGCAGCGGCCGGGTGCTGAAGGAGATGTTCAAAGACGAAGGGCCCTCGGACTCCTTGGACTCGGACTGCACCAGTAGCAATTCGGACGCGGAGCGGGCCAGCACGCCCTCCACAACAAGCGGGGACTCCCACGGACAGTATTCACTTATGGGCTCGGAGCTGGACGATAGTGAGAGTGAGCCGGATGAACTGCTCATGTACGCGGGGGGAACCAAGGACTGGGTCTTCAACACCAAGAGGGTTAACATACTCAGCCAGAACGGGACGGTGAGGGGGGTCAAACACAAAGTGAGCGCTGGACAGGCTCTTTTTGAGAAATTGCCCACGACCAATAGTGTAAGTACAGTAAATGAGTAAATTATAGATAGTATTTGGTTAAGCAAATCATCAATTTCAGTCAACTTCAAAGCTGCCCTAAATGTCTTGATTTGCTGTCATAGTAGCCTTAATACCTACAAGTAGTGGAAGTATTGTTGTCATGGTATAGTGCAGGCCATAGTGCCAACAGTTTTGGTCTAAATTATTGCTTTTATCCAAGAACTTTTTTATCAAAATCCACCCCTGCCTAAATCTAGATACATCTGTTCTGAGAGTGGGACTGTGCTGGGACAAAGGAGTACAATAGAGGACAAGGTCACAGGGTAATTAAAGTTTAATGATGCATTTCGGTAAGTGTTTCAAGAGCAACTAATCAGGTTAATGAATTTTCAGCAATTCGCTTTCTAGTAGTGTCCCTGGAATAATCACCTCCTCGCTATGTTTGTTATATTGACTGTCTGGGATGTGGAAGGCCGTATTGCAGAAAGCATTTTTCTTCCAACAAGAGGTATTAGCTGTGTCACAGGTTGAAGAAGATAAAGCGTCTCATCAGCTTTAGCCTCAGATTAGACTTTAGGGACCAGTGATTGCAGCATGTAGCTCTGTATTGCCAAAGAATTCATATCAGGCTAGGCAATGAAAACATATAGTTTGTTATTGCATTTAAAACTTCATTAGGCGCTTTACGGCAAAGAAGCAGTCACCCATTCACACTTTCATTCATACGCCAATGTACGCAGACACTGGATAAAAACAGACAGATGTTAGCGGGGACATCCTGGTGACTTTAAGCTGCTGTGGTTGTTTTGGTTTATCAGCTGTCAGGTGTTCTCCTCTGCATGCTGTTCAGCCTGTCTACGTGGTGTAGCCATCAGCAGTGTCCATTATTAATAACACTTAATAATTGAGTGGTAAATAAATATCTCCTTCCAGGAAATCAACCCATTCTTGGAAAGTGAGCATTCTTATGTAAATCAGGGCAAAGTGGACAAGTGACTTAAGAAATAATCCTTCACCTCACACAACCCAACAAACAAGATTATAGCACAGAGGTAAACAGACGGGTAAAGGTGTACTTGTGATGTACTGTATTAATGTGCTTTTTTGTCTTTTTTATTTGATTGGTAAGAGGTTTGTAACACAATTTATAATATAACTTATTATAATGCACATTTGACATGCACAGGTAATATTCTAACATATATAATTCCTAATTTCTCTGTGTGCAGCTGGAGTTATCGCTTGAGTTTGGCCGCATAGTTATCTACACCACAAGCTTCCGTGTGGTGAGGACCACGTTTGAGCGCTGCGAGCTGGTGAGGAAGATCTTCCAGAACCACAGGGTCAAGTTTGTGGAGAAGAACATTGCTCTGGAGGCTGATTTTGGCAAAGAGCTAGAGGAGCGCTGCAAACGGGTTGGAGAATCACCTTCACTACCCGTAGTGTTCATCGACGGACACTACCTTGGGGTCAGTAAAGTCTTCGTGAACCTCTCAGAGCGTTCAAACAAGCAAACGTAGATTTCTGTTTTGGCTTGCAGCTGTTCTAATCTTACTACTTTGGCCAGTTACGCTTTATGCATTCCTAGAGCTTAACATTTGAGTAAGGAGAATTCAGTTACGATAATAATAATAATAATAATAATAATAATAATAATAATAATAATAATACTTATTATTATTATTATTATTATTATTATTATTATTATTATTATTATAAGAGCAAAAACACTTCTCCCATTTGCAGATTATTTTACCTGCCTACTCAAATCCAGGAAACTGTTTATACTTTTTTCCCACTTAAAGTTGTTGGTAGCCATTGTATATAAGATACCGCTTACTATTTAATTGCTTGCACATTTCCTGTCTATTCTGCACACCCTGTGTGTCTCTGAGAGCTGAATGTAACAAGTGAATTTCTCCAATCATTGTGAGATCAATAATGGCTTATTTTATTTTATCTTAAATATTCTTATAAGCAGAAAATGTATTTTATTTTTTGAAAGTGAAATTCATTCCCTCCACTCTCGGTGGTCATTAGCAACTAATGTAGTAACACCTGTCCTGCGGCGGTGGGGAAAGTGTCTCAAGGACAGAACTGCAGGAGGCACGTTGGAGAATTCAAGCCTTTGGAAATCTGCTGGCCAACGGTCTGACCAACTGATCCTTTCACCCACTAACCAGAACCAAAGTCAACATATCCTTTTAATCTGCTTTTATTGTCAACTGCACAAGTAATTGCATTGTGGCTAATAAAACAACCACAGTGGTTTACAACAGAACCTTTCCAGTCGAGCTCTGCTACTACTATACAAATATTACTAATAACTTTGATTGTTTGTTTGTTTTCTTGCAGGGTGCAGAAAAGATTTTAGGCATGAATGAATCAGGAGAGCTACAAGATCTTTTAACCAAAATAGAGGTAGGCCTATCATATTTTCCTGCTATTTCAATTCGGCATTAGAGACTGGAAATAACAGTTTAAATATTCATGTACAACCTGATTTACTCAGACACGGCTTGTGTACTATATAGGTAGCAGGTTATTACTAAAACTGAAGCATATGATGATTACAGCCTCATAATATATTTACGCCGTTTGTCCAATGCCCACAAAATAAACACCATGCAAACACAGCAGTCATTTCCCCCATTCCCCATGTTATCCATAAAACATGAGTGAACTGCAGCGAAAGATGGATGTGCGTCAACGTGCAGCATCAATAATAGAAAAGCTGGCCAGTAATTGGTTTTCTAACACTTTCCCCCCCCAAAAAAAAACTCCATGCCACAGTGCCCATGTAACATAATGTTGGAGTCACTGTGCAGTAGTGTTGTTCTTTATGCAGGATGTGCATTCTAATTGAAGATTTAGATCAAACTGGAATCCCCATAAGTGGGAACAAAGCCAGTGTGTAATGACATTTAAGTCAAGTATTCGAGTGGCTGTGGGCTATTGCAAAGAGTGCGGCTCAGAAAGGTCAGGCATGTGCTAATCAGACCTGAAGCAACAGCAAAATGTCCTGGTTTTGGCCGCAATTCATAATGGAAATATAGTTGTTATTGTTACTTTTATGTAACCTTCATTTGAAAACACTTAGAGTACATACATTTAAACACATTCTTGCTTTGAGGCAGGAACAATAGCTTTCTCTTACCATCGAAATCCAATGTAGACCCCATAAACTTCTCAACCCTGATCTGTGAATGTATGTAGTGGCAAATAAAAAAAAACCCTCTTCATTATTGATTTTATTTCAAAATGACTTGGTAAAATATAGAGTGACTCTGTCTCCCCAGAGAGTGCAGCATCCCCAAACGTGCCAGATGTGTGGGGGCTTTGCCTTCATCCCGTGCCCAACGTGCCATGGCAGCAAGATGTCTGTATTCCGCAACTGCTTCACGGATTCCTTCAAAGCCCTCAAGTGCACTTCCTGCAACGAGAATGGCCTGCAGGCCTGTAGGAACTGCAGCCAGTAAGGATCCAACACAAGTGCCTGACCCCTGCTACCTTGATCCTCAACTGCAAACAGTGAACTATGAACAAACATGCTGTAACATTTTTTCTATGGCCATTTAAGCTAAATTTGTAATAAATTTACATGTTATTTTGTGTGATACTTGAACAAACTGAAAATGCTTGGTGGATATGCAAAGGTCATTGTGATTAGCTTGTTAGTAAAGAGGAGATCCTTTCATTAACAGATGTCATTATAATCTCATATCAGACCAGGTTAAGTAGGCTACCTAGGGCAGTTAAATAAGACACATTACCATCAATCCCTAGCATTAAGGAAACAAATGAATCAAAAGCATATTGCAAAAATAATATTTAATAATCGTTTTAATGTAATAAATAGGGATAGGCCTAAAACAACTGTTTGAAACAATATAGTAGCTCGAAAAAGACTGAACCAGTGTCAGCAACAAAGGACTTGGGCAGCCATGTTTCCCAAAAGGGCATGTCTGAGAAAAACGCTTCAGCTCCTTGCACATTTAAGTTGTCAATTGAAATCCCACGCAGTTTGAGTGCTTTTTACCGGATGATGTCATGCATTGGACCGTGTCCATGGCAGCGGGTCAGGGGAAACGCTGCGCCCCAGAAGACGGAGCCCAGCTCTCTGCGCCGTCATAGCCCTGTACAATGCTGCTTGAACCTGATTAGACAAGGCAGCACTGTAAAGAGGCTAAAAGCGCAGAGCACAGTGATGCCCGTGGTCCGCCATGAAGCGGTTTCTTATCTCGCACCACCTGGCTAGCCATTTCCTGAGTATGCACCTGTAATTTAAAACAGCATGTTATTAGGCCTATTAATGACAAAATGCACTTAGTCGGTGCGTAAAATGGTGGATGAAGTTGGGTTTCTATGGCAGTAGCCTTTCTGATTTTCTACCAAAGACCATAGGTTCTTGAAAGCCTACATTTTAGAGATGGATGGAGGTACAGGCTAGTGTGAAAATCTGGGAGCCTATAGTGTGCAGGCTTTCTGCGTTCCCAATGTGAGACGCGCACCCTGAACATCGTCGTGAAAACAGGAATGACGATCAAAAGCGATATTTGGTTAGAAATAACCTGCAAATGTCAACTAATGTGCCGATGGGATTACTGTGTGCGACGTGGGGTTATGCAAAATCTTATGTTGGTGATTATGTGGTTGATCGTCTCGACGCTCATGTTCGATCAAGCCTAGAATGTGGCTGTTGTTGATAAACGTGCACAATGGAGCCTTTTTCCTCTGGAAGGGGAAATGGAAGAAATAGATGGGCAGTGGCACTGGCACAGCTGACTTGGGAATGGTATGGCAAGACATGACACTGATGCACGCAACAGCCAACATGTAAAAAACAACATTCAATGGTCAAAAACCTGCATTGGCGTAAGTCCGCTTCTCTTTGATGAAATGTATTTCAGTCGAGTAGTCTGGCGTGGTCCAGCCACGACGCGGAGCGTAATGTTTTGAATGGTCGGTCAATGCGCAGACTGGTGGAAAACGACTATTTTTATTGACGTCAGCGCACAGGGTACTGCTCCCCCCTTTCGTTCATCCTTACAACTGCACCATCTAATGGATTTGGGATTACATTCCAGGCAACCGTCTCAGGAAAGAGACCTCAATCCGAGTTTGAAAAATGACCCTCTTAAATAAACAGTAGTTATATAGTATGTTCAGGTCAATCTTACTGTTAGTTGTCAGATGCTGTTCAGCATTTTGCACAGATTATAGCATTGGTAACATACCTTTGTTAAAATAAAAACATTGGCAATGTGAAATGGCAAAAAAAGAAAATTTAATAAATTATTCAATTTTATTCCAACTTTGTCAGCAGTGAGGACATACTGATCGCAGAGAAATATTACACCATTGACAGATGAAATGAAGGCCCTTGTCATGAGCCAGAGGCTTAGATTCACAGGCAGCTGAGCGAAATAATAAATATAATAACCCATTTTCTGCTTTTCATACATTTTAGAGATAAAATGTAACTTGGTGGCTGAGCATACGGTTTTAACTTGATAGGGATTTGAGAACATTACAAAATAATGATGTTCTGTTTATTAATACTAGTCACTTCATCTTTGGAACAATACGGTCGTCTGCTGATAAGCTGCCAACATAAAATCAAAGTACAGTTTGAAGAACTGAAAGAATTGCCTGCAACGGTTTGTAGATTCAGGGTTGTGCTTCATATATCCAATAGTCTGAGCATTGTACATCTTTTTATCGGTAACTACTCATGATTAAAACCCAGGGCTTCCATTGGCATGATGACAGTTACTATGTAATGTCAGGTCAGTTGTACCAGATGAAAGCACAAATATGCAAGAAAGTTCTGCATATTTGTATTTTGTACGGAATTAAAAAACAAAGAAAATCACATAAAGAGGCTTTATTTGCCTTATTTATATATTCCTAAAATCCAATATTTACTATGAATTAAATAATATCTTTTTACTAGAACTATGGACCATTGTCTGTGTGGTTCAAAGATAAAAAATTAAATTAAGTACAGATGTAGTGAACTGCAATAGTTCTGAATACACGCTTAGACTGAACTAAAAGCACTGTGGCCTGGAACGAAACTGATTAATATGATATTTTTATAGACTAAGCAACAAGACTAGCCAAAACACATAACCTTCATTTGAAGCAGGGTGTTAAAAGTGTAAGCAACACAAAAACGATGTTGTTCCGTTTGGTTATTTGACACGAAAGGGAGATTGCACAGGATTTACACTCCTCTTCTGTGTTTCTTCGTTTTTTTTTATACAAAGTGTCTCTAAGTGTTAACTTGATAACTTTTATAGGATCTCCAAGTCTACATGACGGACCTCTGGATTACGTTGCTAAAACAGACCAAGAATTGTATTAAAACAAACATAAACACACGAGTGCAATGGAACGGTCAAATAAGATATTTATACCTTAAGCTCTTTTTCCAAACGATCCACTTCAGCTCCTAATGTGTCAATTATGTTCTCACCATGTTTCAGCATGAAACTTTCAAGCTCCTCTGTAGTCTTTACCTGTTGAATATCCTGAAGGGATAAAGAGAAAGGAAGCTTAAGCCTGGGACATACTAAAATCTTGCGTGATTAGAAGGTGATGTGAAAGTGTACAGGTCACTGATGTATTTTAGACAACAATCTCACACTCGTATGAAACCACAGACTAAACAATTCAGACAGAGTCACAAATGTGAGAGGATGCTGCACCACATCAGCAGCTTGTCATATCAGCAGTGAAGAGAACATAATAAACACGTGCTAATTAACTCCTGGTTACAAAGCCACAGGAGTGGATGCTCCACAGTGGGGAGTTTCCACTTTGGCTGTTGAGCAAAGTTTTGTCACTCAAATCGCAAGTGACAATCATAAATATTAAACATTTTAATACTGTACAAATTGAGGTTTTGGAGGCTTCAATCTCGCACTGACACCATATGAGGAAAGCCACAAAGAAATGCCCGAACTAAAAGCTGCCTTTGTGAATTATAGTTGTGTCTTGCATTTATTTTGTCAGTAGGTGGAGTAGTGAACCCTGCTCTGTTAGCGCTCGTGCTTCGATCCCGGGTGGTGCCTTTCTGTGTGGAGTTTGCATGTTCTCCCCGTGTCCGAGTAGGTTTCCTCCGGGTACTACAGTTTCTCCTACTGCTAAAAACATGCACAATAGACCAGAATGAGAGTGTTCAAGTGATCGTGCAAATTGGCAGCCTCTCTACCGTAGTAGTAGTAGTAGCAGCAGTAGTATCCAAATTGGCTATAACCAATTTGGATTTGGACAAAGACAGGAGATCCAAATTCTGGAACAATCCTAGCCTTAAAATAGAGAGGACTTTTTAGGGGTCAAAACAAGTGAGGTCAAAAAAATGTTTGACTTAAGACATCTTTGACTGGACTGTCGGACACTCTGGTTCTTTGTGAAACCAACATTGTATGCTCACAGATATAATAAGTCTTTGTAATCAGATGAAGCAAGGCCATTTTCTAGTTGATGCACATGAATCACGTGCTGTTTGAGCTGTAACTGCAGAGGACATACTGGCGCAACTGGAAATAAGGAGTGTGGATTTGTGGTTTTGCAGAGCTGAGCTGTAAATGCTGTTGAGAGCCTTTGCATCCATGATCACCTTCTACACTAAACAAAGGGCAAGATGCCTTGTGTAAGAGAACAAAGGTGATGGAAGGTGGAATACAATACAGGCTTCGCTGACGGGGCGGCCACTTCTTTCTGCCGATTGATAAGAGCGTTCCGTTTTTAAAAGTTTAATGCCAGTTCTTGATTCTGAAGGCAGTATTTCTGGTTAATCCATGAAACGTCATGAACAACTGAACTGCCTGAAGAAATTCATCAACTGAGGGGTTCATCTCAAATTCCTGTGACCTATCTATGGTAAAAATCCAAGCACAAAAAGTACCAACAGGACAGGAAAACATGCCATTCCTCACTTGAACTTGCAAGGTATTAAAAGCTTTAACACAAGTTCCTAAAAATGCTCGAACCCTCATAGAGATTATCAAACGATAATCGCATAATGTTTCACTGGCTACAGCCAAAAGAATAGCAATGGAAAGAACCCTACATATTCAGGATAGTACACAACCTTGTTAGAGACATCTCATGAGTGTCTATACACATAATAAACAGCCAAATCCTGATTTCTCATTGCCATAGGCCTTTGATCTCATCCATATTTTGTTTTAGATATTAGATAGGTGTAACATTGTAATATTATCTATAAAATTGGAAATCTATATTGCTACTCCTTTTGTTTATGGATTTGAATGAATACACACAAAAAGCAAAGGGAAAAACTCTTACATTAAGTAATTGGTCAATGTCTTGTTTCTCCAAGTATGATCGAGTGACCACACGGCCATCGAAGTCCACCTCTGCCTTGAAGCGCACTTTACTTAGCCCTATATCTGTGGCCTTCACATCATGGATCCCTCTGCTCGTAAAAAAAGACATAATTCCGAAAGGAGACAGACAGTGAGTGACAGTTACAAGATAATGAAAATGGCAAATGAGCATGTTGCTGGGGCTGAGTGTGTACTTGCCTGACAGCAGGGTCACTTTCTAAGAACTCTGTAAGCTTTTGTACACGTTCAGCCTGTATGGAACGTCCCAGCAGAGCTTCGGTGTTTGTGTAGATGAGAAACGCTGACACGGCGCCCAACAATGTGCCAACGCCTAGAGAGCCCAAACTATCATAGGTGGGGTTACCTGAATAGAAAAGTAAGACTCCATTTAAACTATACAATACAATGCGAGGTGAGGCGAGTCTGGATACATAAATTCACTTAAGTCTTTGAGAACAAAAAAAAGAAAAAAAGTTTCCCCACCTGTAAGAGAAGTTAGCCCCATGCATCCAGCTGCAAGAATGACCCCAAGTACAGCTGCAGCATCCTCCAGCAGCACTACATTTGTGCTAGGGTCCCGGCTTTCCAAAACTGTACAAACAATATAACATTAACTGAGGTAACAACATTAGATGACAGTCATAGTTATTACACAGTGGACTTTCACCCACTTTTCTTCATAATAACTAACCATAATCCACAAATGTACACTGTTGTTGATTTGCACTTCTCCTGATTTCATTAATTGCTACAAGCAATGTGGCTGAAAATAAATGGATAGATAGAGTGAACATGTAAATATTTTCAAATCTACAATATCAGTGAATGATAGTCATCTAATATAAACTCACCTCCTTCCGAAACCAGAGATCCGGCAAGAATACAGTAAGCCTGTGCCAAAGAGAGAGAGAGAAAACAAGAAGAGTGTTAATGTTTGATCATTATAAGAACAGGAGGTACTGCGCACTTACCCATAACAGTGATTGAATAGGTTCTGGGTGTAGCAACCCCATGATACCATGGTACCAAGAGAGACCTGCTCCCATCATAAAAATGCCCACACCACTGATGAGAGAAGCAATGTAGCGCATGTTGGAGAAACCATACCTAAATACAGAACAATTTATTACAACTACAGTTACAGAGAATTGTTAACAATGTAACAATATGAACTGAAAGGGGATTAACATAAGGTAATAATGGTTAGAACATTTACGGATGCACAGCGTCTGGATTGCGAATTGACTGGCTGATTCCAATTGCTAACAGAGCTTGGTTGCAGGTGTCCGCCAAAGAGTGAATGGCTTCTGAAAACATGCTAGCTGATCCAGTGTAGACCCAAGCCAAGAGTTTGAAGAAGAAATTCAACCCATTTCTGAAATCAGACAAGAGACATGTGAAGTAATGAAAACTTTCCATTGGATTATTATTAACAGTAGCTGAAGTGTAAGACTCGACTTCTTTTTTTTTTTATCTACCACTTCATTTATATTTTACTTATATTGACCTACTTTCTTTAGCTACTAAGGGTAATCATACTAACCACTGAAGATAATTTACATTTCACGTGACTGGCTGCACATGATTACTTAACACAATTACTTTAATCCTGCAGAGCATCCCACTGCATGTGAGGCCTGACTCTCCTAACTCCATTACTCCAATAATAAAGGCTAAGTGAACTATGCAGAAACTACAGAGTATGAGTTATTGCAGTTTTGATTCACTCAAAGCATGCTTTAAAAAAAGAACATAAATTCTGTAACTTACATGCAAATGGCGACCATAACAACCTTTCCAGGCCCTTGCATAAAGGTTGCCCTCTGGCGTGATCGAGGCTTTAGGAGACAAAAAAAGTTGTACACAAATGAACCTTTGTCTTCTGAAAGGACTTGAGACATTTTGAGTGTGGTCTTTAAGATACATAGGCTACAATATATATCCTGAAACACAAGTAGTACAAAACATTCACCTATCAGAGTATTTTACCTTAGTGTTTCCCCAAAAGTCTTTGTATTCTTTCAGTAATTGTTGATTACGGAAAATATCTGAAGACAAACAATGGCAGATACATCATTTGACGAGTACCAAACATTCCGTGTAGTAAGTAGTAGTACCAATGGCTGCTTTAAAAAAACATACTTTCTTGGTACTCTCTCTCCACTTCTTTTCTCAAATTTCTTTCTCGTGCCAAAGCTTCAGGGCTTCCCCAGACATCTAGCGCTCTGACAGTCACAGAAAATAGTTTTTTAAACAAGCCTTTACAAACTTTTACAAGAACCAATTGAACATATGTCAACACTCACTTAGCCTCCACATCAGACCGCAAAAAAACTGTGAATGCCTCGGTATCATCGTGAGGACTTCTCCGTCGGATCTTTCTTAGTTGTTCTAAGTCACTAAATGATACATTTACAGGAAGCGTTAATATACAGAATACAACCATGCAGTAGACAACTATGGCTAAGAGAGCAAAACATATTTACCTTGGTTTGAGACAGAATTCATTCATGGCCCTCACAGCTGTAATAAAATTGTTCTGAGTATATTTCGCCCCATAATCCCTCTTTTTTAAAACAGCGCGCACTGTAAAAAACAGTCAAAAAAACAAAATAAACGCACGGTTTTGTGTCTGTTAATCAATGATTTATAATATGTAGTGTAGTTGACAAACAGATTACAAAATGACAGCCAACCTTTCACTTGAAACGGCTCGATCTGCTTGATCCCCGGCTTAGTTGTGTCTAAGTAAATGAAAAAAATAAAATAAATAACATTCAACACACTGATTGAACACACAAGCTTTCAAGAACAAAGACAACAATACCTGAAGGAGCAGTACTTTTTGCAGAATCTGACGAAATGTTTTCTGTTGTGTCTTTTGATGCTGAGTTGGGAGGGCCATCTTTACTGGCCCCAGAGGTAGAGTAGTACTGGATCTTGTTCAGCCCAAGAGAAGCAACACGAAATTCCGGATGACAGAACCACCAACTATGTACACCTCCACTTTGCCAACCTGGATTTAGGATGGTAAAGAATCCCTCTGTATTAACTGTTTACAACTTCAACCCCATGTAAATACACACTGCGTCCTCACCGTAGCTTGAGTGGTTGAACCTTGGTGTCCACTGTGACAGAGATACCCTGTGGTTCAAGGAGACCCTAAAGAACACATGCCATGGCCTGTGTGCCAAGCTCGGAAACATACTCACTGATGTAGCGTTCCGGCTTCGCTGAAAAACAACGCTAACAGGCAGAAATGTCACGTCAGGTAGGTCAGCACATTACCTGAATGTTACAGCAACACTAATCCTAACCGCAGATATTCGTTTGCGTGTGAATCCTTACGAACATTATTATCATACAACCATTATAAAATCACTCAACTGTGCCCAAAATGTTTCTATTTTTCAAACTTCTGTCACAATTTGTAGCTGATAATCACTTGGCTGATACTTTGTGAGGAGCTACTTGCCCTGAATGACATGGTTTGCTAGTACGCTAATCTCCACGGCAACAACTTGGTAGTTTACAGGCAGCTAGGCGGCTAAAGTTAACCCGTCTGTCTAGCCACCGCCACAAAGCTGAACTTTGATATCCCCCAATTACTGTCATCTAATTAATGCTAACACTGTAGCTAACACTAACAGTTAGCCGTGTGAACTTTTAGGTCCTTCATATCCATTGACTTTCACTCAACAAACTAACGTCACCTCTTCAATGTGTCGCAGTTCAGCAGGGGAGGTTAAAGAGGACCATACCTTTTTATGGCGAATGTTGCTCTGAATAATCCATGACAATTTCCCGAATCTATGAGCTAGCCGATAATAGCGGCGGCAGCACCATTAGCACTGTGGACAGTCTGTCTGTGCTACAAACAAGTGACGTTGCGGACATCTCGTGAGACCGCTGCATGACTCTAGTTTACGCTCATCCGTCTCGCGATACTAGAGAAAATGTGAGCGCACGTAAATATGACTTAATTCCCCCCCAAAATTTATAATAGTCAAGAGGAGGAAAAATGTAGTAATACTGACAATGAAATAATTCAGTTAAAACATGAAACGTGTGTGACACAGATCTGTGGACATGGTATGTTTTATTATGTTCTGCTAGTGACATCTTCCAAATCCTTTCACATTTTGTAAGAATCAAACAAATCAACAAATCAAACAAAAACAAACCCTTATCAGGCAACAAGCGAATACCCTTTGAACTATCCAAAGAGGAAACACTTGAGGACACACAATTAAACATTTACATTCTCCAAGTTATCTCTTTAATGAAAGCTCCTCTTTGGAAAGTATCTTGTACAAAAACTACAGTACAATGTATGGGATTGCATTTAAATACATGAATTAAAGAGACCAAAACATGTGACTTACAAACATAATAAGCTTTAGTATTATTCTACAACAACCAGTATACTTCCTGCAATTACAAAACGATAAGTGACAATTTTTACGGTTTTGGAGGGTGGGGTCCATTATAGTAAACTTAAATATAGTGCCCTGTAAGATTATTTGAGTGAGAGTAGATTAATTATAAAAGCATGCCAATGTGCATTACAAGCTTTTGTAAAAGTAATTAAGGAGTGACTGTCTTGATTTGAATGTTGCAGAATTGTACAGAACCAAACGGTATCAACATTAACGCATTGTGACAAACTCTTCTGACGAGGTTGGGTGAATTGCAACCGTTTTATCAAAGTCAGATTTGGTTGCACCCATCTTAATCGCCACAGCAAAACCCTGCAGCATCTCATCGCAACCAAGACCTTGCATATGCAATCCAATCACCTGCAAAAACCATACATGTAATATTATGGAGATGCATAACCTTGAATCTTTTGACAACAACAAAATACAATATGATTATTTATCAAATTGCGTACCTTTTCTTCTTTTCCCACACAGACCAATTTCATAATGCACTGGCTCTTCCTACTTGTGAGTGCATGATACATTGGGGTGAAAGATGTTTTGTAGATTTTGACATTCTCTTTCCCTCTTGTTTGAATTGCTTCCTCTGAAATAAACACATAACAACAAAAAATATAATTACGCTTTCAATTTGCAGTGAAAAAAACAATATATGCAATGCACCACCAGTAATTAGTAAGTAAGTAATAGCAATATTTTTGTTCATTTACCTTCTGTGAGGCCAACAGTTCCAATTGGTGGGTGACTAAAAACCACTGTAGGAATGCAAGAGTAATCCAACTTGGAGTCCTTTTTTCCTTCAAAAAGTCTGTGTGCCAGCTTTCTACCCGCTGCAATAGCAACTAAAAAAAATAATAATAATAATTTGTTTGAGCACAATGTTAAACACAACTTCACTAATCTTGTCTCAACAAACCAACATGTGCTTAGAATAACTCACCAGGTGTTAAAAGTGCTTTCCCGCAAACGTCTCCAACTGCATAGATCCCAGGTCGGCTGGTGTTCTGAAACTCATCCACCACAATGTGACCTCTTTGATCTGTTTCCAACCCCTGCAAAACAAGCATATAAACACATGTTTATTAGCATTACAGTTGTGACCAACAATATATATAATGCAAAATTATTCCATCCATGCATGAAATATTTTGGAGATGAGAAAACTTATAAAGACTCTTTTCATGGTTGTTTCACAATTTCAGACTATGGAGCCTTGTTTGTTATAGTTCGTATACTAATATTTACTCCACAAAACATAACAAAAACAAAGCTTTGCTTACAATCTCTTCAATGTCTAGTCCAGATGTATTTGGTTGTCTGCCAATAGCCCAGAGGAGACAGTCCACTTGTCCAATAGTGCTGATCTTCTCCTCATCATTTTTCTTCTCGAGATCTTTAGTGGCAATAGTCAACTCCAGGCCACTGTCTGTTTTCTTTACAGACTTCACCTCAGAATGTTTCCATAAATCTACCCCAGAATTCTGAAGTTCTTTAGTGCAGTTTGTACTTATGTAGCTGTCAAAGTTTCTTAAAACCTGTATAGGAGAAACAAAACGATTATTTTGTATTATTATATGACTTAAGTGCACCATTATAATAATAATAATGACACTAATAACCTTAGACGAAATATACTAATAATAATCTTACTCCTGACTGACGAATCAGAAGCGATGTTTTGGATCCAAGTGTGGAGAGAATACCTGCCATCTCCACCGCAATGTATCCAGCACCAACAACTACGCTGCGTCTGACGGGAAACAAAATATTTACTGTCAAAAACAATGAACAAGGTAAGCAATTGTACACAGATTGCGTATAGAGATTGAGAAAGAAAAAAAAAAGAAAACCTGTAGTAATGATCAAGATATAATGATTATTTCTAAAAGACTTACTTTGGCAGACTTTCAAGTTCAAAAAAGCCATCGCTTGTGATACCCAGACTTGCTCCTGAAGATTATTACATAATCACATACTGTGCTTAAAGCTATAAATGTTTTTTAACAACCAAAAAATTCAAACCTGGAACTTCCTCCTCACGTAACACTGAAGGACGCCCTCCAGTGGCAATGAGGATATGAGGCGCAGTGTACTTTTTTCCATTGACCTCCACTGTAGGCTCAGGATCGTTTGTAAACTTGGCTTGACCTTGAATTGTTTGTATTTTACCCTAAAAAACAACAGACAATAGAGAACATACGTGAAAAATGATAAACAAAAGATGAACATATGACGATGAAAACATAGATATTCTTACCTTGTCAAGATTGTTGCGATAAATTCGATTCAGATTACTCACATAGGCATCCCTTTTAGCCTTCAGTGTTCTGTGGGGACAAAATTATAACAGCATTTTGTAATCTTAAAATACTATCAAGGTGTAATAAACTGTGACCTTTAAGATTCATTATCATGCAAAAAAAGGAGAACTGTGTAAACATCAGTTGCAGGCAGCCACTCCTTTTGAGGCTTGTCTTTCACAATAATGTGCTCCTTTTCAAAGTCAAAAGAATGGAGGAAGTGTACAGCAAGTGGAGACAAAGCAAATAGAAATTCTCTCCAAGTTTTCAAAGATTTAAAAGGAGCAATACCTGATTGTTCAAAAAAACAGGGTCACTCAAATTTCAAATTGCTATTTTCTGGTCCAAACTCATCTCAAACTTTCCTAATGCATTTACAACATCAAAATTCATCACAGGGACTGAGTTTAAACCAGGTTTCACAACTTTCAGGGTGGAAAACTGCCACTTCACTGTAAAAAATGCCTACTACACTGACATTTTATGACTGTTTAAAAGGCTTTTTGGATAAATGTCTGCTTTTAGCATATGCTAAAGGACAAAACAAATTTTATTCCAACAACAGAAAAAAAATCAAAATCAAGGATAGCTCCTTTAAAAGATACCCCCACGGTCGGACTGACTTGAACACTTTTTCACACCAGGTTTAAAAAAAATGGCTTCTTTTTAAAACCAACCTGCTCCCACTATGTAGTGTGAGAAGGTGTGTTTCGCCAATGAATGCAGCGGATGTCTGACCGTGAGGTTAAGAAAAATAAAGCCACTGCCACTTACTCCCAACTAAAATGAACTTGTCCAACTTCAAAGCCATAGTCGTTGTGATCGTGCAGATATTCTGCGTGAACTGCAGCATTCCACATAACCTGCCAAGCAATTTGGGTTAGCTTTTCTGTTAATAAAAAATCGTATTAGTAAATGAAATAAAATATTACCTTTTTGGGAACACAGCCGACATTAACCTAAAAAGTGAGATCAAAAGTATTATGTGATGATCATGCAAAAAAAATCATTGATTAATCAAAGAAGTACAACAAACTTGACAAAGTACTTCTAAAAACATACAAATGAATGAAAACTTTTATGTTTTGACTAACACATGTATTTTATTTTATTGCATTTATTCAACATTGAATACAGGTTTGTCCATTGAGACTCAAGTGTCTCATTTGCAAAAGAGCTCTTTGCCTTATTTGACCTAACTGGGTCAAATAAGGCCTTCTGAAGTTACTGTAGTCGGCAGTAGCAACCTGTCCACTGGGGGCGCGTTAATAAAACACAGGGAAACTATAAAGTGGCCGGGAGGAGCTGTCGGAAATGTACAAAATAACTGCCTGAATGAATATGGGGAAGGGGTTTACTCACGCAGGTACCTCCAAGTTTGTGGCTCTCGACCACGGCGGTGGCAGCTCCAAGCTCCGCCGCGCGCCGTGCCCCAGCTAGACCACCGGAACCGCCGCCTATCACCAAGAAGTCCAACCGAGTTATGTCCTGTGCGGATGGGTCTGAAGCCATGCTGCGGCGGCGAATAAGAGTCCTGCGAATATGTGGGAATAGTTTTAGACGTAAACCACAACGAGAAGCGTGCGCGTAGGTTAACTGCATTAATAATGCCATAACCAGGAAACCCTCCGCTCGGCCAGCCCATCTGTCAGTGGGCCATGGGGAATGGGAGGGTCAAGTGAAAGCACTGCTGTGTCATTATGAATTGCAACAATAGTCTGTACATCCCAGAAACCGTTTTCACAATGGTCCTCACACAAGCTACAGCAGGGGGTGACAATAACAATATCTGATGATTTCCACTCATATCAAGAATGCAAGTTGTAAAAGTGAAGAAACATTGAAATAACACACACAACAAGCTGTTAAACGGCTCACCATGGCAACGTCTGTGGTACTGCCACAGAGGGCAGATGTCTGCAGGATCTTGCGAAAAACATGTTTGCACTTGTTCTTTTGTATTAGAGCCAGTCTCGCTGCAATCCCAGTACCTGTTGATTGTATTATCTAGGGGAGAGCATGGCGTTGTTTTGACATGTGGCTGCTTGCTGCTGTCAGATAGACGGATAGATGGAGGTAGGTCTACACGAAGCTCGTTTGTTAGCAAGTTGCTCAAACAATCATTGCCTTTGTAGAATATACGAACAAAGAAATATATTTGGAAGTGAGTTTAGCGTATTAAATCGGTCCGCTGCGAAAGATCTTTACTTGCTGTACGACTTTTCCACAACGGGTCACAGCCTGCTTGGTTTGATAACATCCGGGAACAGCGTAAAAATAAGTTTCGGCAACATCGTTTTAGTCGTAGCTTTAGTTTTTATGGGCGACAACTTAACATCAATCGCCAACAAAATTTAAGAGCTTATAATTGTATTGTACATTCTATTTTGTGAGTAGGATGGACCAAATGTTTCGGGTTTTACGTCAAAAATAAAACGCTTTTACTTTGAAGCAGTCATTTACCGGATGTGCAAGCTAACCGCTAACCATTTCCAAGCTAATCAAAACGCATCGGCTCTTTCCTCAAGAGAAGCTTCTGCATTGATTTCGCTGGCGGCTATATATTACTTCGTTTCCTTGTCATTGTAACGAAATTGCTGTTGCACACAAGCCTCGAATAAAGGTACGTGCACTGTATAAAAAGAAGCGATGCGAATTGAGTCGTTGTCTGCTCGACCCTTCTGTTGTGGTCCTTCATGAGGCCTTTCCCTGATTCTTGAGAAGCACTCTCCTAAAGCCCTGTCTATATATTAACGCCCCGCGTAATTGAAATGCTAATTGATATTTTAAGTTTGTATTGTGTCGTCGAAAAGCCACCGTGCAGATCCAATACTTACAGATAATAATGTCCATAGCTAACGTTAGTTCGTTAAAGGGGAGGGGCTAAGTTATGTGTCTATTATATTTGTGTGATGCAGTCGAAGATGCAAATTTTTTATGTGTGTGTGTGTATTTTCAGATTCGTAAAATGACAGAATCATCCATTCACATGGCTCTGTTTGATTTGTCATCGAGGGACTAGCCAGAGTGGATCTCCTGTGGGTTTACCGGTTCGTGATGAAGCCCGCCAGCTATCAAAGCGTGGCGTCTTCTGTGATGAGTCCAAATATGACCCTGGGTCATTTACTGACCACTCCCAACGTGATGCGATGTGAGAAATGCAGATTTGCCACTACAGATATTGCTGATTTCAAGAAGCACATGGCACGTGAGCATATTGAGTATTATTGCTTTTACTGCAACAGTGTCTCCTTAAGTGAAGCTGAACTTCAAGCTCATTTGAAAATACACACAGCGACAAGTCCATTTAAATGTCCCCATTGTGGACAAGTGTATATGCGAAGGATGTGCCTTATAAAGCACATAGACCGTTTTCATAGCAAACTGATACCTCAAGGAACACCGAAAATTGATTCAACAAAAACCCCACACGTTTCTGTCTCGTGTGCCTCTCAAAGTGTATCCAGCGCTGCAGATTCATCGACTCATCGACCTGCTGTTCGGGTGACAGTTCCAACTCCTAATGCAAGTGGATTTAGGCTGGATTCTAATTTTCAAAGACTAAAATCACTGAACTCTTATCTGTCAAATGTCAGCCATGGGGATGCTGCACCTTTAAACGGACATGTTCAGCGAAACCGAGCACTTACTGTTGCGCTCCCCGAGGAAGTTTCCATCCCTGCTGGTTGCATGGTTCAGGTAGCTGAGGTAAAGACTGTAGATGGAACCAAGGAGCTCAGACTAAGATTTGTTGCGCATCAAGAACAGGAGTCTGTCATAAAAAATGGAAAGACTACAGCCCCTGAAACCTCGAAAGTTCTTTCTTCTCCAGTGAATTATCAAAACACAGCATCTGAGTTTGACCTGCGCACTGAAAATAACAAAAGTCATGATCCAAAGTTGGTCAATAAAGAACATCCTACTCGTGTCCCAATTAACGTTTCCAAACCCCTTCCGAATCCACCAGTGAAGGAGCAATGTCGAAGTGCTAAAAGGCCATCACCAGAAGTCATCAATGTTGATGCAGATGTTCCAAGTAAAATTATGAGAAACTTCATTCCGGTTGGTGACTCTAAGGTAGCAACAAATATTGATCCAGTTAACCACAATGTCACACCCACTGTTATATCCTCAGTATCCTTCGGCAGTAGGATTATAACGAGTGGTGTGCAACCAGAAAACCTGTTCACTCGACTTTGTCCGAGAGGAGTTGAGGAGAGGCGGAGTATTCCAGAGCGTCCATCTATTTCAGCTTCCATAATGACCAACAATGTGCAAAGTACGCCCCGTATAATCCCAACACATCGGGGGCCTGTTACTCTGAAAAGTCATGACGGAATATTATTGCAAATAAGCAAACAAGAGTCAACCAAACCTCAGCAACAAAGCTCAAAAACACAATTTCTTCCATTGATGCCTTCTGTGGTTGCATCCCCCCAAATACGAATTTCAAATGAATGTAACTTGAATAACTTGGCTCCAAAGACATTTTTCCCTCAAGATTTTTCTCAAAAAACCTCTGCTGAACCTCTGCTCGCCAAAAAACCTGCAAAGACCTCAAACACACCTGTGAAACTGTCAACTCTACCCCAAGAAGTTAAAGTGGAAAAAACAGCAACAGTTCAAGTTGAACGCGAGGGATTTCCTGTCATATCATCTGTGTACTCATTGAGTCGCCAGCCAGATGATCCGCGAGAGTCCTCTCAGCCAATTGTGATGGCTGAATGGACCAACAGTGCAGGGCGTGACGGCCTTAACATCAAGAGCGTCCGTTCAGAGCAGTCAAAAATAACATCTGGACATCAGGCTCAAACAGATGCAAAAGATGATCTCTCTCAAAATCTATTGCCTAAGAAGATCGCCTGTGAGTTGGTGAAGGTTGAACAAGAGCAATGTATTCAACTCAGTGCCCCTGAGGCCCCAAACAGTGTTCAGGTCAAAAGTGAGAAAAGCACTCCAGCAAAAGTGAAAAAAAAGTGCAAAAACGTCCAAACAAACAAAACAAGCACACCTCTCAAAAAAACTATTTGTACAACTCCATCCTGTTCAAAGCCATCATTGGTGTCTGAAAACTTCTCAATTAAAAAAACTGAAACGGAAAGTCCTTCAAAATTTCTCACCGTGTCAATAAAACGGGTTCAAGTTGGGACCGTGGAGAAAAGCAAGAAAAATCGGAAAGCTGTTGTCTCCAAATCAAGGTCACCAGTCGTCTTGGGCGGCCTAAAGAATTGTGCTGTGCTGCAGCTTATGCCACTGAGACAGGACCAAGCAGTGAAACGCCCGAGTCCAAACCAGCCTTTGGTGGTGCTCAATCACCCGAAGCCCACGGTTCACTTAAAAAGAAAAAACACAAACATTCGCACAACTAAAGTTGCAGCTGTTGCTCCAAAGTGCCAAATACTGAAAATGAAACTCGGCAAAGTGACTGGGCAATCATATAAGGTAATAGGATGTACTGTACAGAACGTAGTTTGAGACCGTTAAAGGATTGTGCAACATTGGTTATTTACCACGTTCAACAAACGGTATCCTGACTTGGACTTCACACAAGCCAAGATGTTGCTATTTTTTACCAAGTATAACATGATTGACCACATGGACATTAGTATTGCTGTGGATATAATGGCATGTGATGTTGAATAGAATTGCAATGTTTTCATAGCTGTCACTGTCCACTCACACTGTACCGATGAACAATGAATTTGTGACATATTCTAAATTTACGGTTGGGTTCTCAAATTTTGCTACTCAAGTATTTCACTGTCAACTCCTCAACAACTTTCCAGTCAATTTAAATGATCTATTTAATGGAGAGTTTAGAAAGAATAACTTTTTCATGTTTTGTATTAGATCCAAGGTGTGTTAGACAGAGAATATTTGCTTGAAGTTTTGAGTCACAGGGTGTGTTTATTGTTTTTCGTCTGGACTGTTTTTTGGGAGTAATTGTTAACTGCTATCTAGGGTGTGTGTTCTCGCTTCACTGGCTTTTTATTTTGCATAATTGTCCAAATTTAGTGATGTTCAAGCGAAAAAGCATCTATCGACTAATTCAAAACACTCCTTTTTCAAAAGGACATTATTTCATTTGTCTGGTTCTGATATATTCAGTTATTTAATTTGTATATTTCAGTTACTGATCACAAATTATTTTCAAAGCCTTTGAGGGCACCCTGGCTAAAGTGGTGTATTAAGTATTTTGGTGTCGTTTTTGCCAAAAAGAAAGCAAAGTATATCTATTTGTTCCCATTTATACCCCAAGTATGTATTTTATTTATATGTAAATATTGAAAAACGGTAGTGGCCATCATACTAAATAGATTTTTTTCCTTTTGTCTTTCTGTAAAGTATCTAACAGCATTAAGTCACCTGCATTTTATATAAACGGAATAGAACTGTATTATGTGTATATAGCCCTTGTGTAAATATATTAAAAAACTCGTAGTATAAGGTAGGCCTCGTCCCCATTAATATAATACATACTTTTCCTTTTGCCCTTGTCCATAACTTTTTCTTTATTTTGCTTCTGCTAAACATACATTCTAAGTATTACAGATATAAATCCTGTATTTAACATTTTCCATAAATAACTTTTTTTTTTACTGTGTGAACTACGGGCACTCACCGTTGGTCCTTTTTCCCTTTTATTATTTTTGTGGAGCAGCATTTATAAATCTGATTTTATAAAGTTTCACCTTTGTTTGATTTATATACCCATTTTGTGTTTGTTTAACCAACTTTATTTTTTCTACATTACATACAGTCTATATATTGCTTTTGTATCAGCACGGTGTTAATACTTTTTTTTTTAATTATTATTATTAAAAAAGAATCTGAATGTATTCTGATGTGCTTTTTCTTCTTCGTACTTTAACCAGCCTGTAGTTCCTATATGGAAAGAAAAAAAATGTTTCTTACTCTAGAACGAATGGCACGCTGTAAAAACACGATTGAATAATTGGTCAAATGAGTTATTTTTGTATATATTGTAATCGTTTTAACTATGCAGATGAAAATGGCTTTATTCCATACACAAATCAATTTAAATATTCCCCTTTACATGCACCTGGCTTGATACCGTTGAGAATTATGATAAGGGATGCTGTGTGTGTGTGAGAAATAATTTAGATAAAAAGACAAACATTTAATTCAATGTACTTGGTCTGAAAAGGAAGAACCAATTTACCTTTAACTTAATTCAAATGCGAATAAAGAAACTCAACCTCCAAACTTTATTAATAGGGCTAAAAGGTTAGGTAGGGTTAGTTCTACAGAAAGGACATGCCACAAATGGTGAATATTATAAATAACAAGATGCCCTATTGGGGGATTAGCTGAGGAAACTTTTTCTATACATACAACAAGCCCAAAACATGTTTGTGGGGTAACGGTAGCTCAGATGTGGCAGGCCGTCCAAAAACCGAGAGGTTGGTAGTTTTCACCTCTCACAGGTGCACACTGTTTGGGCAAGACACTTCACCGACCTTTCCTCCAATGTCATTACCCCCCACCCCCACCTATCCATGGGTTGCACTCTAGTAATAAAAACTTAGTAAATGTGTCTATAGCATAGCAAGAGAGTCGTCGTTGGCATTTGGCTAACCAGTAGGGATGGCTGCATTTCACTGTAATAGTTGTTCAACATCTCCCTTTGACAGTGGACACATGAGCACACAGTTCTCTGGACACTTGCTCCCGGGGAGATTTTTTCCACTGATGAGGACGATTGGAAAGATGGAGTGAAACTTGATGATATCTGCGACAGAGTCAAACATCTGCAGAGTAGCAAACAGCAGTAAATCAATACAACAGGCCTACTGCTTTCAACCAGCTTTATTACGTGCACCTACTTCATTTGATCGTTGCCCTGTTCCTAAGGCATACTTTCCGCTGTTTTCAATGAAACGGATTTTCACGTTGTACACTTTCTTCTCATGATAAACAGACAAGACGAAGGGTTCACTGTTGCTGTTGAGGGAGCAGTCTCGAACCAAAAATGCCCCATCCTAAAATGACAAAAGGGGAAAGGAGTTAAAAAAGGGTTTAACAGTTATATAGACTGCTATCATTTGTGTTACCTTGTTGGCCAGATGCAGGGCATGCTCTGCATCTGTTCTGCTGCATGGCCCAATGTACCAGTCATCTTCCCAGTGAGTCTGCCATATTTAGACACTGAGCCTCACATGGGTAATAATCAATAGGCTACGTTACTAAACCAGATGTGCATTATTATTTGGTACCTGTGGTTTTTCCATGGGGACAAAGTCATGTTGGTCACACTCAACTTTAGTCTGAGGCCATTCGTGTTGAAAATGGTGCAAATTCGCAACGTCTTCTTTTTCTTCAGAGGCTTAAACCCATCAGTCAAAGTTAAATTCATGTTGAAATAAATAAATAAAAAATATGGTGGGAATGGCATCGGTCTCTTACCAAGGTCTCCATTTGACCACCTGTGCAGCAAGATCAGTGGTTACAAAGATAAAGGGTAAAACCATTTTGGGATAAAATATATAAAAAAAATAGCTGACCTTTCAGCAATGTGTTCAGCTTCCAAATCAACCGAGTATCTTGCACAGTCAGCATGGGAACCTGGAGCTTTTTTTTTTTTGTACAGTTAATGATGTTCTATGGATAATGCTTTAAAGCTGGGTTACCTGACTTTTTGTTGTTGCAGAGTAAATGTATTTTTGCCATCACAGAGTGTGTGAAAAACAGACCTTGTTGTTCTGTCTTCACCCAGTTTTTTTTAGTGAGCAACGGAAGATAAAAGTAGAATCTAAACAAGTGCAATTGTGTTCACCTCCTGCTTCACTTTGCAAACACTCAAGACTGTACACACTGCACACAATGCAGGTGTGCAGGAGGGATTGTGAGAGCTAGAAATGAGTATGCGCCAAAACGAAACATTTCCCATTTTGAACAGGGGAAAATCAGGTATCCCAGCTTTAACTTCTTAAAACCTTTTAAAAAATAGAACCATACCTTCGGAGAGTAAATTCAACTCTGATTCCTGGAAAAGAGGAGGACGTAGCAACAGCAAAACATTTACGATTCGAAAAAGAATGAAACGTGTCTGTAACTTACATTTTTAGCCGGTCTTTGCCCCCTGAAAAAGAAATAAGGAAATATGTTTGGCTGCAAAGCACATCAAAGTGTGCAAACAAAATATCAGTCATGTATAACAAGTATTAATATTAAAAGTGCAATTACTACTGAGAGCCAGCAGATGGAGTCACTGCTCCTCGGGCATTTTGAAGCGAATACTTTATTTTTGCGTTTGCGTGGTACTTTTTTTTTTTTTAAATTGCTGCATTAATTATTGCAAGTGCCACAAGCATAAACTGATAAATAATCATGATGGTGGCTACATTCAGCATTTTATATTTTTGTTGGTAAAAACATAACTCAGACACATGTGTACTGGCCTGTGTTAATTTTGACAACATATTTTAATTTAGTTTTAGTCTTAGTCTTTTGACTAAAATGGAATTTAATTTTAGTCGAGATTTAGTCAAACAAATCGTCTCAATTTTAGTCTAGTTTTAGTCGACTAAAATTGCAAGTAAATTTAGTCGACTAAATTTAAGATGAATTTAGTCGACTTTGCATTGATAATATTCATCATAATCATATTTAATCTTGGTCCTCTGCTTCATGGAGCTGCTCCACATGAACAAAGCTCAGAGCTGATCCTTTGGCAGAGGATTTACATGATCTGAGGCTCTTTCAGACGGTCAATAGAAGTTTGGATGATTTTAGTCTCTCCCTTTCATTCTTATTTTAGTCGACTAAAATATCTGGACATTTTAGTCATAGTTTTAGTCTCATGAACAACTTTTAATTTAGTTTTAGTCCAATTTTAGTCGTCAAAAATATCACTTTGACTAAAATTAAGACTAAATATTTTAGTCGGGGAAATTAACACTGGTACTGGCACATAACATTAGATCAGACGTGCCCAAACTTTTCAGCTCACTATGCAACCAGTTTGCAACCCCTACTGTAAAAGATGACTTGGTGCTTATAATGTTAAAAAAATCTAGTTCAATAATATGGATTTATGTCGTTTACCATGCTACTTGATCCCATTCACAAATATGCTGTCTCCAGTTAATAATATACATTTTGGGACCCCCTGGAGTGTCCCGACCCCCACTTTGGGAACCACTGACAAACTCACTGTCTCCTGCCGTTTTCTTGCAGAGTCATTTTATTGAGCTGCTGCACTAACTCCGAGGGGAACTGCGGTGACGGGGGACATCTGGAGGAACACATAATCCAGTTAAAAGTTCAAACGAACTTCCCAAATCCCATTAAGATGAGGTGATGTCACTAATAGCAGAGTAATTACCTCCGCGATGGCTGCGATTAGAGAAGACAGGGAAATGATCAGCACAGCTTGATAAATACTGAACAAGCATGGTGAATAGAACATGTGTGGTTTTACCGGGCCGGTGCAATGCTGTAATGGCTGCTGTTGTCGGTCAGCTGTAAAGTGGGACAGCTGGTTACCACTGTGGCACATAGATTCAACTGTTTTATTCATAATTACCACTTTGGGTTTTCCTTCTTCTCGGCTTCAGATCTCTGTTGATTGTAGGAGCTAGACATAACCAGAGGTGGGTAGAGCAGCCAAAACAATCACTCAAGTAAGAGTAACATTTCTTCACAATAATTTAACTCTCGCAGAAGTAAAAAGTAGAGACCCAAATAATGTCTCAAGAGTTAGAAAGAACTCTCGGAGGAACCAAAACATAAAATTATAGATGGCATCTCGCCATAAAAGGGGGCGTGGCCTTGCTGAGGGGATTTTCTCTCTTTTTAGCCATTTTCTGGCTAAATATAAACATATTTATCACATACAAATGAAGTGAGGTCTAAATCAGGCACACACGGATGTTTATTGACAGCAGATTGTTCAGTAGATGTGAGAAAACGGCAGTCGTACGTAGCTAGCGCTAGCTAGCATTAGCACGATGCTAACATGAAGCACCATGTTAGCATTCTCCGTTATTTATGTGTATGGAATGTTAAACCACTTTGCTCTTCTTCTTTGTATCTTTATTTAGTAGAAAACTATATTCATAATTCAGCATTTGTTAAAGTCGTTTTTGAAAAGATAGAGAAAGTTTAAAATTTTCTCCAAATTATTTCCCCCTGAACTGTTTAAAAAAATGACCATATATGGGCGATTCCATAAAAAGATAAGAAATCATTCTGACATAACACACAAACTACATCTATTTCATATCACAGCGTTTGCCTTTTAAAGACTTATTCAAGTGAAAGTTCAGATACTTCATGAGAATATTACTCAAGCAGGATAAAAAAAGGAACCGTATGAAAAAAAATGACTAGTAGTCCCAGAAGTCACTCAATTAGGGCAATTACGACCTGCTTCTGGACGCAGCACCATAAAAAGTGTGACATATCGGCTTAAAAATCCTTATCTTAATCCATATTGTTTCTTGAAGAGTGTAATGAAAATGATTATTAAGATGACGGACAGCGATAGCCTGATAAGAAAAGTGTGGTCTCTAAGGTAGATTTAATAACAGAACGACATTATTAAACATGAAGCAAAGGCCTTGATGCATGTTGTTAATGTTTATGTTTGTTTACCTGGCTTTGTCGTCGTTTTTCTGGGCGGGTAAGTTGGGTGGATGCTTGCACTGCCCTGTTGGATGAAATAGAACAGTTTTGCATTTGCACCACCAGAGTTGTTACATTCCTCCAACAAAGTGCCAGTGGTGCTTACAGTAGCCAGGCCAGATGAGAGGCTCTGAGAAGATGAAGACCTCGGGAGATCCCTGTCTTAGGTGGAAAAGCAAAAGAGTCAGTCTCACTGGCAAAGACATGTAGTAGAGATGTCTTTCTTTTCTACCGACACGACAAAATTAGGATCTTGATGTGTACAAATACAGGAAAATAAGAATAAAGTAAATACATGATTAACACATTTAGCATTTATCAAACCAAGTCATCTGTAATCACTTCTAATTTCCTGTCTCTTCCCTGCAGCGTCAAACTGATTACAGGGGAACTGCTCGCCGAGTGTGAACAGATTTAAGAGCCACTTTGAGAACGCATGCTACCCGGTAAACAGAAAGGAAACAAGAGAAGGTTGTGGATAACTGTAATCTCCCACAGTATAACCCAGTCCAACAGATGGCCCCGGAGACTCACTGAGGGAGCGCGCTCACTCAGCACGATCTCCATATAAAGCTGCAAACTACTACTTTGTGCACTTCATTCTCTTCACCGTAATTATGCGCACCAGTGAAGAAAGTGAATAGCCTCATTGTGTCAGGTAAAACCCAAACACTTTTGATGTTCAAGTTGCTGGAGTACAGGAAACCAAGAGATTTTAAACTACTGTATTATCTACTGGAGGTGACTTTAGTTTGTTTTAGTCATGATTTGAAACTTTTCTAGATCACGTATCTTATGAAGTGGTGCTTTTATAGATGCTGCTACCAACGAACGTGGTAGATTTTGATGAACGATCCCACAAATTTATCAAATTTAAAATCTCATGTAGTTTTTATTTGACTTAAATCAAAAGAGAAAATCCATCAGCACTGTTTGTCATTACTTTTTGCTAGTTATTGTGCCTATAAGGTCCAGAGGTATTTATGACCTATAAACAATTCACTACCAAATGACCTTACTGTACAGTGATACGGTGTGTGCAGTTGTCTCAAATGAAAAGAAGTGAAGCATATTTTAAAGGTCACACACACACACACACTTCCACACAGTCACATGATTCAGCCTACCGCCCGACCACACGCATACTGTCGGGGGCTCTGCAGATTCACTAGAATACCAGAAGCTTTTATAAAAACATATAGTATAAATGCAAAACTGAACTTAAAAGCACAGAACCAGTGTGTTCAGTAAAGATGCCATGGTGACTTGAACTTTACTTCAATGAATTGGACAGAACAATGGCAAAAGTAAAGGAAGAGAAACAACCTTGTGCGCCAAAAGTTGAGAAACTCTGATCTCTGGCGAATTTACAAAGTTTGTGTTTTGTACTATTAAGATCTCCTCACCAAACATCACTTTGGTATTATTGCTTTACCCTCTTGTATTAACCACGCATTTACCTGCGTACTCCCTCTCATCATCAATAGGCCTGGCTGGTTGAATGTGCACTTTGTGGACTATCTCCTGGTCGTCCACAACATCGTAGTACGGCTCCAAAATGCCTGTTTGGTTTCCATATCTCTGCTTGAGTCTCCACTGAGACCGGCTGTGCTCCTATGGAAAACAGCAACAGCTACGATGTAAAATATGCATTACTCCCAGTTTGACCTACAGATATTTTTCATATCGCATGGTGTTAGAAAGCATGCAATGTTTTTACAAGCACACTATGTACTCTGTCACCCTGTGATATGGGGAGTGAACTGTTACAATGTTTGCAAAGTAAACTACAGTCTTGCATGAGTCACTTTCTTACGTTTGTCTCTCGTGTATTAGATCAGCGACACATACTGCACTGATGGAAGCGGTAGATAATACAAGGTGCCTACAGAGCCGCACTGGTTATTCACCAGTGGTTATATCAGTGTCGGCTCATCTTCAAAAGTGTCAAATATTCATAAAGTCTATTTATGAGTTCCTCGTACGTGTGAGAGAAAGTGTAAAGTTATTCAGAATCAATCAAAGTCCTGGAGCTGAAGAAGAGTGTTTCACATTAAATGGCAACCTCAAGTCAGCAAACCACAACTCATCTCTAAAACAAAATTTGTTTTGGAGACGAGTTTGTATTCTATTTTCAGCTCATTGGTCAAGAGGGAGAAGGAGGTGAAATGAGGTGATACAGTTAAGAATTTTAAAGCAGTAGCCTACTGCTTTGTAACTCGTACCCCTAGAGGCCATAAGCACCACTGCAGGTGTCGTAGCATGTTGCGTTTTTTTATTTTACTCATTAATTGTCCGTGAGTGTAAATACTACGCTGACAGAAAAGACAAAGGGAGAGAGGGATATTGTACATCCAATTACACAATGGAGATCATTTTTTCCACTCAAATTTGGCTGTAAATATTGTTTAAGTGGCGCTAGCCCGCAGTTAGATTTGCCCATTAGCCTGTTAGCTTCTTCTTCATGATTCCATTAGTGTGTATTGGTGACTCCGACCCGTAGGCAGCAATTGCGGTTTTCTGGCCAGAGACACCAGGGGGAGACGAAAGACCCCCCAATCATCCCATTAACACTTGTATAACCCCCAGAGGGACTACGAAAAGGTTTTATTAAGGTAAACGTGTTAATTAGAACTGCTTTTATAAATTGTTCGTAAACATAACCTATGTCTCAAAATCCGTGTCTCCAGATATAACGTAAAATTTTGGTTTTGTAACTATTGATTCTATTATACTATTTATTCACAATTACAAAAACATTAGACAGGACGTTTGAGGTCGTTATATGTTTGTATTTTTTGTTGAGGTTCTCACGATGTTTATCCAATCAGAGAGCAGGATGAGCCCCACACATCAAGTTTAGAAATGAAAGGGACTCTCTTGTTTAACTTCCACAAATCTAGCACCTGTCCCCAATCAAGTCTTAATAAATGCTAGCGCAGGCCTCCAGTAGTTAAAGCTCAGCTGCTGAAATCTGAGGTTCTGAGCTTTCAAATGAGGAGTGACATGCCCATATAACTCGTGAAACTTTGCTTGTGTCCTCAAATGTTGCTTATGGCTAAGTTCTGATGCAAAAAATAAAAACTACCCAGAACGTATCCTACAAGCATTACCTTTAAACAAATGAGAGGCCATCCAAAAATGCAACTGAGCATTTTTTATGTAGTGGATTGTTTTAAACTTGTGGGTCAATGTAGATCCCAAAGTGCATGCAAGGAATGTCTATTTTATATGAGATTTTTACAGTCAATCTGTAATGCAAAGGCTTACGTGATGTAACTACACTACGCTTACTGATGATTTCTTTTAGTTTTATATACACTTCCACAAAAAAGTAAGCTTTTTTTTTTTTTAAACAGCGGCTTTATTAGCGCTAACAGCGACAGAGCATATCTGTAAAGGCTTGAACTCTTTCTGAGGTAAAGGTATCGTTCTCACACTCTTTGCTTTCCTTCAAGAAACATTCATGTGGAACCAGCAGCAAAAACACAGGGGCCCCATAACTCACCATTATCAGCGCAGACTCATGGCTCTCGCCAACGCAGCGGCTAACTCCAGCTGAAAGCAGAATAAAAAACACCATTCATTTTATACCGGACTAAAATGTGGCTTTCCAAAGTAATACCCCACTGGGACTTTTCATTCTCACATGAAGAAAAATACGCAAGTCAAATTCAATACATTTTGGTTTGATCACATGGTTAGCATTCAGGGCGTGTAATGCTAAATGTTGCTAAAGGGAATGGAAGTGAAATGGAAGGACTTTGAAACAGTTGTTGGTATGAATAATGGAGGTGCTGTTGTGCAGGCACATCAGCTCCCTGTATAAGTTCTGCTCTGTTTGGACCAAATGGACAGTGATCACTGATCTGCAGGCTGGACAGCAGAGCAGCAGAATCGTAAACAGTCCGCCACTACTCTGTGACTTTGACATTAACTTTTGTCCCTCACACTACGGCGTCTTTGGTGTGTTTTCAGCTGTTTTGGCATTATGTAATGCAATTTTTGTCCCTGTTATAGTCAACTCGCAGGATGAGAACCACAGCTTTGCAACATAAAATCCAATCAAAGCTTTATTGTCAGTTCCACCACCTGTAAATGCAGAGAATTTAATTGGTTTTTTCTCAAGCAAAAAGACAATAATTACTGTAACAAGCCAATATCCCATAGTAAATACATACACAACAGGGGGCCAGCAGAGGGAAGTAAATTCAGCTTCCTGACAGCGGTGGATGAATGTATGTGAAAATAAGATTCAAGTAATTCATTCCATTTCTGTGCAAACAAACTACCTGGCACTCATCCTGTGCTGGTACATGGCTGAGTGAAGCACTTTAAATTTAAGAGAAATAACTACTGTCAACTATTAGCCATAATTACAAATATACAATAATATAATATATGAAATTTGTAATTTATTCACTCCACACTTTGTAGTGTTGGGCCACTACTATAGTCAGAGCGGTGACTGAGGTGTCTTTCCCAAAGACACAAAGTCAATCTGCAACAATGGGATCTGGGACCTTCGACCCGCTCTACCATCGCGCGACAGTTGTTTCTCATTTTTCAAAGGTTATTAATATAACTTTAGTCACATAGTAACACTAGAAAACAGTGGTCGTTATATAAAGTAACCAGTGCCTGAAAGAGAAAGCAAGATAAGAGCACACCTGGATCATTGTTAGCAATGTTTCACCCAGAAGAACAGAGATTAGAGTTTGAGTGAAAATGTGGTGTGGAAGAACAAGATACAAGGTTACAAACTTATGCTCGCAAATGATGGTGTAAAGAAACTTAATTTTAGAATTTGATAAACAAGTGAACAGGAAAGAAGTTTAATTTTTCTTTTTCTTTTTTTTTTTTTAGTAAATAAGTAAATAAGCATGTATGCATCACAATTATCTAAACTACGTGTATTTGTGGTGACAAAAATAGAGCCAGACTTAAAATTGTTTTTTGGTGACAATTTTCTTTCCTCTAGTGGGCATATTCACTAATATATAATATAATATATACAATAATAATAATAATAATAATAATAATAATAATAATAATAATAATAATAATAATAATAATAATAATAATAATAATAATATTAAAGGTTCAAAGCTCATTTCATAAGGTCAGGATTTTTAACTATTCCTTTTGATAAATTTCCGTTTTCCATAAAGTTTTGAAGGAAAGTTGACCAATAAAGTGTTTTTACTGTGTAGTTCAGGTATTTACTCTGGCGTATGCACAGAAGAGCAAACTGTAATAAAAAAGCAGTGATTTAAAAGATTTCAAACCGAAAGTCGTGACATTTGTAGCAACATGCAAACCGCTCATCACAAAAGGAGATAGTCACTGTGTCAAGTCCATTTGACTCTGCTTGACAACCCTAACCGCTATAACCACAGTCTGAATGTCACAGTAAACCTCTGCAAGCTAGAAGGAGAAATGCAGTGATAAATGGATATTGCATTTTAAAATGGATGCTGCCTCATGACGTGTAAGATTTATTCATTTTAAAATGAACAAAAAATAAAAATATGCTTAGAACCATCAATGTGTTACAGTCACAAACAGCGTAAACAACACATTAGTTTCTGTACATACGTGTGAATATTACATGATGATAAACAGAAGCCCCTCTGGTGCCTTACCTTTGATGGCAGATACCTGTTAGTGTTTCCTTTCTCATTCAGACTGACAGAAGCTTCTTTAGGTGTGAGTCAAACAGCCCACTGCGCTGCTAACCCAAAATGATTTCCTGTGTGGCAAAGGAGTGGCCTGTTAAGAATGACAAGATTATGACTTTCAAAGAGTTTATTTGTGCGTGTGTGTGTGTGTGGAACTCCTCGCACCAGAAGTGATATTTGCTCATTTTCCAACTTTATATTATATTAGATGGTTCAAATATTTCAGCCGTGTTTTCTGAGCATAGAAAAAAAATGCCTGTGCACATTAAAATGTACACATTAAATGACAAAGGAAACCAACAATATGCAGAATAACTCAAACATGCATGAATAAGGACTATATATATTGCTACAATATAAAAGTAAAGTAAAATAAATAAAGATGCATCTTCAACTAATTAAGGTTGTCGTCCTGGCACATTTTTCCACGGTGATCCCCGTCATATTTTCATGGATTACTGTGACATTTGAACTTTTTTTTTCTTCTGAGTGCACATGGCAGAAGTATGACATTTACTCTTTTCATTAGATCGCGATCTGGCTTCCTGGTTATCTCAAACACGACGGCTGAGCTAAAAGCCTCATGCTTTATGTAGCTGTTTCCTTCGGAGTTTAACCTTTGAGAGTGATATTTCAGTCGGTGCAGGAAGAGGACTTGGGCCGTAGCTCGAGGGTTTATCAAGGTTTGTAAAATAAAATAAAAAATAACTTCCTTGTCTGTAACGTTATTCTTTAGTTTGGTTATTAACTTTGGTTCAATTGTAGACGGGGGGAAATTGCATAATATTCAGGTTAAATCTGTGTTCTATGAGACTGAGATGGGTTAAATCAGAGAAATTGTAACTGCATGTTGAGTATTGCTGCAAATGTGTCGGTCTTGCATCCATAATAACATTTTATTATTATAAGATATGCATTAGTAAGTAAAGATGGATACTGAGTCACGGTTGAATCTTTTAACTAGTTCATTGTTACATTTACACAAACAAGAAACAGAGCCCCCAAAATGCACAAAGATTGAGAAAAGCACAAGCTGCATTACTGTGACAGGGCCTCATCGAGAAGGGATTATTATTATTATTAAACGGTTTCAAAGTAACATTTCTGCATAATCCGCTCTGCAGCACCCTTGCACAGCCTACTGTCTTCCTGTGCGGTGGCTGAAGAGCCGGCCCTTTCGCAGAGCGGAGCTGCAGCCGAGCGCAGACACACAAGGTCAGCCTCCCTCCTGTGGTTTCTTCTGCAATGGTATAGCTCGACTTCCTGTGAGCGATTACTATCTAGCCTCTCATATTCTCACTGATGCTTATCTTCCGAGGCCACGGAACGCACACACACGCTCCCTCACCATCTCCTCCACACCTTGAGCCCTATGCAGCTGACAGCCCTCTGGACCTGTCAATCTGACCCCCCCCCCCCCCCCCCCCCACACACACACACACACACACACACTAACACACACTCCGTCCCCAAAAAATGAGCCATCTCTGCTCTTCTGTCCCGCTCCTGTCATGAAGAAATAGGATCTCGCTGCAGCCCTGGGGCGCGAACACTGAGGTTAAATAGGGGTGAGCTGTAGATGTGTGTCTGTGTGTGTGCTGTGGATCTCGCCTACATTTATTTTACCAGTAGGCTACTTATAGGCCTACTGTGTCTTTCTGTGGCAAAGTTAAGCTGGTGGGTTCGCAGGAAGAACATGCATGACGGAACTGATCAACCACATAATTCGTAAGACAAGAGGTGTGAAGGGGGCCTACGTTTCAGAGGAACATCAGTTTGACACGTATCTATCTATCTATCTATCTATCTATCTATCTATCTATCTATCTATCTATCTATCTATCTATCTATCTATCTATCTATCTATATCTATCTATCTATCTATCTATCTATCTATCTATCTATCTATCTATCTATCTATCTATCTATCTATCTATCTATCTATCTATCTATCTATCTATCTATCTATCTATCTATCTATCTATCTATCTATCTATCTATCCTTTTAACTAAGCTATTTTGTCTGTTGTCTCTCCAAATCAGGCCTATAATAGAGAAGAATGAGATGGTGCAAATGCTTCAGACGGATAAGATCTTAGTGGGGCAGAGGGCAGGATCTAGACTGTGCCGATCTCTGCCATGAGAGTGTGAATAATTAAAGCCCGGGCGCCGATAGGGATCTGTGGACTGGGATAATACAGCGGTGAGATCAGGCTTGCGACATTAGTCACTCCCGTGTGCCCCGGGGCAGCTGCAGGGCACGCTCTGAAGGTCACGCATGATGGATGCTCCCCAGCCACAGTACAGTAGCTCACGGTAAAGTTCTCTCCAAAACCAAAGTCCTGTACATGACAAATTAGCAGGAGTGTGGACAAAGATACCAGATCTGATATAACAGTGATGCGTCAGGGCTTTGTAAACTTTCCAAGGAAACAAAAGTTCATTGGTTTGGCAAGGGCATGTGCAGAATATAAGGGAACTGTGCTTAGAAAACCTCTCGATTTTATGTAATTAGACCCGAATACCGTATGGTGTAAGGGCCTATTGGTAATGTAACGCAGTGCGCACATCGGCAGTGCTTCACGTGCACCACGTGGACGGGAATCACCTTTGACCCGACGGTCACATGGGCATCATTGAAAACATCCTTGATTGAAGGTCGCAATATGCTTATCAGCATTTTCCTGACCATGTTTTTTTTAACAAACAGCATTTCACCGAACGAGCTCTGCAGGGGTGTACATCAGCTAGAGACATGGGACTGCAGAAGTTATCCAATTCGTTTTGATACGTTAAACAGTTTCCAGCAGGCCCCAAAACTTGACCAAGATTTTCACAATTTATCAGAATACAAAAATCCACTTGCATGAACAAACTCTGATTACAGCCGCCTCTTAAACACTTACTGACCCTTCACACCTGGACATGTCCAATGAGGAACAGTGACAGTGGACGCCATAGCGCCCCCTACAGAGTGAGAAATGAATTTGTTTGAAAATTCAAAAAATGTGCTTCTCAGAAATATACATCTGGCAGAAAAATGGCTTATGTGGTCCAATTTGAGAAAGTCAATGAGACCCATGTCATATTTTTCATGGTGTTGCCATGGTGATGATGGCAACACCCAAGGTTGTTCGAAGGGAAAAGTCACACAACTCAAAAAAGCAAAAAAAATTCAATAGCCATGGAAACCTCCCAAATTTCCCAAATTCTTTAATTTATGCCAATCAAAAAAGTAAATCGGACCCACCACCAAATCCCAGAATATCACCCCTATATATACCTTACAAACTGCAGCTTAGATGATTTTTAGAAAACTTTGCAAGTTAATTCTAAACACTTACTATGATCCTATGTGATGTGCACGTGCGTTGTCAAATACGCTGGATGAGAGTGAATCAGGGATGATCCATGCCATAGCCATAACATGTGAATATCATTATGGGATGAAATTCATTTGTTCTGAGGTTGTAGCTGATTCCAGTATGGGGTGCTGATCAAAAATTCAAACAAAGGTCTATTCGTCCTGTTGTGAATGGTTTGCCTGTTGGCTGTTTGAACATCTCATCTTAAACAATCCACTCCCACGTCATTATGGGTATTGCCACGAGTTACTTTGTCAGAAATGCAAGACATTTTATGGTAAAATCATTTCAATACCAATCAAAAAAGTAAATAAACCTATGCTGTATCTTGAACACACTTGGTTCAATGCCACATAGTTCTGATTATATTCCAATGGACTGTCAGCCCTTTTCCTTTGGTATTTTGACAAACTAGATTATGTGATGGAATGTGCTAACATTTGGTCAACACCATCCAGACACATGCTTTAATCATATTCTGAATGATGTGGGCCTGGTCAGGGGAAGCTATTGTATACGCAGATGAATACCGGCAAGGTCAGAGTGATTTTTTGAGGCTGTGGACGAATGGGCTGCTAGTCTGTGCTCAACCTCTCCAACCACCACCATTCAGGACACAACAACATTCTGCACCAGTGAGAGCCCACCTTCCGTCTGACTTCGCCCAGACTGACTGTAACTTATTTTTTGTAGTAAGTTCTGGGGCTCTGCAGCTTTTCTGTCTCTAAGTTCCTCTAGCCACTATTATTCACACTGTCTTCTAAGTAACTCACTAACTGGCCCAAGGACACAACAATGCAATGAACTGGGGAAAACAAGACACTATCTAACCGTGTACAGTGCCTCTCGAAAGTATTCATACACCTTGAACTTTTGCACATTTTGTCATGTTTACAACCCTAAACATAAAGATTTTATTTTGATTTTTTTACTGAACGTTCACACACAAGTAACAAACAACTGTGAAGTGAAAGCAAAATGATACATGATTCTGTTATTATTCAAAAAATAGAAAAGTGGAGCTTGCATAAGTATTCATACAGCATTTTCTGAGTGCATTAAATTGCCTTTATAACATTCCTAATGACGGCAGAATGTTCACACCTTGGCCTTACCATTAAATAGAGGTCACCTGTGTGTAATCTACTCTCGGTATAATTTCAGCTGTTCTTTTAGGCCCTCAGAGCTGTGGTCGGAGTGTATTGGTCACTAAACAACATCATGAAGGTCAAGGAGCACTAGAACGGTCAGGGATAAAGCTGTGCAGAAGTTTAAAGCAGTGTTAAGTTACACAAAGATTTCCCAAGATTTAAAAATCTCCCGGAGCACTGTTCAATCCATCATTCGGAAATGGAAAGAGTAAAGCACCACTGCAAACTTACCAAGACACAGTCGTTCACCTAAAATATCAGACTGAACAAGGAGAGCACTGGTCAGAAATACAACCAAGTGCCCCATGATAACTCTGGAGGAGCTGGGAAGTGCTGCTGGTGAGCTGGGGGAAACTGTACATGGGACAACTATAAGTCGTATTCTTCACAAATCTGGCCTTCATGGACGAGTGGCAAGAAGAAAGCCATTGTTGAAAGGAGGCCATAAAAAATCCCGTTTGAAGTTTGCTAGAAGTCATATGGAGGACACAGCTCCATGTGGTTTGGTCAGATGAGACAAAAATGTAACTTTTTGGCCCAAATGCAAAATGTTACGTATGGTGCAAACTAAACACTGCTCATCGTCCTGAGTGCACCATCCCCAGTGTCAAATATGGTGGGGGGAGGATCATGCTGTGGGGCTGCTTTTCCTCTGCGGGGACTGGGGAGATTGTAAGAATAGTTGGGAAGATGGATGGAGCCAAATACAGGGACATTTTGGAGGAAAACCTGCTGGAGTCAGCAAGAGAACTGAGGCTGGGGCGGAGATTCACCTTCAGCAGGACAATGACCCTAAACACAAAGATAAATCTACAATGGAATGGTTCAATATAAACATATTAATGTGTTAGAATGGCCCAGTCAAAGTCCTGACCTAAATCCTATTGAAAATCTGTGGAATAATGTGAAAACTGCTGTTCACAAATGCTCTCCGTCTAATCTGACTGTTTTGGAAAGAGGAATGGGCTAAAATGTCAGTCTCTACATGTGCAAATCTTGCAGAGTCAAACCCCAGAAGACTTGCTGCTGTTATTGTAGCAAAAGGGGGTCCACAAAGTTCCAAAATTCCAAAATTCATGCTGTATGAATACTTATGCACGCCCCACTTTTCGGTTTTCTATTTTTTGAAAAATAACAGAATCATGTATCATTTCGCTTTCACTTCACAGTTGTCGGTTACTTGTGTGTGAACATTCAGTAAAAAAATCAAAATAAAATCTTTATGTTTAGGTTTGTAAACATGACAAAATGTGCAAAAGTTCAAGGTGTATGAATACTTTCGAGAGGCACTGTATATATTAGTCAACAATTATATCATATTTCTGTATCATTTGTTTTCACAGTTGTACAAGCAGGAAAATGCAGGTGTCACTAGAGGAATTACGCCTTGTTTGTGTGTTGATGGATGTGGGGATTAGACTGCCACATGTTTAAATGTGTTTATTATAAATGAGGAGCAAATGATAGAATATAACTAAGGCCAAGTCACTTAGGTCAGGCAATAAAATTATTTGAAGGAGACGAACTCAAATCAAGCCAAACAGTCAGATAAGAAGAAATAAAGTAATTAACAATGGACATTTGTCATTTATCCATTATGACTTTACGTGGCTCGTTCCTCAAAGGTGCACCTGGCTGAGTAAATCAGGGCTTTATAGTAGCCTATACGTACTTGCAACTTTCTTGCAGAACGGCTGTGGTGTGTAGTAATGCTGAGCTCCATTGCTCCAAACATATTTTTAATTCAACATAATGCACATCTGTATATTTGTCCAAACCTAAAGCCTGTTTCTGTGTGTAACCAGCTGTTTAAATGATCCTTCATACCCACTCGCTCACAGAAACCGAACACAACACATTCCCCTATCTATTCCTCCCTGAGCCTCATGGTAATTGTATTGCATTTGTCCCTCTATCACTCCCACAGAACTTGTTCCATTCATTACCCAGTGAGCAGCATGTAAGCAGAGGCTCCATGACACCAAGAGCCCCATATCCAGGTCAGCTCGCAGCCGGAGAGCTTCCTTGTATATTCCTTATTTATCCCAGTCATTGCCCCCGCTGTGGCACCAAGTCTGTGGAAGATGTGAGGGCCGAGTGTATCTGAGAGAAAGCATCCAGGGCTAATGAGCTGAGCGCTTGCCCGCTGATTGTTAGCTTCACACTGTCAAGTCACAGTAAATAGGAATCCGTGGCACAAGCGAGTAAAGCTAATGTGTTTTCACCACAAACAACACCACATTTTTGTCAAGTGACATGCATGGCCATGTCTGCAAATATAGAAAAAAAGACAGTCTCTTCAGTTTTGTTTTATTTGGGTATAATTCTGACATCCCTTTTTTTTGACATCCCTCTTATCAGAGATGCTGCTCTCTGAAACTCACTCCGTTAGCAAGTTTAGTTTGCATTTGGTTCACCACTAAATTCTTAATAAATCATTTCGATTGGTGTTTGCTCGATAGGTGGGTTGTGATCTAAAAGTGGGTTGTGGAAATTCAGTGGGTTCTGAGCCTTTGCTAGAGATGATTCCATGTTGACTAACTTACGAAGAATGAAAACCATTGAATCAACCATAATCTGTAGGCAAATAAAAAAGAAAGAGACAAAAAAGACTGAGGGTGTTTCTGTGTGGAGTTTGTATGTTTCCCTCCATGTGTGGGGATGAGTTTTCTCCGTAAGCTCCTTTCCCCCCCACCACACCAAAACATATACACTAGATGAATCCTCCAGCCTGGTGATTCTGGCCTTTGGCTTGGTTCGACAGCTGCCCTGATTAATGTGTATTTGTAAGTGTAAGTGTAAATGAGTTTTATACATTTTTGGTGTTATACTGTAATACAAATTTAAATATGTTCAATATCCATATATTATATAATTGACTATATAGATAATTTTGATTTATGTAGAATTTGTTGCAAAATACAAGCAAGGTTTTCTGGAACGCTTTACCAGAACATACGGTTATATTGTGTTACTTAAAAGATCTGCATTTCTTTCCGACACTTGGAGATCAATACTGCCCATCTGCCACACTGTATCAGCACTGTGCTGCAGTATTGTAGAAAATCTCCACTTTAGATAGTAAAATGATATTTACAAAACATCTATAAAAGACAAAGACAGTTGTTTTCTTATACGCACACTGCACTGACTATAGGCACTGCACTGGGATGATCTACAGTGGAATTCATTATAATGGAAAAGTCTAATTATCCTGGCGGTTCTCAACCAGTGGCCTTAGGTCCTCTCACTTCGACCCCTGCCCTGCACACTTGTGTAATGGCCAGAAAGACTCTCACAGTTCATGTCTCCAGAGGCTGTGTCTCCACACCCGTCCACATTAGGCTGAAGTGATTTGCCTGATAGGCTACATGTCTGAATGTGCCGTGCCCCGCTGGTGGAGTTCAAGTGGTCTAAAGGACAGAGGGGAGGGTAATTGAGTGTGCGATGGCTGTAATGATGTGTTCGTGGACACTCTGTGAAAATGGTCATTAGCATCTCTGCAGAGCGGAGAGTCCACAGCAGCAATTAGGGAATAACATTTAACACTCCTCTTAACAGAAATGTTACAGCTAATGCCAGCAGTCAAGATTATATACACAAGGCTGTCGACGTTTAGCCAATTATTCTCCATACTTCCATAGCTCTTCAATAAAATGTTACTCACAGATTCATATTGACTTGTTGTGGTAGCTGTTCTTCAAACACAAAAGTAATACTGCTGACTAAGTCAACATTTAAGACTGTCTATTACTTAAAACAGAAATACTTCAGCCACACTGTGGAGCAACTAATCTGTCAACTCCAACATGAACATGTCACATTAAACATGCTCCTAATGATTAGCTAAACAAGGCAGACAATGCATCTTTGGGTATTGGGTTACCAAAATCTGAAAAAAGATGTTTTTTTGTTTTTTACACCAATAAAGCACCCGTATATTGAATGCTTTTATTCTTATAGGTCAAATGTTATGCAGTATAGCTTTAAGGTCCTACCCCTGATGTTATGTTTACAAACAATGAGACAATGCACATTTACATTGAAATGTGTGGTTCAAACTCTTTCCCGACTAATTCCTTATGACTCAGGTTAATGGACTTTATTAAACTTTCAGGGAGTAATACTGTCACAGTGATGATAAGAGAAACTGGCCTGAGAGTTCACAGTCTAGGAAAATGCTTTATAATAGATCTGATGCAGGAGTCCCTTGAACCAGGACGAAAATTATAGGACGTGTCAAAACAACAGAATCATAGTTTCACTCACAACTGCTTACTTTTTCAGTTGGATCAAAGCTTTTAGTGTTATATTTTAACTATTTTTGAAGCTTTGTGAACGAATGGAACATGCAGTATTTTGCTTTGACATTTAGGATGTGAAGTGAAAGTGTGGGAAAAGGGAAACTGTTTATTTAGTGTGACTAATGTGGACGCTTTGATAAAAAAAAAAAAAAAAAACACTGAACGAAATCAAATATATTAAGGATATAAAAGGCATTTCTGTTAAAAATAAAATAAAAAAAGATATATATACCACAACAAAGATGAATGTAGTTATGCTCATAAACTTGACCGCACACTCTAGTACTTGGCATAGTCTTCCTACGTTGGTCACAAGGGGGCGCCAGTAATCTCATCTCCTCGGTATCATTGGCTTCATGTGTGGCATCTTTGTGCACTAATAGGTTTTGATGTCGCATTATGTTATTCAGTCATACATTAAAACATAATGCGGGCTTGTCATGGTGGAACAAGACGCTACATATGAGAGCGAGTCACGCATTTATTCCATGAAGGGTGCAATGCAACCGTGGCAAAATAGAGAAAGGATAGGGTTTTAGTGAAAACATTTTGATGTTGTTATTGTTCCTGCTCATGCACAGGCAGATGAAAAGTGTTTTTCTCTGAACGGACTGAAATAAAATGGTGCAGTGTAAAAAAAATATGTTGAAGCTAAAGAGTGGTTAAAGAGTAACTCAAGTGGACACAAGTTAGAGTCTGCAGTGGCTCAGTGACAGAACATTTACCATCATTATTTAACTAGTTTTCTCAGAATTGCAAGACAAATTTACCTACGGGTACAAATAAAGTAACCTAACCCATATTCCAGCTCAGACCAGAGAAAGTCTGTGAAACATTTTCAAAATGTATTTGCTTCTTGTGCCAATACACATTCAAGCCAAATGAGTGTCCAAGAATGGAGAGAGTGCATTCAACCACTGCCAGATTAACCCATTGAGCAAAGGTGTGATAGATGGCCGGCAACTGATTACTGTGCAAAGTTACATGTTTAACAGATAAAACATGCAGAGCAATATTGCATACAGAGCATCAGTTAAACCAACTATGCAAAACTTCATTGGAAGAAGCCGTTTCTTTTGGGCATATTTTGTTTGCAAAAAGACTGAGTGGCCATCTGTTCGAACGAGACACACTTCTCCAAACTCAAAACAATGACCTAAAAGACTAAATTCAATTTTAGAGACATTTCTTAAACTGGTTCATAACAAATCTTTGTCCAGTCTGATATAAAAGAGAAGGTGCTGTACAGTATATTAAAGCAAACAAATAATCTTGAACTCATTCTTGCCAATGCATTTATCAACACAAGCGTTTTTTCATGAGGAATAAAGGCGGAAAAATGAGGCCGGCACTTAGTTTTATGTTGACAAAACATTTGGCCGTTTCTCAGGAGAGTCATTTCAAACATAACAAGTAATAAGCCAGTGCAGTAAAACGAAAAATATTTATGGGTGGATCACCTTTTTCACTTATAATTGGGCGGATCTTCTAACCTGCCTCTGCTCTCGAATAGGAAATAAACCAGAGCAGGAATGTAGGTCCAGGTTTTTCTAAAGTTGAAAGTTTACCAGCTGTGCTATGATTTATACATGTCTTGGTACTATTTTGGTCACACCCGGTCGCCGTAGGGACAGGAAACAAAAAGATCGATCACGATGTAGCTTGCAGCCGTCTTTCCTCGTGGGACATATTCCAGTGAATGGAGAAAAAGAACGTAATGGGAGAAAAGGGAGTTGTTAAAAGGCGACTCAAAATGTACATTATAATAGACGATATAGGTGGTGTTTTTTTTTAACCCAGATATCCTGCATCAATTTCACTTTAAGGCGAGACACTGCAGGTGAATAGGGAAAAAATGTATATTAACAGATATCAATTTGAAACGTTTGCTGTAGATTAACTGGCATAAATGTGAGGAAAAAAATACATGGCAAGTTTTCTGTCATGTTATCTTTTCATATAAGAACAAGGTGTTTTATGCCTAAAAATGCCCCAAATTTCCCATCTTTTCAGCGACGAAATCTGAATAATGAATAGAGCTACATTCAAATGTATGGTCTCATTTTATTGATAAATGAGTTACCAAGACTTTCTCAGAGGGGATTTTGGATTTCTTGTTTAGTTTTAAAATAAGCTGTTTTTTAGAGGAAAAATGTGTAAAAAATGTATTTTTGCCTTATTTTTTGACATTCAAAACTCAATAAATGGGGTTTAGGGATTAAATAATAAAAAATCCCTCTGAAAAAATCTTCCAAATATTGTTCAGTCCAAGGCTGGAAAACATGAAGTCTTTAGGTCCGACTGACGTGGACATAGTGTCGCTACAATGTCAGAAAAATGTGTTTTGAGAAAACCCATACACAAAAGAAATATATTAAAATATATTTCTGAGTATCCAAAATATATGTCAAATATGTGGCAATATATTAGCATTTCAGACAGTGTCTAAGGAATATATTCTGAAATATATTGAAATATATTGAAATGTATTGTGATATTCATCCACTTATATTTTACATATATGGGGCAATTTATAACAGATGAAATATATGTTTGATTGCACATCAATGCACTTCCCATAGTCTAGTAAGCTATACCACAATCATGTTTCTGTGGAAACTGCCAGTTTTCTCAAACCTTTTCTCTCATCCCCACCATACAGTAGATATCATTGTGTTACCGTCCAACCTCTGGATTTATTGAGAATTGGGTCAAGCAACATGTGCAATAACCCCTTTGCAAAACACAAAAAAAATACACGCAATAATCTGTGTTTACATCACTTTATCTGTGTCACTTTATCTGTCACTTATCAGCCACGTGCACTAAACTATGACTGTAAACCTGCACTGCTAATACTGACATTTTTTTGTTATAGCCTGTTTATTTTATTTTTTACTGTCTATACTTTTTGTCTTGATAGGCATTGTATATAAGATAACACTTTTTACAATTTAATTGATATTAATTAATTTAATATTTGGATTTAAAGTCTAATTAATATTTAATTGCCACAAAATTTAAAATGTATATATTTAAAATGCTCCAGTCTATGTATAAAATTACTGGGATAGCATTTTAAGGAAGGGGGCCCGGGGGCCCTACTTAATAAAAATTGAAAGAGTGTTTTAAACATGATCTGCTTTTCCCAGCAGTCTAAAAGATAAATATAAAATAATATTTATTTTTTATTTTTGTTAGTTTCTGGCAGTTTTTCAGTGGCTCCCCTGTAATGCCCCAACCCCTATATACTCGGATTCGCCCCTGCTCAAAGTAGATTATGCACAGCCTTCAGTTCCGCTGTCACTGGGCTCTGTGTGGCTGCGGAAAATAGTTACTAAATGCTGACACCTTCGAGAGAACACCTTAAAAACATTGAACCGCCCTCAAAATGTTTGTCAGCTCTTACACGTCGTCGTTCTGGAGGCTCCTGTCTGCGCTGTAGCTTCTGTTTCCAATGTCCTAAACGTCTTTCATGCCCTTAATACAAATGTCTATTGATTTTCACCTCTTCACTCACTGTAGAAAACTTTTAATGCATCCAAAGAATAATTTCCTCCTGCCTTTTCGCACTGTAGTGATTTGACGCGCTCCGTCAGGAAGCCTAAAAAGCATGTGGCTAATTACCATATGTAAACATAGATGCGCGGCTTTTACACAATGATTTTTTTTTTTACCCCGGCCCTTTCTTATTGCTTAATACACAAGATGTCAAAAAAACAAAAACAAATTAAAAATAACACAGATACATTCAACAATGCTCGGTATAAGAACGCGTGTGTGTGTGTGTGAGTGTGTGTTATTTCCTAAAGTAAACCAATCTTAGAGCTAGTTTGTTTGAAATAGTTGTGGCGGGAAAGCCAATTGGCTCGTACACCTGTTGTGGGCGGAAGGAACGGAGATGGGCGCTCGTGCGGTGCAGTTGTGTGGCGGTTGCGGCCAGTGCGGAGAGCGGCGCTCGCTCCGGAGACACGGAGAGAGAAAAAGTTCTTCCTAATGTGCATTCTTTTCGGACCTGGACCTAGCGAAGTGGAAAGGACACAACATCGACTAAGCCTTGGGTGGGAGTAGTCGAACCAAACCAAAAAACAAAACTGAATCCTTGGACGAGAGTGAAATCCGGGCAGAGAACCGTTAGCTGGCAAGCTAAGTTAGCATACTTGTGCTAACGGCTAGTTTCATCTAACGACCTATGGCTGGCTGGCATTTACGTAAGTATTTTACTTTACTGAATATATTGGCACCGTGTCGCTCGCTTGCAATCAGTCACTCGCATTTTTTTCTACTGCCTCCAGGTTGCTATATGCAAGTCTAATAAATGAGCTAAAGATAAGCAACATTTTTTTTTTTTTGTGATAGTTAAAATTACAAATTCAATTAGTTTGCCACTAAATTGTGCCGAATAGCCATATTTTTTAATAATTTGGACTGAGACATGTAATGTACAGAACAACTATACATTGGTGCTAGACATTATTAAAGGGGGGGTATTATGCAAAATCGACTTTTTCAAGCTTTACATCATGTTATTATGTCATTCCCTCATTAAAAACATGGCTGAAGTGTTGCCCTGGCACATTCACGTATTTTTGAGTAATCTGTAAAAACTGATGGCAGCCATTTTAGTGATAGGTTTGCTTGAGTCCTCCTAGGAACGCCCCCACCTCCTGGAGACGCCTCCGAGCTTTTGTCACCAGCCGAGTAACCAACCACTGCTCCTCAGCAGAACCCCCTCCCCACTGATGCCACAGACAGTGTGTGGAGGGGGCGTAAAGAGACACAGGCCTATTTCAAGACATTCGCTACAGCCATTTTGAGAGAGCAATTTTATACAAGGCAGATATTCTAATTTACTGCATTGACAGACCAACAGAAGGTTTCGTCATCATTGTAGTGTGATATAGACTGGTGCTATGTGATTGAAAAAAGCATAATACCCCCTCTTTAATGCCTTGCACTAAATGCATTATTGTGTTATTTTACCTGTATTATAGTGTCTTAAAATCAAAATTTGAATATTAGAATGCTTTGTGCTGTTGTTAAATTTGGTTATGCATTAGTGAAATGGTCATGTTATTTTATTTTATTTATTTAAGCCAAAAATAGTTTTAAGTGTGTGTCTCTGAGACAGACTGTGTGTCAAGCCAGCACAAACCTGGTAAAAATAAGTATTACTATTTTCTTACCTAATTTGCTAAGAGTATTGCACTTTCATGCTGCATTCAATCTCGATGCATCTTGCAATCATTTACTGTTTATGCTTTTACTATAAATAATGTCCTATTTTGATTTGTCACAAAACTAGTTTTGGAAGGATCTGAATGCTGTCCACAAATGGATGAGGACCAGGGTGGATGTCAATTTGAGGTAAGTTAAAAAAAATGACAAAGAAAACTAATGGACTGTTATATACTGTATCAATCTATGTTTTGGTTTATGTGCTTAAATCGACCTTGCCTCCAGTGTCTCCGTACACTGGTGTATGAATGAGAATGTGAATGGGTGAGTTGATGTAAAGTTTTAGTGCCGAAAAAGCAGGTAGAAAGGCGCTATATAAATGTGCCCATTTAGAAGGACAGTAACTTCAATCATATCTTTGTCATATTGTTTTAAATCAGCCTTTTCTGTCTGTTTGTAAGGCCAACTTTTTTATCTTTAACAAGATACTGGCAGACAGGAAAGTGCGTGCCCGGCAAGGTGTGCAGGGAAGAAGAGATGGCACCAATGCAGTCGAGGTAGAAGAGCCAGGCAGAGGTGATTTTCAACACACAAAGTAGTGTAATAATAATAATAATAATAATAATGCATTGGTTTTATAGAGTGCTTTTCTGGACACTCAAAGACACTTTTCATTGCATTATTCATTCACTCCATGCTTGTAAGGTTTACCATATACAAATGTCGCTGACTGCAGGCACTGGAAATGTGTTGGATCAAAATACTTCTCTGAATTCATTTAACATGAACACACATTATCCTCCAGTGATGTTGTGCTCCATCCATACATTTTGAGATGTTTGTTGTACTAATCTTCGATAGGAAAGTAACCACAGTGGAAAACCAACGGCCGACAAAAAGTCCAATCACATGTGATATGTCGCTTCTGTGCACAGAGCCTCTTGGATGCCCTATGACTGGCATTCTTCTCAGCAGCGACTCACGCAGCCAGTGACGCCACATTGAGGAGCCTGGAGAGGAGGAAGACCACAATCTGAGGCACACAAGACTCTGCTCAAGGCAGCAATCAAAGCTCACAAATAAGGTAAGTACAGGAAAGCCAGTCCTGTACACTGCGGTTTTACATAGTAGGTTGGCCAACTGAAACTCAATTTTGTCAATGCAGTGCTGCACATGAACAGTGAGGAGGCTGCAGATGAGAGCACTGGAGACACAGAGGGAGGACTGAGCTGGAGAAACGGACAATGCAGAGCCAAAGTGACTTTCTGTGTGAACCATAGCCAGGTGAAGGAACATTTGTGTGTTTTCTTAAAGCCTTTTTTTAAATGGTAAATGGACTCCACTTATATAGCACTTTTCTACCTTTATCAGGCCCAAAGCGGATACACCTCCCTCTCGCTCTCTCTCCTCCTCCTTCTCTCACCTCATCAAAACAGTTGATCAAATCTGCACATGTTCAATCCACATCCCTGTGCTCTATTGTCAATGTCTTTGAGCAGTGACGTCATATTGACAGTTTGCAGACTGCTGAAATTCATATTCTCAAAGAAGAAAGTGCAAGCACAAAACATATTTGTATTCACAAGTGAGAAATCAAACACATGCTTCCAGAGCCTATATTTGTAATTACAAAATGCCATGTCTTTTGAGTTTTTTCTACATGCACGTCATAATTGACAGTAACCTACCCCATACAGCTTGCTTAAACTGTCCATAGAATTCCAGGATTTCCAAATCGTTATTAGCTGTTTTTTGCTGAATTTCCTGGGGTACGATATTACTGCGCGGATGTCTAAGTACTTCAGGTGTTATTACGCTTCACAATATACTGCCCCTTTTTATCCTCTTAGAAAATCAACATGTTTAATTTCGTGTAACTAGAGTTGGATCATGTAAAGCCTCACAAAGCACAAAGACCACACAGGTACACATCAACATGTTTAAGCTAAGGTAAGAAAATATCTCGGTATGTAAAAACTGTGGCCTATTCCTTTAACTTTCATTAAAAGTGACTCTTCTTCATATCCAGAGCGTTTCTAACCATTAACCATTGCTTAAATGCTCCAATATTTATCTAGTTTTAGACCTGCGCCACTCAGACTCCAGTTTAGATCTTTTTCCAGTGCTCCAAATGACTTTCTTTTTTCTTGGGGTCTGTGATGGAGTTTCAGCTGTGCTCAAGGCTGGTCTCTTTATATTTTGTGCAGAATCTATTCTCAATGTTCAAAAGTTGCCTGTTTACAGCAAGAAACCAAAATCGAAGTCTGCTGCTTGCAGTGATGTACCTGAACGCGTTCATTGAACGAAAGTTCATGAACGCGTTAATATTTTGGGCGAACGTGAACTGAACGCACAGTGTTACTGCCTGATGAACGAAACCATGAACGCGTTCATTCTGGTGTCTGTGAACGGCATTTCCCGTTCTTTTTACGTTCGTTCATTATGGTGCCAGATTTCTTATATCTGTGGTTTAAGACCGCGGATCAGTGAATATAATTATAAAACCCCGCAGCGCCGTCAGAGTTTACCAGCGGCTCTAAACTCTGGCGGGTCCACGGTGTAGCTCGCGCTAGCTCCGCTCCGCCTCCGCTCCAACGGCCCGACTGTGTCCAGTTCTGTGGTGCTGAACTCTGCTGTTTATGGCCCTGTATGTCCTGGCACACCGGTAACCAGCGGGTCTGCACGCTGCCCGCGAGCAGCCACAGTGTGAGGCTACGAAGAGAGTTTCCCTTGTGTAACGTCTGTCGCTCCAAACTCCTCTGCTCCGCGGTGCCACTCATTTGCATAAAGTCACAATGCGGAGTTTTTTAAACTACAAATTAGCTCCTAAAACATTTTTTTTTTTTCACATGATAAATTAACAAATTAACACAAATGCAATTGAATATCTGTAGCTTCATTTTCCACTAAGAATTTACAAATTAAACTTAAAAAAATAAAAACAAAACAAAATATGATTAGCAAAGATATCCAAAATCCACTCTGAAAACAGTGACAGGCTGACATGAAATAGCTTTAACACTAAGTGAGGAGGCCATAATATTTTTGACTCATGGCTGAAGTCAACTTTCTCCAGCTCTCCCAAGGTTGGCAAAAATGCATCTCAAAATACTTGCTTTAAGATATGGATTTTAAAAATATTTCCCTGAGAGAGGAATATACTGTACTTCTCACCTTTTTCATGCCTGAATAATAGCTTGCAGCAAAAAAAAAAAAAGAACTATGAACTAGTTCATTTTTGGAACCATGAACGAACTATTAAGCATGAACAATTATGAACTATGAACGAACTAGTTCATTTTGAAATTTGTGAACTGAACTTTGAACTAGTTCATGTAGGAAATGAACTTTCCCAACACTGGCTGCTTGTGCACACACATTAGTGTCACACGCTAGTACCTCACTCCGAGGCACTGACTTTTGCAATGACAGTACAGGCATAATATTGCTGGAGCATGTTGGGGGGGTTAAAATTTATAAATTTAACATCCGTAGTGCCCCTTTGATCATACTAACTCTGAGCTCACACTATACTGACTAACACACACTCCTCAGCACTAACAAACACATCCCAACACACTACACTACATACCTGCTCGTGGAATTTCAGCACTTTTTACATGTCCCTCTATGTTGTTATGGACCTTTTTTTTTTAATTCTCTCCACCACTGGTAGACGATAAGACTTTGATTGCCCTGATTATTTTGTGTTCTTAGGCGGAAATCAAAAAGGGACACTTACGCAGACCAAAAAGATCCTCTGGACCCAGAGGCCCTCAATGCAATAATTGGTAAGTTGATGATTGAACATTTTCTCAATCAGATCACTTGTCAGATGCATAATCATTTAAACACAATGTCATGTCTATAATCGCACACACAGAGAAAATAATTGTGTGCATGTTCTTGACTTAGACCTCTAACACCTGGAAACACTGCAAATGACTTTATTAGTCCTTACACTTAAACAAGGTCTCTCATCTTCTTCATTCTCAGAGGCAACAATGAGAAGATTCCCACAGGCTTCCCGGGAGCAGCAGGGCTCAGCTTTTAGCAGAAAAGTTGCAGAACTCCAGTTCATTTTTTATTTTATTTTTATCTGTTTGAACATCAAACATTGACTGTAATGTACAGTACATTGATTAATACATTTATTTGAGTAAATATCCAATGTCTTGAAGTGCTTTAATTATATTGATGCCTTTTATGTTTAACAGATATATTGTATATTTTAATGTCTAAATATATTTCCCTATACATTCCCATACAAGTCAAAATTAATTTGTACATGCGTTGCCATATATGGCGATATGTTTCTTAATGCATTTACATATTATGTCAAAAACATTTCTCCCTATATTTACATATATGTTGGAAATGTATTCCCATATATGTCAAAATACATTTATCCTTATATTTACATATATGTTTCTTAATGCATTTACATATATGTCAAAATACATTTATCCTTATATTTACATATATGTCGGAAATGTATTCCCATATAAGGCAAAATACATTTCTCCTTATATTTACATATATGTTGGAAATGTATTCCCATATAAGGCAAAATACATTTCTCCTTATATTTACATATATGTCGGAAATGTATTCCCATATAAGGCAAAATACATTTCTCCTTATATTTACATATATGTTAGAAATGTATTCCCATATAAGGCAAAATACATTTCTCCTTATATTTACATATATGTCGGAAATGTATTCCCATATAAGGCAAAATACATTTCTCCTTATATTTACATATATGTTAGAAATGTATTCCCATATAAGGCAAAATACATTTCTCCTTATATTTACATATATGTCGGAAATGTATTCCCATATATGTCAAAATACATATATCCTTATATGTCAAAATATATTTTGAAATATATTTTGACATATAATGCCATATACTTTTTAAAATATATGTTTAATATATTTTTTTGGTGTATGGGAAAGGCCCTTGAAATTGCATTCTCCCATATAAGTCTATGGGGGAACATTGAATCAGCGCAATATTTAAACATGTTATTGTGAAGATTAGTCATATTTTCTGTTTCCGGGTGAAAGCTTATATGTTCAGAGACCAATTTGGCCCAAAACCTGAAAACTGAAAAAATTGAGTTTTGCCTGTAGTGTCTCTCCTTAATTTAAAAAAAGGTGACCTTTTTTTTTTTAGGAAAGGACTTTAATTGTACAGCGCCTTTCATAGACATTAAAATTATAAAGGCAACAAAACTGACCAACTCAAAAGAAACTCACACACGCTTATCCTTATTCATGAACTTAACGTCAACACTGATATTGTGCAAATACATAACAGGCTTTCTGTGTGGCTTGCCTCAGTTGAATACTTCTGAAGCTCCCAGACGATTTCTCATGGGATTTAAAAGAAAAAAAAAAGTGCTGCAATCACTTTAAAGAAAGCCATTGGCACAGTGACAATGGTTTATCTGCACTTGACAAGCCCGAGAAGACTTTTGAAGCCGTCTGCTGCTTACAGTGAGATTTCTGTGAGAAAAAGTCTGTCCTACATATTCACAACAGCTCTGAGCAAGGCCACGCAATTATTACATCAAACTCAGACATCAATGTTTTCCACTCAGTCTGTAGTGCACTGGGGAGGAAACTTTGGTGGCATGTCACCAATACCTTAGTGGCACATGCTCTGCGAAGCTAAACTTTATTTATAGGTCTGTAGAAAGTATGCTATACAATAAGGGGTCACAGTGATTCAATAATTAAAAGAAATGTGTAATTTGAATTGGAACCGTGTTGTACTTCAGGGGTAAATGGTGTTCTCACTGGTTATCTACAGTTAACGGTTAGACTTTAGATAACAGCCTGCAAGATCCATGTTTAGCTACAGGTAACAAGAAAGTAACTACACTTTTAAATTACAGGTAACTGGTGTAACAAAGGTGTACATAGCGTCTCATGTTAGAGTACAGCCCGCACACATTGTACAGTTTTGTTACACTTTGTACCCCTTGTTACTTAACAGTGTTGGGGTTAATGTATTTCAAAAGTAACGAATTACAAAAATGTATTACTTTTTTCAGTAACTAAGGAATATAACATAGTACTTACACTAAATTTGGGAATATATTAGTCATTGACATAAAATGCAGCACCATAAAGTTGGACACTGGTGTGGAAGATCTGCTGTTGTGTGTAGTTAATGTCGTCAAAACAAAACACAAGAGAATGGGGGAAAGCGAAGGAAAAGGAAATCTCTGACTGCACTTTTGCTCGGCGGCTTTATTACTTTATTCAGTTTATATTTGCCCAAAGTAACTCAAAAGTAACGAAAAATAGTGTAACACAGCTACATTTTTGAAACAGTAATATGCAATACAAACATATTACATTTTTAGAGCTGTAATCACTAATATAGATTATATTACAATTTTTAAAGCAGTACTAAGTAACTTGTTTACCTTACTGCTTGTAACACTTCATTGAACCTTGCACTTTAATTTGTAGTAATAATTACATGTGTAATTACTAATTCTTGTCCCCTGCACCTACACATAGAACTCACTGGCTGTAATCTAATGTGTTACATTAACATATGTTGTACATTCACGGTCTCCACGACTGGAGTTTATCTGATTAGATATTTATACGAATTTGTGATAGCAGGCAACCTAGGTGAACAGCTACATTAAAAAACAAATGATCAAACACTTCAATATCTCTTTGTTATTTTCTTTATGTATCCTTATTTCTGGATGGAAAATCACAATAACCTACCACCAGGTTCAAACCTGCAGTCAGACCACACATATTGTCAGGGTTAAAGGTGATCTTCAGCCCAGAGTTACAAGCTAACAGGAATGTGTGTTGTTCCCCACAGTTGCACCAGTTTTTTTTTTCTTTTTTCTCTTTCTTTTTTGACCCAAACCAGCGTTAAGTTGAGCGGTGGAAAGTGAAGAGAAAGCACGAGAACATCTGTGCCTTTGCCCTCCTAATCCCCGAGCCCTCTCACTTCTCCCCTTCTGCCGGGCTTGAATCCTAAACGCCTGAATGTTTTTTCTGTTTTTCTCCCTCTCAAAGCTCACGTATATTAACAATTGCAGTGAGCTCTAAATGGCATCTCTGAGGTAAGGGCTGACCTTCATTCGCCGGCAGAGGGCATGGCAGTAAATCCATTTCTCTGGAGATGTGGTTCAGTGAATAACAAATCACAGGGGCAGGCGCTGTTAAAGAAGCCCACTGCTGCTGCTGCTGGCATGACTGTGAAGAGAAAGCAGACAAACACTGGCTGCAATGCTTTAAGACAGCCCGACATTGTGCTATTCCTCTTACTTTCCCCTCTGATAACGCTCTCATATTTCTCACACATTATGAAAAATGAGCTTTGGCGCGCAGGCAAATTGCTGGTTCTCGCTTTTAGGTTTGCACTTATCAAGCACACCTTTTTGACTCATCTGGGTATAGAACGCGTATAGCCTCGTATCTTACACCTATTGTTGTAATTTCATCCAGCTTTTCGGTCCCTCCTGAATATCGCCTCACTGTCACAACGTGTTAAGGAGACTCACATTTCATAAAACGCCTTATCTGCCTTCACGACCAATGTAAGGTTATTTAAGCCCGGCAAACAAAATGGCTCCCGCGCTGTCGAGGCCGATAAGAGCCTTTAGTCAGGGGACGCGGTGACAGCAGCCAGATTACAAGTTGGTGATTTACTTACCTTATTCATCCATATGACCTAGAAAGCGAGGCCAATTTCGCAATGTGTTGCCGTTGCCGTTCAGCAGCCGCGGACTTGATTTACTGTCCGCTGACGTTTTATTGAATCCTCCAACAAGAAACCGTTCAAGCAACTTTCGCTTTGATTTTAGGAAGAGATTAGTTTGCAGATTGAAGGGGAATAGAAGTCACTGGAAGCAATCTTTGAAACATTATGGTTCTGTGGTCAAAGGGTCTGCATCCAATTTCAGCGTTGTTGACATCAAGTCGACTTTAGCAGGTGGTTGTTTTACGAGATGAGAGTTAGTCACAAAATGCTGGGTTTCAGCTCCGAGCCATGCCCAGGTTTAACACTATCTTCAGGGTTATATAGTCTAAAGATTGAACTATAAATAGTGGGGTTTCACAAGGAATTACTGAACTAAAAATAAAAGAACACAGTCCCCTTTAAATTTACATATATATTCATTGGCTGTTGTTTGATCGATTAAATGGTTTTGTGTTTCTTAAAGTATGAGTGCCACGTAACGTTCAGTGTGTCTACTTGTAGTAAAACTTTCAAGGTTAATTTAGTCAAACACTAGGATTAGAGATGTTGAAATCTTTTACCTTTACATGTTTCAGTCACAATCCTCAGAAGTATCACCGGCGTGTGATGACGTGCCACTTATCAGCTGTTGTTTCTTCCAAGGTGTGGCCAGTCTGACGGTCCTGAAAGGACTGACTAAAGGAACCTTCAAAGTCATATGAGCTCCAGTTTGGCTTTCTTAAGTGCCAACCAGAATACTTTGTATATGATTTTGATGTACCTTTGTCTTGTTTTTGGTGAAATTGTAACTTAACTGTTACATTGATGTGCAGTTAAAATAGGGGCCGTTCTGATTCAGTCCGAATGAGTAAAAGCTTGTTACCAGACTGTATGTCAAGTAGGTTGTCTGCAGCAAACTAAATATGTAAATACATTTTAAGGAATGACAGCTTGTTGATTGTTGCTGAAGAGCTAATAGTAGGCTATATAACAAAGTTTAAACTTTAGAGTTGCTTTTTTGTTTAACCCTCTACATTAACGAAATGAAGATACTTTGGCCACTTCTTTGTGAGGTATTTTCAGATAAATGACTTACCAAATCAGTTTATTGACAGAACTCCTACATACAGGGAAATATGCACAGCCCAATCCCTTCTATGCAGCAGCTGGCACAACATCCTGACAACCACATGGAATCATGTCACGTGAAGCCAAACTACTTCGCATCATCAATGATCTAGCACAGGCTTATGTTATAAAAAAACATTATAGTTTTTGATTTTTCTTATGCTTTTTGTAAAAAAAATTAAGTAAGCTGTACACAAAATAGTGCAACTATAAATAATAAACAATGGCAAAAAAAAAAAAGTAAAATCAAAAAAGAACACATTCAATAAGCCTATAAACAGGAGTAAACATAATGGCCGGCATTCCCACATGAGCATTGCAACCTACAGGCCCTTTAAGAGCTCAGGTGATGGTGATGCCACCACTCAGACCACGCTGCATCCCTCTATAATGGTATCACAGTAGGCTACACATCACAAGAATAACTTAAAAACATAAATCTGGGTGCTCACTTAACCGCGGGCCGGTTATTTGCCCACTCACACCACTGAGGCCTGTTACGGCCGAGACAGGAGTGCACAGGGTTAACTGTATAAAACATTAGCAGTATAAAAGCTGTAATGTATAAAAGAGAATTATCTACTTACGTTTAACATGTACTCGAACAAACTAATTCTCGCAGTCTCTTCCCGAAGGTCCAGCTCACATTAAATTGTACTTTTTTCTATGTAGAAAAGGAAAAATCTCTCGCACACTGTATACTTGCAACACCAGTGTTCCTTTATTAATGCAACATTTCAGCCAGTGGCCTTCGTCAGGCAAAATGACATTTTTGCTATCACTTATCACTTTATACACCTACACAATATGTAAATCCAATCCCGTTGTGGTTCTATGTCAATTGTTGTCGTCTACCATATTTTACTTCTTATTTTTTTATCTCATTTATTTTAAAAATTCTTGTGTATGTGTATATGTATGTTTAAGATTAATGTTGCACGACTTCACCGAGAAAAATCCTAGTTGTTTGTGAACCTGTTAACAAACAATGGCAATAAAAACTATTATGATTCTGAGATTAATGCAATATCTCAAAAGATGTTACACATTCAATTCAGTCAGGAACTTCCCTTCAGAGGCCGAGACAATCACCTACAGCTCACTAGTTTGCAGCACTACTAAATATTGTGCCACCAGCTGGGACTCTATCTAATGAAGGACAAGACTGAGACAGCAGTCTTACATTTGACTACGGTCCAACAGTTTACCAACAACGATGCTCCACAATCCGGGATGGGACATTGTCACAGAGCTAAGGAAAAATCTGTGGTTCTCTTTACCAAGCCATGCTACCAACAAGATTGATTTATATTGTTCTACAAGATCCAATCCAACCCAGTTTAATATATATTTTATTCCATATACAGTACCAACCCTATACTCCTTTACCAAAGCAGTCCACTGTTGAGTCCCCCAGGGCAGCTACCTTGGCCCTTTGCTGTACTCTGTACTTAATGATTTACCTGGATTTTGGAAAACTCATCTGTGGTCAGGTATGCAGATGACTCCACTCTGCACTGTCCAGCAAAAACACCTGATGACGTTTCAAATCTGTTAAATAGTGATTTACAAAACATTAACAATGGGGTAAAGGATGACAAACTAAAATGAACATCCAACATTGTTTGCACAAGATCAAAACTGTCAAATGAAACCTCACTGAAATTGTTCGTTGATGGGCTTGAACGGAAACAGGTGAAGCAAACCAAGTTATTGGGTGTTACCTTGGATGGTCACCTTTCTTGGTCTGCTTACATCAATGAGATCATAGCCAAGATGGGAAAAGGTATTGCAATGTCCAGGAAATGTATGGCATACATACCCATGTCTATTGCTAAAAAGGTTGTGCAGTCTCTTGTTCTGTGTCATTTGGAATACTGTCCAGTCATTTGGTCATCTGCTTCACAAAAAGACAAACTTCAAGTGGCACAAAACAGGGCGGCCAGCACTGACCTGCAGTGTTCCTAGGACCAATGTGGCACTAATGCATTCACGCCTGACTTGGCTTGCAAAATTAAACTAAGACTAATTTCACTAATGTGGAATTCAGTATTTAAAAAACAGCCGCAGTTCTTTTCTGAGCAGCTTGTGTTTGTAGAAAGCAGCCACTGATATGCCACTAGACGGGCACTGGGTGGTGACTTAAAACTTCCTCATCCCAAAACAAATTCTCTGAAGTGCTTTACAGAGCATTTTTAGAGCATATTTACCTGGAATCAGCTCTCAGTCAGCACACGGAGAGTACAAAATAAATACACATTTAGAAACATGTCTTCAGGAAAACTCATGCAGATGACCATGTGAAAATTAGACTTTTCCAGAAATGTTATTCATTTACTGACACTGTGTTTCACTGTATTTCTGCAGACACTTTTTGTAAAGTATAATTGTAGTCTTTTGAAGGACCCCAGGAAGACTAGCTGCCAGTAAGTGGGGATCCTAATAAAACAATAAACAATAAATCAATCCCTGAATGCTCAAATGAAATAGCCCGACTTTTCTTTCAAAAATTGGCACAGCTGGCAAAACCTCCTCCCATCAGCAAAATATTCACAAGGAGTTTGTAAATTAATCTACCGGAACCGGACCCAGAACCAGACCAGGTTCAGAGCAGAGCGTAAAACACCACACAGCAAATTTTAACATTCAGCAGACTGTCTTTTTTTTTTTAGTTCCTTTGCAACAGTTGGATGACTTTTATTCTTTTCCCGACACCAGTTCAAAGAGCATAGTAAAACTTTCCATTGAGAATAACGAGTGGGTTCTTGAATCATGCACGCCCGGGGTGGGGGCATCTCCTCTGTTGACTGTGTGGAAAAGTTAGGGGAACTTTTGACACAAGTGTGCAGGGGTGGCGATTGTGAGACGGAGCACACATGGGGCCGCGAGGTGCTAAGAGCCTTCAGAGTGCATGTTCAATGGCGGCACTCTGTCCGCTGGGATGCTGCTGTAACAACCCGATAAGTGCATCGCAGACACACAGCGGGCATGTAGGCTGCACATGCACGTGGCCGGGTCAGAATGGACCTGATCGAATAAGTGGAGCTCGGAACAGTGAGAGAGACTTGTACGCGCTGCTTTCGCCTCACCATAAGCAGTCAGTCAATGGGCTGACTCAACAGTGTGTGAAATTAAGAGGGAAATTGAAGTAGACAGACATTAAGCCTCTCTCCCACTTCTCTTCACCCTCTCAGACGCCAGACAGCGGCTAATGTACCCCCCATCACCTCAGAGGACCACCCCCGCCACCCCCACCCTCATGTATGGCGCTATCACACGAGAGCAAAACCGCAGCACCACTTCACTCTGTCGCCTGTAACTCGCTGGCTGCACTCAGATAACTGCACTGACCTCTGGACGAGGGGCAGCCATCAGAAAAGATCTGCATAGTCGATGTCAAAAATGACCATGCCTACTGCTTCCATATGCACAAAATGGAGTACTTGGCTATTCTATTTAGTTCATTATATATATATATTATAACAGTATATTTGAAATGGAATGTTTTTGTTTATAAACAATGAAAGAGGGAGTATTTTCACATTTGAATTGATAATTGATAGCAGGAAACTCATTCACACTTTCCTTCACACATATAAGCAACAACCACAACAACTGCTTTATAGTTCACTATCAATTAAACTAAAAAGAGTGTGTGTTTTTGGATGATCTAAAATCATTTTATGTCATTATCCATCCATCCATCCATCCATCCATCCATCCATCCATCCATCTTCTTCCACGTGTCCATTGCCGGGTCGTGGAGCTGCCCTAATCACACTGCACCAGCCCCTTATGGCTCCTCCAGCAGGTGGTGGATCCACGTGAGGACTGCCTCACAATTAAACGGGCCTGTTGGTCTCTCATAAAGGGCTTCTGAACCGCTCTTTGTCTGACCCGTCACCTAGGACCTGTAGGCCCCCGACAACAGAGCTCCCAAGTTCATTCGGGTGCACAAACCCCTCCACCACGTTAAGGTGGCGGTTCCAGGAGGCGTTTTATGTCACTAACCCATTGTAAACAACGCTCAGACAAAAAATACTCATGTTAACGTCTCTTCGACACAAAAATGTGCTTGAAACTTTAGAGAGCTGTAAAAAACTGAAGGACTGATATTTTTCAAGTTTTTATTTTTTATTTTTAAGGTCTAACTCTTCTTTTAAACTTTAAAAACATTTTTTAACCCTTTAAATTCCAACTCATTGTCGCAAAGTTAGTATAGTCCATGTTCCAAAACCACAAAAAGTTGAATATTTTTTTAAATTTGAAGTTTTGAAAAATATCAATCTTTCATTTTTCATAGCCTTCTAAAATGTCAAGCACATTTTTGTGTCAAAGGGAATCCTTTGGGTTATTCTGTGTTTTTTGAACATAGTAATTTTGGGACTGAACATTGGCAATTAAAGGGTTAAATAAAATATATGTATGTATATTATTTTTTATATGTATTAAAAGTAATTTCAACTTATATGCTTGTAAGTTTGTATTTATTAGTTAGCTGTACTCTGTTGTTTTGTTTTTGAAGTCGTCATCTATACTGTATATATGGGTGATTCTCAAATCTGCTTCACTCTATTCTATATGCGTGCCTTTGGACAATGGGAGGAGGCTGTAGTAACACAGGAATGACTTTCAGACGCTACGGAGTCGGGGAGTCTGGACTCAAACCACAACCTTCTTCAGGAGATACTCAACTTTCACAATTTAACATTTTACAATTTAACAACACTGCTGCAAACTGGCTTGTCCTTAATGTACAGTACTTTGAAGAACAGTGTAAAATATTAAACATAAAATGATATACTATGGTAGTATATTGGCACACATTTGGACTTAAAATGTATGTATGTATGTTTTCACTTTTCAGTCAAAACTGCCATACACATTGAGATGAAATGTGTTGGACTTGGTTGGTATGGCAATGAGGTAAACAATGAAATATACATGAGGCACAGACACAATCAACATTCGTCACAAACAACATGCAAACTGTCACATATTCTGATAACATATTTATAGTTCAAATATCCGACACGCACAGATCTTTTACTCAAGGGCACTGATATTCGAAAGCACAGTTTATATGTTACCATTTTTATAAGTATTCCACATAAAAGTGTACACAGTTTTTTTTATTTGTTTTGAAAGCCCCTCTCCGACTCCAAGGACACACTGTTGCTGCACACCATGTATGGAAATCATGGTAAAAAACATACAGTGAGAAACAACAGGATTAGCATTTATCCCTCAATACAAGTGAGCACCTCAGACATACCCAGATTACACAAGTGGCATCCGTGCGGTTAAGCGCCAGTGAAAGCACATCTATTGTCAGGCATCCACTGGGAAGATGTTTAGAATCTCGCTTCTTGATATGTTAATGCGGGTCTTGTTCTGCGGTTCGAAACCAAATCTTTTCTGCTGAGAGTCTGCATGTTTTGTCAAAGCAGGGCGGAGCCTCATTTCCATACCAAAATGTCTTACTTTGAATTAAACAGTGATTAAAGAAAAGTCTAAACAGGCTAATGATAAAAAGCCCAGTTGCCGAGGTAATATGCAAAACAGCCTCTGTGACTTTGAGTTGAACTATGAGCGGAAAGGCTGCGGAGTTCACGTGAAAAATGTACAACTGAAATACTGTAGACTGCCTTTTATTACATAGGTATGTGTTGCACATTCTCTTTTGCCCAGGTGAATATAGAGAGCAGAAGCCAAAAGCAGCCATAGTATTTTTAGAGTGATTCAATTAACAAAATGGACTGAGGTATTTTGTTAGTTTGGCATGTCAGCCACTTCAACTTTCTTCTAACATGACCCTGTTCATGGTTCATCATTTCTCTTAAAAAAAAATGCAGATGACTCCGCACCATGTAACATGGTAACATGCAACATTTATCACTATGTAACAGTTATCACCTGCAACTTTTGTGGTTAGCACCTCAGCTTCACAGCTAGAAGCTCCCGGGTTTGATTCACACCTCTCTGTGTGGAGTTTGCATGTGCAACATGCAACATGTGCAATAGGCGAATCCTCCAGGCAGGTGATTCTGACCACCAGCCGGGCTCCACATCATGGAGATGGGTCTCCGGGCACGGCACTGCCGTCAACCGCTGCTCCTTACAGGTTGCCCCAGTGGCATCGAAGGATGGGTTAAATGCAGAGGACAAATTTCCCTAAGGGGACAATACAAACAAACAAACAAACAAACTTTTGCAAGCCAAGAAAACACTAGGAGCCAGACTTTGCTGTCTTTGTAAAGAAAAGGAAAAGTGTATAGTCTAGCTGGCCAGGCAACTGTATTTTGTGATCCTATGGCAGGTTTGATGGCATTTTAAAATCACTGATGTCAAGGCTAAAAAACATTGCTTCAGTTATTTAACCATGCAGAGTCCTTTTAAACTCACTAATTGTGTCTCATGGAACTAAGTATGGCTGAACTCTTAAAGACAATGACTGTTGGGTCTCCACAGATACATATTGACGAGAGGCAAAAAAAACCTAATGGGATTTCTTTGACCTATGGCGAACCAAGCATGTTACACAACTAGATCAATTTCCCCTTTCTGTGTCTTTTCCTCCTGTCTCCCCGAGGGACTATTAAAATGCCCTAGAAAACACCTGAAGGTATTGACAGACATAAGAGTCAAACATGGCTGGATGTGCATACTCAAGTGCAGCAAGCCAAGGTCTCTAGCAGCCAATTTGAATGTGAATCTAAGAAATAAGAGAAATTTCCTTCTAGCTTCCACACACATTGAGTATTCATAGATGCACGCTTCCTCATGTTGGCTGCAAGGTCAGCAGCTGAAATAGTGTGATTAAAGCTTTACTGATGACTTGGGCATGTGAATTTTTTTTTATAAAATCGTAAAGGTTCAAAGTAACCAATAAGTGAAAAAAAAAGGTAGTATTTCAGGTGTGATATGTCTGTAATTAACGATTCCATGACGCCTTTTCACCATAACCTTGAGAATCTTTGTACTTTAACGTGTCAAGACAATCGAGCAGCTGGTGCGATGAAATTGGCATTACATATGGTTGAGCAGAATCATTTTATATTGAATACATTGCAGATACTTTTTGGGGAAAACATAACTAAACACAAAATGTCTTGAGATGGTGTGTTTTTGATCCATGTTATTGATGTTACTTGATAAGAAATACATTTTATGTGTATGATGTGCAGTCACGCAAACCTCTTCCTCTCACTGATCACCCTGTCACTCCCTTGCAGGCTGATTCTGGCAGGAGTAAACCCCGACGGGAAAATACATAAGAGTAGAAAATATACAAAAAAACAATGATGATTATGAACAAATGTACAAAATGTAGTTCACACCTGTTTACATTATGTGATCAGGTGAAAAGAGAATCTGACACCTATGATATTAGGCATGAAGTGGTCATTCAGTTCTCAAAGGAGGTTTTATGAGGTAGATAGAAGGTCAACCAATTCGTAGCATGCATGGATTTGGATGTGTGTAAAAAGCCAACTTTAACCTCTTAACCCCCACCTTAACCAAGTGCAATTCGGCTTTACCCAAATCTAAAGCTTCTCGACTGGAGCTCACAGACTATAGGCCAGCGTAACGCCTCATTTGAAAGCTAATGCCTACAAAACTCCTCTAAACTGATCTTTTTCCTCTCTTTGTTGCCACATTATCATCACTTTATTTGCGTCTTTATTCTATTTTTGTCCCTTTTTTGTTGCATTTTATCCTAGTTGTCTAATTTTGGTCACTATTTGCATCTTGTTTTTGTCACTCTTTCATGGCTTTTTTTTGTCACTATTTTCTTGCCCTTTTGTTGAGTGTTTTCGTCTCATTCTTGTCGCTATTTTGACACTTTTTCAGGAATCTTTTAGATTTGGTTTATGCCAGCTGGAGAAAATGTTCTCGGTTTAGGTGGAGGTTAAGAGGTTAAACATCATTTTGCATCAGGTCAAGGGAAGCTTTGACGTCCAAGCATTTATCATAAAAAAAAAGCTTCAAAGCTGGGAGGGGGGATGCAGTGCAAAAGTATATTATATGAATTAATATTTGCTAAAGATGCGACCAGTGCTTTGAACATATATTTCTGTCTGTACACTAGGGAAATTAAATATCAAGACACATGATATGTGTGAAAAAAAAAAAGAAGGAAAAAAAAAAAGAAGAAACTGTCGACACAGTATGAGAAACTTAAGATTCTCCAGGTGAGATTCCACAAGGCTTCTGTATATATCTAAGCTTGCCGGTAAGGTATTTAGTAAATCACAAAAAACATACGAGACATAATTTTCTCTGTCTTGCACAAGTTGGCGCGAGCTGAACTGAGTTGTCCCTCCGTTGCCTTTCCGATTAAACGTAATTTCATCTTTAGGCAGGGAGCGCACTTCCCACCTGTTTTCTATTTGCTCATTTTGACATTTGGGGATATATGAGTTGGCTAAATTCTTGTGGACACAAATGGAAAATAGTATAGTCCGCAGTGATATTAAATGAACTTGTATTTGCATTTCTCTGCCTGCTGCACGCTGTTGAAGCTTCATTTTGAGGGAGCATGTGACGGCTAATTAAACCGTCATTAACGTGTGTTTTGTCACTCATTGACCTAGAACAAGGAGGGCACTGTGCTGCACACTGCTACTATCATGGCAACACATGGTTTCAATGCGCTGCAGCTTTGTACAACATTCCACACAAAAGGATAATCTAGTAACGTGATCCCGGCGTTTGTGCTTTGATTTGAACCACATGTATAGACTACGAGATGGTCTTTTCCATGTCTCCAGACCTAACAGTGCTATTATGTCATTTGTGCCAGAGGGAATGTGTTTACATCCAAGGGAGGACCACTCAGACATATCTCCACAGGCATCCACTGACATCAGGGACAAATGAGGACATCCGAGAAGCTGTTTTTCACCCATTTAGATGGAAACAGTAGATATGAGTATGGGTGTTTAAACTTTACAGTGCAAGTGGTAGGGCCAAGGCCATTGTTGACTGGAGCAGAGTGGAAGTCAATGTATTCAAAATGAATTACAAAAGATCTGGCAAACATTAGTGGAAGTATCACTATGGCACAGTGATACTCTGAAGTATCACTGTGCCGTTATATTTGAAATTCACAAAGTTCACTTTCCCTTCATTGGCATAAATGGGCCCAATAACAGAGTCAAGCATTTATTTTTATTCATTGTATAGTACACCACCATGATGAAAACTTTCCAAATTCCTAATACTGTACGCACAACACAATTGGAGTTGCTCTATAAAACATTTTCCCCAAACACAGCAGAACTTTTGACAGCGTCAGTTTATCCGTTAAGTTGGATAAACTGGAAACATGTCTCTCACGTTAAGAAACTTTGTCAGTTACAGATGGTCTCTTGGCATCAGGCTGTACGTACACTGATATAGTGAATCCCTCCCGACAGCAAAGGTTTAAGTCCAGCCTACTGCCTAATCAGATTGAAAACACTGTACATCACTATTTTCTAATTTTACCCAAGTAAAAAGATGTATTTTCTTTTTCTGTGAGTGATGTAGTGTATGCGTCAAGACCATAGATATAAGATAGAAGTGATAACCGGTGTCCATTCATCCCCTTTCATAGTGATCCCGAGTGGTCTATGAAAACATGGCTGTTCAATCTCCCCCCATGAAGCCTGTTCCTTAAAAGACGAGAATCCGTTCCCTCACTTCCATCTTTTATTTGTATTATACAAAAACCAGCGTGGTTACATGGCCCTGTGTTGTCACATGGGTCATAGCATTTTTTAGAAAAAGAAAAACTCTTTGGAGCCAGGCTTTTAAGCAGTGCCAACAAGGTCCAAAGCTACATATCCTACAAATCCTGTTTACCAAGTGAAGTGTCTTTTGTAGTCGCGGTTGGCCACCAGGGGGTGGTATTACAGCAATGTCAGCTCCCCGCCATGAGGACCAAAGAGAAGGGCTTTCCTCGCCCTTTGGACAAGACACTTTTTGAGCATTAGGGCCACTGTAACGGCACAAACATAAACAACAATGGAGCGAGGAGACAGATACACGTGTTCTTGCTGGAAATACTAAGTCATTATTTTGAGTTTATGTCAGCCAAAGATGACAATAGGTTCGTTGTACATGCTATGCTGGCAACAAATTGTTATTTAGCTTCAAAAACACTGCATCAAATTTCAAAGAAACATTTGAAGTTGCAGTACGGCACAGTCAAACTTACAGAGAAAGTCTCACCAGGTGATGCGAAGCAGAGGAGGCAATGCAGGTATCATTGTCATGATAAGAGGTAAAACACAATCTTCATGGAAACTGCTTTTATTTTGCAACAGCACGAGCTGAATAGGAGCCGCAATCAGACAATTAATAGATGTAATGTAGTGCTCTCTAGTGGTTGTTGTACCCAAACTACGGTAGCTTCATTTGGACAAAAGACAAATCTCACAATATGCAGTAGCTTCTAAATGTAACAAAGGAAGTACCGCGTAATCTAGCTGAGTTACTTTTTTTTTTAAATCAAGTAATCAATAAAGTAACTAAGTTACTTTTTAAAGGGGTAATCAGTAATCAGATTACTTTTTCAAGGGAACACTGCGAGAGAGATATGACACTGACGAAGCCTCATGAAGCGAGAGGCAAAATGTGCACTAAAAACTAAAACAAACTCAACTGAAGTAACAAGATCTTGCTAACAGACATATTTGGAGGCACTGCGTTTTTTTGGCGTCAAAAACAAAATTGCACTGACAACTCCCTCTTGATGTGGCCCCTACACTCTATATAGTCACTGTGGTCCTGACTACAAACGTGTGGTTTCCTGCTCCTGGGATGGACACAGGAGCCTAATCGCTCACACCGGGGGCTGAGGTCTATCAGTGGTCCCAGCCGCTGCTTTCCCGTGTGGAGGTGTCTGTTCCCTGAGTTATCATTGGCCATGGCAGCTTATATTCCTCTGCCAGGAAATGACTGATAAGGCAGCACCGCGGCTATGACGGGCTGGCACAGCGGCAGCACAGGTCCACCCAAGCCGAGATGAAGGAAGGATGGGAACACAAGCACGTATGTCATACAGCTAAGGCCCTCTCCCTCCCTAAAGCTAAAAGCAAGTGTAAACACGGCCAAAAGAGTGGCTGTCTTCCCATTTTTCTGATCTAATATGTTTATATGTTGCCAAGTTAGGTTGCAAAATGAAAACACACATTTCAATTTGACTCAGATGATATTTAGCAGAGGTCATTCAAATTATTCGTTGTGATGTTGTCATCTTTTGACAAAACAGTTTTTTCTCCTCATGCGGGAGGGAAAGGGAACATCTCCAAGTGGTACTCCACCCTTGGCTCAACTCTGCGCTGAAATGAAATGTCAACACTGGACAGAAGCTCTTCTGGAACATGGTGAGGATAGACAGGTGTGAGAAACAAACAACAGCTAAACCCTTTATCAAAAACAGCTTAAAAAAAAGAAGTAACGGCACTGTTACTCATCCAATCCATTACTGCACTGATTCAGAAGTCAATTCATAAGAACATAAATCTGAAAAATAATTGAACCAAAGCCAAATTTTGTCCCGCCCATGTGTTTCAAGTGTCTCAACTTGACCACACTATTGCATAATAATACTGTTTGACTTTAGTTTGTGCTTACAATCATGCGGATGGGTCCACACACTCGTGCATCTGCATTTTCATTGTGAGAAAGGCAAACTCTATAGATATTATTATAGATATTCTTCCATCTCAATTTTAAAGTATTGTCTCTTCAAAATATTTCATCACGTTAACATAACCTACCGCTTTCTCAATCCAAAACGACAACAGGACAGCAATTGTTACAAACATTTCATTTTTCAGTCAACATCCCATGCTAATTTCTGCTCCATTGTGTATTGTAATGGAGCAGCTCAAAAAACAACATGAACACATTTAAATATGCATAACAATACGACTTAAACCAGCAGAGACTTAATGGAGGCGTGGGTTTGTAAAGCTCATACATAACGACATGTAAAGGCATATGGCTTGTTTACATACGTTTACTGAGCTGTTGGTCTTTTGTTGTTCGAGCACAGCATGGCGGCGCTACATTTAAAGACAGTCCTTGGATTTAAATACAGAAAACACAGGCTGATTTTACAATGCAGAACTGCACTTAAAGGCTGGCTATGTATTTCATGAACATCACCTATTTGTGTCCCTTGAGAGGAGGTAACTGATCTTCATTGTGGCATTGTGCAGTGCCGTATGAATAAACTCGATCAATTAGTTTAGTTTGTTGATTTAGTATATCCTGCAAACCTTTTATAAACATGGCGACTCTAAGGAAATCCATGTGTACCAAAGAGAGACAACTCATGAGAGATGAAGCGCCGTTAAATCTGCAGACCTTCCCACATCGAGCGGACAAACGATCTATTCTAATTAAAGCAAGCCGCTCCTCCGTTCATTGCACCAGGGGCCCGGATCTATCTGATCACTCCCCTCCTTTGAAAGCGTCCAGAAAGGCTTTTTGTGGTGAGGAAGAAAACTGGCCCCTTCAGGAACAACCCGTGTGGCCCCAGAGAGACGGAAAGACATTGGACAAAACGACGGGGGCCACGGACCTACAGAGTTCCAATACTGATGTGGGTACAGAGGAGCGGGAGGCAGACAAGTGCAGGCCAAGGCCATTAATCCTGGTCAGAGCTCGCTTTGGTGCTCCTGCCGCATGTGGGGCGAGACGGCAAATTAATTATGTGGCCCAGATTAATTAGGTGATGTTAAGGGAAATGTGTGAGCGTGAAAGTTTGGAAGGGCTGTACAGCTGACTAGACTAATGGGCCCTTCATTGCTCCTAATAGATGACACGCTGACAGGTGTTGCGTTCATACTGAGGGGAAATATGGCTACAATCTTAAAAGGGAAATTTGTTGCGTGTGGTTTTTTTCATACGTAATGGGAGGAGGTTTAGCTTCCACAGATCTCAAAAGTACCGCCTAATATCAGTGCAGTAGGCCAGTTCTCAAACCAAACGCCACCTCGAAATATTGAGGCCTATTCAAGATAAATTAATGACAATAATGGGTTTTTAAAGGACATAAAATAGTTCAAATTTAGGCCAAGGACTAAATTTGGATGTCTTCTTCTTTTTTGTCGAGCGTATACCTTCATTTCAACTCAATCCCATGCCTTGATGGTGCAGCAATTCAGAGAATGATCAACTAAACTCAGATAATTAGTATTTAGTTGTTTTGATCAAATTAAAGCTAAATTCAAACCTTTTTACAATATAACTTTTCTTTGTAAATCATATTGAAATATTCGGCTTCATCTTTTTTATCTGAACTGATTCCAAGGGCCCCCGGCTAATTGTTTTCCTGTATCGCTGGTTAGGTTGAGTAACACCTGAAGAAGCCCAAGTACCACCACTAGAACATGTACCACAGTTTGAGAATCATGCCATTCGACCAACACCGGTGCTTCTGTAGAAAGGCTTCCATGGATAGGTGGAAGCCAGTCAGCCCTAGTAGTATTTACTCACCGTAAATGCTTTCATATTCAATATACTAATATAGTAATATTCAAATGTATCAATAATCTAACACCTGAACCACTCACCTCATTTATACAGAGACAACAGCAACAGTTACCAGAGGGTCCATCAGGCACAGCTGTACGATTCCACACTACTAGACACATTAAACGTTGTTATTGTGTGGTTTTCTCTTTAATGCTTGACCTATTATTATATGTATTTGTCATCAAATTGTATTTTTTTCACTTTCACATTTGCATTTTCCTACGACAGTAGCTCAGCTGGTGAAGTGGGTCACCTTATGACCAAAACGCTTCTGAGGAAGATCACAGAAGTGATCGAAACTAGTAAAAAAGCAGGTAAACAAACCTTCTGTCTTACAAAAAGAACAATCTTCAATAATTCTTGTGTTGTTATTTTGACCTGTAAGCTTTATCAGTTTCTGCCAAAGTATGGAACACTGATGACAACCTCATTATTTTTGTGTCAGCAACAACATTCATGTAAACAAAGAAGATGTCACACTTACAGCTATCTTTCTTCTTGAGTAAAGAGTGAGAAAGTTCCAATGATCTTGCAGGTGATCTTTTGGCATTTGACTACATTAGTGCCGTGTTTTGTCCGATCGCTAAAACGTCATAACCTGACCTAACTTAGCAGCAGTATGAAAGAGGGTGAGGAGCGGGTGCAATGTTAGTAAATATTCAGAGCCCTGTTTTGATCTTACAACATATTTTCTGGTGTAGGTCTACGTGTGCTGCAGCCTTATAGAAGGCATACTCTGATGATGTCATAATGTTTTGCACTAAATGACAAAATCTGAGACAATATACGTATTGTCATCTAAAGCCTCCATGCACCTTCAATTTTATCCGACAGAACCTCAGTATTTTTATTATATGTAGTTTGAATTATATCATCTCTTGTTTATAGAGTCTAAAGTTACACATTTAGAGATTAAAGGAAAAAAGGAGATATAGGCAGTATAGTTTTGCATCATTTGTCTAAGATGACTTTTCATTATTTTCACAAATGAAAAAGCAGCTTCTGAAGGCGAAAATCACCCTGAAATTGCGTCAGTCCTTATCGGCCAACATGAAGGTGACATTGCTGCAGTTCCTTTTGCATTCCCCTGTCAGATGTATAGGACCACCTGGAGACCCCTCAAAGCACCATTTCAAATCTTTGTGTTTTTTGTTTTTTTTCCTTCACGCTTTGAATGACGCAAGAGCATATCTCTCACCACCGCACATCTTACTGCTTTCACTTCTCACCAGATGCTCTCAAACCTGCTTGACTGCTGATAACCTTACACGCCACAGACACATATATATAAAAAAAAGTTTGCACACAACAGGAAGTATTGAGACTTTACACCATGAGAAAATTAATCCTGTAGGTGCAAGCGTTTTAAAGGGCAATGGGGGTTAACTTCAGTTGCAGTGTAAGCCCCTCGGATAAATCTAGGGCACATTCAAACACGGAGCAAGCTACTGTTTGGTTTCGCGAGCTTAATGTCTTTGAAATGGTGCTGCTGATGTTTTCAAAGTGGCAATAAGATTTGAATAAATAATCCCTCGCCTCTCCAAAAAGGCAGTAAAGATCAGACCCTTGGGCGTAAACAACTTCTCCTTTTTGATTTTGCACAGCACCAATTGTGTTCAAAGTTTACCTTTCAATTCTCCCCCGCTGATCCTAATTTGCACAAGTAACTCACAGGCCAGAATGTGTAAAAACAAGATAACAAAAAGGAAGTTATGGAAAATAATATCTGATCAAAGCTTCCTCAAAGGTGCAAAAAGGTTCGCCGGCAGTGTGGCGTCCAGCGGCTTATCTAGAAGACCACGCCAAACAGGATAATCATGATATTCCTCGTTGTGGGCTATAACAATGTTGCATTGGGGTTGATAGACAAGCCGTGGAATGTATGAAAATAAAGTGCCGAATATTTTCCCAGAATACAATGGAGAAGTGAAAGGGCACAAGTGTTACGGTACAGTCAAGAAGTCGCTTTTGTAGCTCTTATACTTTAATCGGCCAAACCTCAGGCAACTACAGCTTGAATTGTTTTTCCATTGTTTTACGCTGCTGAACCGATATAGAAGAAAATTAAACTTGTGTGTAACTATTTACCTCTACAGGCATTCATCAAGTTTACATCTTGAACTCGCGGGATGTTTTTGTTCTTCTGTGAACACTCTTAGTGCTCCTTTTGCTACTCACATTACAAAGACTCTCAATTTGTATATAGGCAAAGTGGAGATGAGCTGCGTTTCCTTCCTCTGATCTCACTGATTTGTGCTCACTTTAACATAATGGCCAGGTGAAAATACTACATACTACATACATAGTACATACTAAAAAAAGAAAGTCACACTTGCTAAAAAATAAAATACATCTTTATTAAGGTGTTAATAAAAACCCATTTACAGTACAACACGGTAATGCCACACATATGTGCACAGGGAGCGTTCATATAATACTTTTAAAAGCATAAAATTGTACCTGAAAGTGACCGGGGGGGGAAATCATAGCAGCAGGTGAGTATCCTTCAGAACAATGAATGCAGTTCGATGTTAAATAAATGAGAGGTACAGCTTTGAACGGTTAACTTTAGCTTTCTAGGGTCTTAAGACGTTGCCAGACACAGTGTTTCACACATTGAAATGCCTGACATGCAAAATAGGGCTACACAACATACTGCCAGGCTATTGTTATTGCAAAATTCCGACGATTCAATATCCACATCGCAAGAGGCCACGATATATCACAAAATCACTGAGGCTTTCCATCTGAGTGATTACAGATTTACAAACACCGGCTAAAAACAATGCATGGGCGCTTATAAGGTATGTATAAGTTCAGGTTTAGTGAGGATTTTCCTAATTTAGGTTAGTTTGTGATTTATCTATTCATTTTGCGTACAATTATTTGAAATTTAATGGATCTGTTATCGCAATATCACAAGACAGTTACTGAATATCACATTGATTTCTGATATTGTGCAGCCCTAATGCAAAAGCATGTCATGACCCATTGTGCGCCCTGATATTTTGTGTAACAAACAGACCAGTACAAAAATATACTCAGCTTCACTACATTATTAAGTACAGTAAACCATTCATTTCCAGTTGAATGTCCTCCCCACCATCTGAAAGAACTTCTTATTGGGTTCATGAAAGAATGTGTAGAGTTTTTGCAAAATAGCGGGGGCTACGTGAGGATGCGCCCTGCCCTTTGAATCATGTAAACAGCGCTCTTTCCCGTGGTCTCGCAGACAGTAAAATCCTTTAGTTTTGTTGAAGTAAAAATTGGACGCGTTTATCTGCGGCTCCAGCTTCAGGAACCTCTCCACTTTCTTCATTTCTGGCAAAGGGTCTCTTATCAGCTCGTCCCCGTCCACAACATGAATGCTGTCCAGGGGGAAATACTGGAGCCAGTTTTGCATGTGCACATAATACAGACTGCGGTTTAGCGCCTTGTATCCCAGGTTAATGTCCCCGTCTCTAACCAGGACGTACTCAATAGGCTGGTAGCGCTTGTGCTTCTGCAGCCTGTTGTAGAAGACTTGCGTGTAATCCGAAAGCACGCGCTCAGTGGGGTCTCTAAGAATGAGCAGCAGTTTGATGTCAGGATTCAGATCGTGGATGCGCTTGGGGACTTTGCTGGAGGTGAAATAAGCCGGCGTTTTCTCCACGGTCAGCTGCTCCGGGAAGGCGTAGGGCATCTGGCTTAAATACCACGGGATGCCCTTCTGGTAGTGGCTCTCCCAGTCAAAAAAGTGCACCTCGTTTTGCGCCGCTGCCACCGCGCTGTGCAGGCTGAGCATCTCAATGAGCGCCCGGGTGCCCCCCTTCCTCACGCCGATGATGACGATTTGAGGGAGCCGCTGGGACGTCCCGTTGGGATGGGTCGTGGTGCCATTGTCCGCATCGGGGGAGGGTTCGGTGGGGTCCGCGGGGGGCCAGGCGTCCGCCGAGGGTCTGGATGGGATGGGGGGAGACTGTAGGGCGAACAGCAGCAGCCCGAGGAGCAGCGCTGCCATGACAGAGGTCCTGACCTGGGTGGATTTCAGCCTGGCGGGAGCAACAAGACGGACATTGAAGGAGCAGCTGCCTCAGGACGTCCGGCTGGAGGAAACGTGTGTCGTGGCTCTGCTTGAACCAGGAATTAGGAACGGTAAATAAGAAACACTATTAGTGCTACGATCTCACACGAGTTATAACAAAGCATTATTGTTTTATTGTTTTATAGCACCAGGGAGTGTCATGACTGATTAACAACTGTATGACGGCACAGCAAAGTAGATGATTTACTTCATAAATAAAGCAATGTTGTTTGAGGAGATACGTCCTACCATTGCTTTATATCTGAGGGATATATTGCCAGATAATTTGTATTATTCAAATACAGCAGACACACCTGCACTACTAGAATACACACAACGTTTCTGGAACCGACACTTCTTTCCAACACACTTCTATCAAAAGTAGTTGTGGGAAGTAGTTTGGGCCAATTGTACGTTTCTCAGCGTCATAGGCATCAGTGCAATATAATGTAACGCTCACCTGGGTATTTATAGCCTCCGTTATGAAGGAAAATTGTCAATCTTGTTAGAGCGTTACTGCGTAAAACCAAACACAGGCTGGTGCGCACGCTACAAAAACACCAAAGATATACCCATTCATGCAATCCAAAACAACAGATTTTTTTTTTTACCTATTCTCCCTCGCTCCACATTAGGTTCTGCTGTGCTCCTTCTCTCAGCCCCGCTTTTCCCAGCAGTGCTCCGCTCGATGCTCCAGCTGCGTGTGATCCGCTCCGAGCAAACGCGTCTCCGATCAGGGCGATACCTTCTCCTACGTTCACCGCTCGTTCTGCCGAAGCGCCTCGCGGTCCGCACGCCTTTTGAGAGCCAGCTGTTGTGTGTGCTGAGCGTACACCCTCCTGCCGTACGCCAGCAAACCACGCCCACTCAGAGCTGTAGGCTGTGATTGTACTGGACCTGAGAGAGCGCAGAGAGAGGTATGAAAATTAAATTGCCAGCCCTTCATTATTATCATATCAGCGGTTTGGATCTCCTCTCACAGCAAATCTTGAGGACATCTCCTATCGACAGGTTCAAAAGTTGCTCTTCTGTTAGGTCTACTTCAGCTACTACAGTAGGGGTATTTAATCTCTTAGCCCCCGCCTTAACCGAGCCCATTTTCTCCAGTTCAGCATCACCCAAATCTTAAAGCCTGTAGGCCAGTGAAACGCCTCATTTGGAAGCTAATACCTTCAAAACTTGTCGCCACGTTCTTGTCACATTTTTATCTTGTTTTCATCAGTGTTAATTTCGTCGACTAAAATATTTTGTCTTAAAGGAATAGGCCACCGTTTTTACATACTGAGATATGCTCTTACCTCACTTTAGCCGAGTTAATATTGTGATGAATGTCAAGGAGGCAAGCGTAGTTTCGACTGCTTTTATTTGAACAACCAGTCAAGTGCACAGAACAGGCTTGTTTTTTGGAACACGTACCTCCCTCATGGTACCACGTGAACAACATACCACTTCCTGGCATGCACCAGTGCAGCCAACGTTACAATATATCCCGTCTGGTCTTTGTCCGTGCGCTCTGCCAGGCAAACGGAGCACATACGCAGCCTCTCCCACATGTCACATAGCTCCAAAAAAGCTCACGATAGAAGCTACCAAGCTCTTCCACGTGTTCCCTATTTAAATAAAGTTACGTGAAGTGTTTTCATGCGAAGTATATTTACACAGAAATGTAGCATGTCGATTTTATAAGCAAATAAAAAGGGGGACTATATTGTGAGGCGTAATGATACGAGGAGTAAAACGTCTGCGCAGTAACTCCTAAAGACTTCCCCCCGCTCACTTCCGTCAATAACCTTTAGGGTTTATGAAGCTTGGCTGAGCTGGCTAGCTTCTTTGCCACAAGATCCAAAATACAGTAGGCAATCTAATTTTGAATGCTCCCTAATTAAAAAGGATATTTTGCACAAAAAATCAGCACCATTCAAAAACCACATGCCAACATTGTGTGATTTGTTTAATAAAAAATAAAGCCTAAATATTGATTCAAGGCACTGTAGCCGGCGAAAAACTTGCTCACAATTGCTCCTTTTGGGGAGAAATCTGAAAAAGGACTATTCAGAGGCGCCTCCAGGAGTTCTCCGCTCACTCCTCACTTTGAGAAAAAAAAAATCAATGAAAGAGACACAACAGTTATTCATCCATGGCATTCTCTCGCTCCTTTGTCCCTCGTGCAGCGTGTCTGTGGGAAGTCTCCCTGTCCGAGTTGCACAATCCCACCACCTGTTGAGCAGCTTTTTCTCTTCCCAAACCGCTCCAGACACAAACATGGCTTCTGGTCTTAACTGTCGATTTAGTGCCACTGAAAGGCAAGCGGTGGTTTCCTAATTCCATGAGTCACAAATTCAAAGAGTGACAGTGTGGGAGAGTTGATGAGCAAGAGTCACGTGGCTGCAGTTACACTCCTTCTTAGTATGTGTCACAGGAGAAACTACTAGCTGTGACCCGGGCTTCTGCTAGTCTCCACAAGTGATATTCTGAGATTATGGGTTATTACAAAATAATAAAATAATATGTGTCCACCCAAGTCCCTATAATTTGCCACTCACTATAGCTATAGACCCGCACTAAGTAGACCAGTGGTTCCCAGCTATTTTACTTGAAGCCCACCCTGCACATGCTAGTGAATTCAAAGCTGCTTTACACCGCCTTCCAAATTATTATGCAAATTGTATTTCAGTGTCAAAAAGGTAAAAAAAAAAAAAAAGTTTTTCATTGAAACTCATGGATGGTATTGTGTCTCAGGGCTCTTTGAATCACTGACATCAAGGGGAAAACTACTGAAAAAGGATGGTTCACATTATTAAGCAGACCACCATTTTCAAGCAATATAGGAAAGAAAAAGGATCTCTCCACTGATGAAAAGTTAAGAAAACTAGTTGAATGCCTTGGTCTAGGTATGAAAACCGTTGATATTTCATGTAAGATTAAGCTTAGTAATTGTACTGTTAAGAGATTTGTGACTGATTCAGAGCACACACGGGTTTGTGCAGATAAAGGCACAATAAGGATGGTTTCAGCCAGACACATCAGATGAATAGAACAGTTGCTACAAAGCGGCAGACAGGTATTTGAAGCTGCTGGCGCCTCCCTCTGGAGTCTCCCGAACATCAAGGTGTAGGACCCTCCAGAGGCTGCAGTTGTGCATAAATCTTCTATCCGGGCCTCCCCTAAACGGTTAATTGAAGCTCATGAACAGAAACGGCTGCAGTGGCTCAGAAATACATGAAGACTCATTTTCAAACAGTCTTGTTCACTGATGAGCGCCGTGTAACCCTGGATGGTCAGATGGATGGAGTAGTAGTTGGTGAACGGCCACCACGTCCCAACAAGGCTGTGACGTCAGTAAGGAGGGGGCGGAGTCATATTTTGACCTGGAATCATTAGTGCTGGTCGGCCCCTTTAGGATCCCTGAAGGTGTGAAAATGACCTCTAAAAATGTGTGGAGTTTCTGACTGACCACTGTCTTCTATGCTACAAAAAGAAGAGCCATGATTTCCCTAACAAAATCATCTTCATGCATGACAACGCACCATGTCATGCTGTAAAGAACACCTCTGCATCAGTGGCTTCTATGGTCATTAAAAAGAGAGAAACTCATGATGTGGACCCCATCCTTCCTGACCTCAACCCTAATGTAAACCTTTGGAGCCTCAACAAGCAAAACATCTATGAGGGTGGGAGGCAGTTTTCATCCAAACAGCAGCTCTGGGAGGCTATTCTGACATCCTGCAAAGAAATCCAAGCAGAAACTCTCCAAAAACTCACAAGTTTAATGGATTTATTTAAGAATTTTGAAGCTGCTATCAAAGACGTTCTCCTATGTTAAACTATAACTTGACCTGTTAAGATTATTTTGAAGATTATTGATTTATTAAAATAGCTTTTGATTCCAGCATATATGACCTCCTAATGCTGCAAATTCAACAAATGACAATTTTCAGTTAATTAAAAGCTTTAAAATGTATTGAAACGATGAGTTGCATAGTAATTTGGGACAGTAGATTTTGAGTTTTTTTTTAAACTATATTTATTAAAAAAAGAAAAGAAAATTCTGTTATCACTGGGAGATTTTTTCAACCACATTTAAATGATCCTCTACCAGTTAAAGACTTGAAAGAGTTGACAGTTTAGAAAATCAGAGAAAGATGTCATTTACATAATAATTTGGTACCCGGTGTATAATAAATGTACCCCTGGGCTCACAATACAAAGCAAAACAGAAAATAAATTGTAGTGCACTTAAAGCAGTACTAAGTAACGTGTTTACCTTAATAAATCCTCTTTGTAGTCCCTGTGGGGGTAATTCAAGTGCATACGGGGTGATTGGAGGGTCTTTCATCTCCCCTTGGTGTCTCTGGCCAGAAAACCATGCAACTTGACTGCCAACAGACCAACCAATACACACTAATAGAATCACGAAGAAGAAGCTAACATGCTAACGGGCAAAGCTAACCAGTGTCTGCGCACATTGGTGTATGAATGAGAGTATGAATGGGTGAGTGGATCCTTGCTGTAAAGCGCTTTGAGTGCCTAATGTAGGTGGAAAAGCGCTATATAAGTTGAGACCATTTACCATCTAACTGCGGGCTAGCGTCACTTTAAACTGTACAGCCAAGGTTGAGTGAAAAAAAATATTTCCATTGTATAATTGGATGTACAATATCCCTCTCTCCCTTCGTCTTTTCTGTCAGCGCAGTATTTACTCTCCAAGACAATTAATAAGTTAAAAAATCGCAACTTGCTATGACACCTGCAGTTGCGCTTATGGCTCCTATAGGGGCATGAGCTACTTAGTTCTGCTTTAAACACACACAAAAAAGGTGAAGAAAGCAGCGCAGTGCAGGCCATGCGCTTGTTAAGTGGTAGCTTCATTTTCACTTTCCTCACACAGAGGTTAAAGCAGTATTTGATTTGAGGCACGTGTTTGGGCTATTCTTGGACAATATTCTGCTTGTACTTTTTTTTTCGGAGAGAAAGCTTTTGAGACGACATATGACCAGGATTGGATCTTGCGCATTTGTCTGCGCCTCTGACATTACACAGTGCACTGGATCTATAATTAACCACATCCATGCGGTCATCTGCAGGAGAAACTTAAACAAAGAGACGCCAATTTCATTTGTTTTTGGAGGATGTAACTGTACTGGAATAGAGCGTCTACGGCCTGCAGTTTAGCGGTAACTGACGATGACACACATAGATACAGACGGCATCTCGTCATAGAAGGGGGCGTGGCTTCGCCGAGGGGGAAAATAGAATCTTTAGAGAAACACAATTTTCCACTCTTTTTGCCATTTTCTGGTGGAATATGAACTTATTTATCACATACGAATAAAGTCAAGTGTAAATCAGGCCCATATGGATATTTTCTCACAGCAGATTGTTCAGTAGAAGTGAAAAAACGGCAGTTGTAGCTAGCGCGAGCTAACCGTTAGCATTAGCCCGATGCTAACATGTAGCATCAAGTTAGCATTCTCCGTTATTCATGTATTTATGGGCTGTTGAACCACTTTGCTCCTCCCCATGTCTTTGTATCTTTATTTAGTAGAAACTATGTTCATATTTCAGCATTAGTTACAGTAGTTTTTGAATAATTAGAGAAAACATACATTTTTTTCAAAATTGTTTTCCCCCTTAGCTGTTTTCAAACATGACCATATATGGGCGATTCCAGAGATGCCGTCTGTATCTATCGCCCCGTTTGGATGCGCGCACACACATGGCAGTCAGATCCGTCAGATCTCATTCACTCGTGTTGTTGTGACGCTGGGTTTTCCTCTGACGGTAGTGCCGCCCTGCATTGTGGTCTGTATTGACCTGTGTGAACGGTCGCGTGGAGGCCCCGCACAGTGCTCTGGGAAATAAAAATGGCGGCAACCGATGGAGCGTCCCATTCGCACGGAAACATGGATATATCTTCCAAATGGCGGTGACATGACACCAGATAGACCCTGTCCGACGTAATCACTGGCGGAGAATGTAAGTGCATATGTCACACTTTCCACACACAATTCCACCGGCCACGCCCACCCCGGAAGTGTTTATGATTGCTATTTATTATATAGATAGTGAATTGTTAATGTTGTACGGATTAAGTGTGAAACTGGTGCTATTATGTGCTTAAAAGTGCTGTTATGTCAGATTCAGATTCCTTGAACAAATCAAAGTCTTATCTTTTGCAGCAAAGCATTAAAAGTTATTTGACAAAGAAAACACTTGAACAAAAAGGGCTCTTTATCTGGTTTTGCATTTTTAGCATCAGGAATTCCTCTTTCAAAAGTTGAAGTGCACAAAATTTGCACAAGCTCCAAAACAAAATGTACTAGCTAAAGAAAATAAACTGCTTAAAATCCTTAGTTGACCTCAAAGAGTAAATATTTCCCTCAGCTGGAAAAGCTCTCAAATTGTTCAGCAAATTAACAATGACAAAGGGATTGGAAAGGTGAGTTACTTTATTTCAATTCATATTTCTGCTATTATAATTCTGTAATAATTTTCAAAGTTGGTTGTGAAACATTGCTTAGTCTCTGCTTCTCCGAGACACAAGTTTTCTCTCCACTTGTCCTCAGTTTAATTAAGCCTGTAGTGTACCACGTTCACGGATCCCTCCACTGAATACATATCAGACTTGGCCATGTGCTGTTGAAATCTGCTGCGTTGTTTCTTTAGGATGATGGTCATTACCCACAGTATAGAGCCGGGCTGTGGTGGTGTGCACTCCGCAGGTCACATCTCATTCTGCTCCTTAACGACATCCCAAATGCAAACTTGCATGGTTTTGGTGCTCCATTATCCCAGAGTATGTGCTGATAGAGCCAGGCTCAATTCCCACACTGCCTTTTTATGCACAGTTGAGTAATCCTTAGATTCTGCCCTCATGTGTCCTGAAAGTGTGAATTCAGCGGAGTTGCGAAGCCCGATGGTACAATATAATCCCGCTTTGAGGATCATCAGAAGAGTCCCATGCATTAACATAACAATGGGGCATGTTCAGAGGCATAAATGCCCTTAGTGGCTCCCTTCACCCTTAACACTAGCTTACCTCGACTTGTTGGAGGATTGGTGGTTCAATAGTTCCACAAACTGCAATTTAACTCACATATTATACAGAGTTCTCAAAAACATTATTGTGAAATAAAATCTTTATTTACAAGCCGGTTATAAATTGGTTGGAGCAGTGAATGCATATACATATATATACATATATATACATTTTTCAAATACTGAGGAACTATAATTAAGTGTGTCTGACTCAGTTTACCACTAATGCTCCAAACCTTTTTCACTGAGGGCCACATAGAGAAAAATATACAAACAACTGGGCTGCACTCAGTAGAGGTCAGGAATATAACTTCACCTCTATTGTATTAAAGTTAGCAAATTCAATTATGTATTTTGATTAAATATGCTTAAAGTAAAAAAAAAACAGCCTTCATCATCACAGCTTTCTGTTAATGGATTTTCATTTATTTCATATGTATATATATACCAAGTGACTTCAACATCAGGAAAAAGGAACACGAGAAAGTAGAGAAATACCAGGGGCTCAGAGAAGAGCTGGAGAAAACCTGGAGGGTGAAGGCATCAGTGGTGCCCGTGGTCGTTGGGGCACTCGGGGCAGTGACCCCCAAACTGGAGGAGTGGCTCCAGCAGATCCCAGGAGATACATCAGACATCTCGGTCCAGAAAAGTGCAGTTCTAGGAACAGCAAAGATACTGCGCAGAACCCTCAAGCTCCCAGGCAGGAGGAGAAAGAGACCGCCCGCGGAGGGTGAGGAAGAGTTTTTTAAATATTCAATTATATATATATATATATATATATATATATATATATATATATATATATATTTATATATATATATATATATATATTAAAAAATCTATTATATTTTTAGAATTTGCAGCGGGGCAATTAAAAGTGGCCCGCGTTTGGACACCCCTGACGTAAGGGATAATGCCCAACGAGGTGTCCATTATCGTCTGATATAAATAACTGGAGCTAGTTCCAGCTCAATTGTTTATCGTTACTACAGAAACAGCTGCAGTGGAGTGATATAGAACGTGATTTAATTGTGTCGGACTAGTAGTGTAGTGTTAACGGCAATAGTCTCCATGAAAATGCTGCAGTCTCGTTCTCTGTCAATCTGCTTTTATATAAAAACAACAAACCACTTAGAGAGCGGTGCACGCCTTTGTTCGGTTCTTAAATCATTAAACCAAGCTTTTATATGCACTGTGAGTACACAGAGGAAGATAGTTTATCTGTCTGTTCCTATACCTTGGATGAATATGGCTTTTTAAGGCAACTCTGGAGCTTTCTAAAGTAAAGTAAGTAATTGTTCATTATTTACAGGCCGTTATTTGAGTAAATATCTCTGTGTGAAGCTTCACAACACAATATAATGCAGTAAAGAGTTTATACAATCAGTGTTGCCGTTCTGAGTTCGTCCTCGTACAGTTCACAAGAGGCAGTGTGGCTGAGAACGGCCTCCCGCTGAGACACAGAACTACCTCCTCCTCCAAAGTTTTCAGTGAAGCCGGGTGTCAGACAATATGTGCGTTGTTGTGTAAAAGAAACGTGCATTTGATACCAACGTACTGCCGTTTTAACACTGTCTAAACTGCGCCTTGGAAAGGCACATAGCCAGTGCTTCATTTGATTCCCTGTTAGGGGGAACGCAATCCCCCCAATTTTCAGTTTTTCAGGGTAAATAATCCGGGAAATATTTTGGAGAATCCGGCAAAGATTTGATCTGATATAATGATGTTTAATGAGTGTGTTCCGGCAAATGTTTTGGCCCCAAATCCATCAAATTAGACCAAAAGTGTTCCTGAAACTAATTTGCAAGTAAGCACTGCACATACCCAACTCAAAGATTGTGATATGTGAAAATATGCACACATTTTTATCAATGAGAGGTGAGTCTTGATCTCAACAAAAATCAAACTATGATCCAGTTATTTTTGTTCATAATGCAATAGATCTTACGTAAAGGGTGGATGGGATCACGCCTGGTCATGTTTAGTGACGTTCATTCATGAGAACAGGACAGTGGAATGACATGGGAACCAGAGAGTTTCACAATAGACTCGCAGCGGGGTGCAACTATCTGACAGGAGCTGCGCCAACTTCCTCATGCACTTGTCTGTGGTTATCAAATTATCTCGTCCAGGGCTGAAACAGCCCAAACATGCAGTTCTGCACATGGCCTCAATAGGCCATTCATAAGTGAACAATCCCCATAGAAATCTAAAAGAAAATCTAATTGTATTCTCTTTGGACGTAATAAATGAATGGTAATATTTATCAAAGACACACTTTTAAAAACAGAATATTTAAAAAGAGCTGACATCATGCTGAGTTTGACATTTAGAAATGCCTTTTGATTTTTAAAACTCGGAAAACTTGGTATGACATTTTCATGTTTGCCTTTTTTACTGTAAAATAACATCTAATATTATTCTGTTCTTAAGTGGATTGAGCACCAGTATATGACCCAACACCTATGGATAAAGAAGCCATCAGACCAAAATATGAATATTGCGATTGACTGCGGAATTGCGGGAAGCGAATGCAGAAATTGCATAAACTGTTCAAATTGCATAAATTGCTAAATTTGCATAATCTAATTTGCATAAACTGCATAAAATGTCATGTTGCATAAACTGTATAAACTGCATAAAGTGGTAAAATGCATGAATGGGTTAATTTGCATAAATTATGTAAATTGCATAAACTCTTTAAAATTCATAAATCCTAAATGGCATAAACTCTTAAGTTGCATAAACGGTTTAAAATGCATAAACTGGTTAATTTGCATAAATTATTAATATTGCATAAACTTTTAAATTCCATAAACTGGTCAAACTGTTGAAATGGCCTCAGTGCTTGATTGGCAGAAGCTGCACAAATGGCTGAAAGTCCAGGAGTCTCCTCATTGGCTGGATTCCCCCATACACACCAATGCAAAAATTTCAAACTCTCGTATATAAAAACTGGAAAACTGCAGAAGGCCAATTTTTTCTCAAAACCCACAAGTTGCAGAAGCTGAACATGCACAAAGTGCAGAAATTGCATAAAATGCAGAAAAAAGTGCAGAAAAGCATGGATTTGCGGCAGCCCCATTATAAGTCAATGGGAAAAATCTCCGACATTTTGGCGATTGCGGAAAAACCATAAGTTGCAGAAGTCCCAAAAGTAATAGCACCCTTCTCCTCAACATGCGGAACATTTTGATGCATAACTTGCATAAATTGCACAAAGCAGTCAATCAATGAAAGATCCATACGGCTTGTGTGCTCCCAAGAAAGTCTTTATTGTTTGCATCACAAATTAATGGATATTTTGAGCATCACTTGGGAACTCTGAAGCGGCACACATCTTTATTAGTCCCAGTGCGAAAAATGCATTGTATTTTTGCATTGTATTTTTTGCTTCCTGTGCACCTAAACTTTGTGAATGTTCGTGTTTCTTTTCATCTGGCCTAAACGCAGAGTCACTGCTTGCTTGAGGGCTTAAGATTTGAAGATGTTGTTATTGCTTTGATTGGGTACATTTATATTCTGGCAATGTTCTCTTACATCAGTACAGTTTTAAGAGCACCAGCGCAGCTCCTTTTTACATTCCCTTACGCATCATGAGTTGTGTCTTTGCATGCTTTTTACATTACTGTACTGAATCATGATAAGATAATAGTCTGTCGTCACTCTTCTAATTCAACCATGCGATCGTGAAATCAGATACAAGTGAATCCTTTTCTTATGTGCATGACCGCTGTAAACATCATTATCAGTGCAGGAGATGAAGGACGGCAACATTTTGTGCAGGTCTGAGGAAGAACAATGAAACGCTGCTATTTATAACTCACGGCATCAGACTAAAGGTAAGACAGATCCGGGTGTATTGGTAATTACTACTGAGATGTGTGTGCGCCAGGTACAATCCTTGGAAATGGCCTTCATTATGAGGGAAGCTTGCTCACTGTGTCTAAGAAGTGCGGATAATGACAGTGTGGGATTAACCCGACTTCCAAGTCCTTCCTGTGGGCTCAGGCCACACCGGCGCCACCAGCCAGCCCCTGCACTCCCGATCCCTGCTTTGAAAGCCAGGGTCGTTTCTCAGACAATGCTAAAAGGCTGCCAGAGGGGGTTTTGATCATAGTGGGATGCATTGCAGTGTGACAGGCAGCAGACACAGAAATGTAGTTTTGCACACAAAAGAGCTAAACTTGGGAGATTAGCGGATAGACTTCCGACACACTTGAAATATTTAACTATTGGCCATCTAGAGCATCCCGTCCCTCCAGTGTAATGAGTGAGCCTGACTGTAAAAAAGTGTTTTCAGCTCATGATAGCAAAGTCAAGGCTACGCTTACTCTAAGGACTGAATGAGCCAAAGTAAGTTTTCAAGCCTCTGAAAAGAGGGATTAGTGGCCATTGGGTGTGAAAACTGTTTTGGAAAATCCACTTGAGCTTGTCATAAAACTCCTCCACCATCACAAAAACTAACTCGAGTGGTCGGTGCGGTGTTTCAAAAGAAGCTGGAGTTACACAAGAAATATTTTTCATTAGCACAGGTTGCATGGTCATGGAAACTACGGGGGAAGTATGGATATTATTATTATCATAGAGAAAACTCAAGAAGGTTGCGAGCACAGCGCCTTTGTTAAAAACATTATGTAACCAATCTGAAAATAACATCAATGTGTACTTTATTCAGGTTCAAACCACAGTCCTGACCTGCAATCAAACACACTTAAAATTAAAACGGTTTCAATGTTACTCTCTCTGGGAAACTGTACTGATGAAAAATGACAAAATGATTTGCAGAGATTTCTAGGTAAATTTCATAGGTGTGGACGTTTGTTTTGCTCTTACTCTAGGAGACATAATAATACGACTTAAATACTTTGGTCTGGTTGTGGTATTTACAAGACTGTCTCTGACTGCTCTTCAGTGACAGATGGAGTTGTTTTTGGTTTACTATGTGAATACCAGAGTCATGCTCTGGCCTGTCACTGTGCTGCTGAGCAGCCCGTAAATGTGTCAGTAACAAACGCATTTGATGAAAACAGTTACCCTGACATGTTTACTACATCAAGACGATCACTTTGAGAGGGATTATATGGAACCATTTCATTTGACTCCCATCCAATATGGCTATGAAGTTGCATACAGACATTTTCACATAGAGTTCTGTTAACACACGCCAGTGTGGAAATGACCAAAAGCTACTTTTGGAGGAAGGATGTCTGGTATTCAAGAAGAACAATCAAACTACCTATGTTTCATGCCTCAATCAATATCAGGAAGTGTACGATTCAGGACTTTCCCAGAAGACAGAGAGAGGACGGTAAGTGTTACCTCAGTGCACCTCACAATACTGTATCTCAAATGAACATATGTTTTAGTTCAGAGATAGTTTAGTTTACAGTTTATATTCTGCTCAAAAGGAGTGAGGGCTGAAGCAAGAAGCATATCCAAATATCAAACGAGAAAGACTACGTCTCCGTTTGCTAGCCACTCAGCCACCAATGTTTTAGTTTGAAATAATTTCAGAGAATTCAATTTCTGTTTTTAATTACAAAATATTAAAATGCGCTAGCGCCAACATGATCTCAGCATCTTGTTTTTGCGAAAGTACGTAACTGGCTTGCTGATTGTTCATAATGAAAACTAAGAACGACTTGGGCTCATAGTTTATAGCAGCATGAACAGCTCGATGATCATGTTCTTACACCACCACTTCTTTTGTACCTCATTGTCACTTGGAGAAAGAATAAAGCAAAACGTTTTTCTTTTTTTGTTGTTGTCTTTTTTACGGCGTATAAAAGCAGTGCAGCCTAGTGTTGGAAGATGAATAATAGCCTTGGATTGTCAAATGCATCTGTCACTGTGGCATTTTGATTGAAAAGTGAAAAAGGATCTTGTCAAGAGCTCAAGGTAAAACTACTGTAAATAATTTATCCCTTGGCTGGTCGTGTCATTCGTTTTACAAAGTGTGGATACACGGCCATCCAAATCAGCATCACAGACATAGACTGAAACAAAAAGGGGAAAAAATTGGAAAGCTAATGTGTAATGTCTTTTTTTGCATGTTAATCTATCTAATAACTAATAGCTAAAGACCTCGCCAGTTTTTAATGAGATAATAAAAAATTGAAGCTCTGTTTTTCTCTTAGTAAATCATACTCTCCTTAAAAAAAATAGCATTCTAGAAACAATTACTGTGAGCAGCATTGACCTAATAGAGTTTGAGTCTCTAGTCTAGTCTATAGTTGCCTCTTCTATGCTTTTACCTGTACAAAATCAGCCAGGTCATTATTGGTTTGTTGGGAGTGAGGAGCTTTTCAATAGCAGGACTTTACAACACAGTTATCCTTGTTTTCCAGAGCCTCACTGTACACCTTTAGGGGACGGGCCAGCAATAGCGTGTTAAATTGGCCGAATCTAGGAGCAAATAGTGTTTTTCAAAGGGCAGCAGTTACAGGTCCAAAGAGGCATGCTGCAGAGGCCAGCTGTCATACACAAGCGCACTGAGAAAAGAAGGCGAAATCAATGGCCATAATTGCTCAATAACAGTGCGACGATGGGAGGTACGGGCCGCCGGGACATGGGTCACAGAGCAGCCATGTTTGTGCTCGAAGTCTTTCAAAGTGCCTCAGATGCAATAAACTAAAACCGCTGAGGAGAAGAGGGGATAAAAGCCGTCAAAGGAAGTAGAAGACGTAATAGAATATGCTCATCTTGAAGCAGAACGACACAATGCAACAAAATTGACCAATAAAAGTAATCGGATTCAATATTTATTTAAGTTATACTGCGTGAAAAACACTAGGGGCGCTCACTATATACAGTGGGTTGCACAGTGGGCCCCCCATGAACTTCTCCACATTTTATGGTCCATAGTATTTCATTGAAATTTTATGTGAAAGACACACAATCGTGAAGTGAAATTAATTGATGCATGATTTTGATTTTGTTTTATAAATAAAAAATGAAAAGTGGGCTGTGCATAAGTACCAGCCCCCCTTCCCTTTTAGTGCAACCAACTGCAAGAAGTTGAATGATGATTTCTGAATGATCACATGTTGACCTAATGACTAAATAGAGAGTGTGTAATGTAATGTCAGTTCAAATACAGCCTCTCTGTGATGATCTCAGAGGTCTGTTAAGAGACTATTGTGGAGCAGACAGCATCTTATGATAATGACTTATGTAACCCACTGCATAGACCTGCTACAAGGTGTCTACAAGCCAGATGTCTTTAGAGAAGGTTTATTAAACAAGCCAGGTTATAGGGGGAATGTGTGTGGTCAGAGGTGTGTGTGGTTCTTCAAGAAACAGAAAAGAAATATGAGGATGATGATGATGCCTTACACTTGTATTGCGATATATATATATATATATATATATATATATATATATATATATATATATATATATATAGGGACAAAATAATAATGTACATTGTGCTGTGAGTCATGTTGTTGTCCATTACTCCGCTATAGGTTCCTTCCACATGATAGAAATTGAAACACTTGCAGGGGTGGAAATTGAAGCAGTGCTAAGTAATTCATGCGCCTAGAAGTGCCACTGCAGGTGTCGAAGCATGTTGCGTTTTTTTACACATTAATTGTCCGTGAGAGTAAATACTACGCTGATTGAAAAGACAAAGGGTGAGTGGGATATTGTACATCCAATTACACAATTTTTTTCACTCAAACTTGGCTGTAAATACTGTTTAAATAGCGCTAGCCCGCAGATAGCTTTGCCCGATAGCCTGTTCGCTTCTTCTTCAGGATTTCATTATTGTGTATTGCGCCTCCGACTCGGTGCTGGCAAAGTTGCAATTGTGATTTCTGGCCAGAGACAGGGGGAGACCCCCAATCATCCCATCAACACTTGTACTACCCCCAGAGGGACTACGAAAAAAGCATTTATTAAGGTAAACAAGTTACTTAGTACCGCTTTAATAAACCATACTTCCTCCCATTCCTTTTCGAGTTTGCATATGTATGTATGTATTTTGAAGTAAATGCATATAATTTGATAGTATGTTAAAATGTTGTAAATGATGCACATAATAACAAACAATCAATCAAATTTGACTGGAGCTATAAAAGTACTGGGTGATGTATATACTTAGTGGTCAGTAAGTCCCATGGCTTTGGCAAGTCTTGAGGAAAACAACCAAGTTATGTGCCACCCCTGAGTAGATGCGATTTCCCCCAAGTCTGTTACCCCACTTTGGTTAATTTTCCACTGTGCCCTGGTCCCCTTGATTTACTTTGGAGCCAGAGGAAGTGGTATCCTAGCAACAGAAGTAGATATCCCTGCTCAGTTTGTCACACAATGCCACTTTGTTTATGTACACTTTTCCGACATCTATAGACAGCGACTGTTAAAATGCAAAGCAACAGCTCACTTGCCACTGATTTATTGGCGTTTGGGAGAAAGCGGTTTGCATTGTGCCTCTCAGTGTTCCCAGCAAACTTACACTGAAAATATATGTAAACGGATATATGTAAAGAGACCAATGAGGACACGGAGGACAGGAGGTTTCACCGTACAACACAGCGGGAAATACCTCGCAACTACCACTACTACTTTGCAGTTATGCTGTGTTAAATCTTGCAAAGCACTGAAGAGTATTTTTGTACCAAAAATAACAGGTATACATTTGCATTTACCAAAAGATAATTTAACTAAACACAATCTGGTGACATACAGTATACAGGTATTTACCACATTAACATTTAAACGGTGCTCCGCTTCAGTGTTGTGAGGGTATTTGTCAAAGGAAACCCTCTGCACCAAAATAAAGCCACACAACATTCCCAGCTCCGTCCATTTAAATCCACGGGGCATGAATCTGAAAATCTAATTTGAAACAACTGGATCTAATAAAGTAGAAGAATGAGTGGAAGGTATCCAGGAGCCCCTGAGAGGGAGGCAGAGCGCTTTTCATTGGGCCTAATTCGATTACCCATCTACTACTAAACCCCTGTAGGATTTCGGAGAACGGCCGGCTTTTACTGAAAACATGCTTTCAACATAATTAAGATGAATGGGTTTGAATGAAAGCAGATTTATGCATAAACAGATGGAGGTGTTCAAGGTTGGATGTAGTAAATACAAGTTTTTGTTTCGGATATCAAGCACCCATTTTTTTTTAGTTTGATGTTTGTATAAGACAAAAAGCCAGTGCTCTTGAACTTAATTGAAAATCTAATGTCAAAGCCCTTCTACTCCGATCCAGTCCCAACTGGATAAATTGAAGGGATTGTGTCTATCAGCCATTACATGAGTTTTGTTGTGGGTATTCCATAATAAAACATAAAAGCATAGAAACGTAAGTAGTTTACTGTAAAATCCAACTAGCTCCAATTGCACCGCTTGTTACGGGGAATTGGGAAACCTGCACAAATGGAAAAGCAGTTCTTGTTTGGCAATACGAGTCTGAGAAGCAGCTGCGAAGAAGGTAAACTGGTCCAGGAGTTGGCTGACCATTACTTTACTGCCTGCAGACATGCATCCCCCCACGCCTTTCTAATGAAAAGAAAACAAGGCTCTGAAGTTCTAGCAAAACGTGTGCTGCTCTGTGGAGTATTACAACCAAACATTTTGTAAATATATGTGAAAAAGGCCGACTGTGTGCAAAGCCCATGTGGTACAGAAGCTGTACATGACTGAACCTCATGTGTCCAATTGTTCCTGGTCGGACTTGCTGTTTACGCCTCTGGCTAACGAAAGACGAAAAGCCCTTGTACCGAGGCAGGTCATATGGTATAATAATGGATCACACTCGTATTACCTTTACAAGCCCGTGTTACCAAGTTTCTCAAAGTGCTACACTGTATTCATTAACCGTTCATTCCATACTCGGTGGTGGCAAGCTTTGCCCTAGGGTAAACTGATGAAAGTAAAGCTGCCAATCTGAACCATCCGACCACCACCAGCCACTCACCGTGTGGGTTATCACCACAGCCCCTGTGCAGGTGCAGCTAAGGTCTGGTTAGTCTGTATCGTACTGTTTACAAATGTTTGCATAGGTACAATGGGGATAAAGCCAAGTTTCACTCCAGCCCCATGACTATATATTATATTTACTTTTTTCCTATGAGTAATGAGTTGTTATTTGTACTTGACTAGATGTGTTAATTTTTAGCTTTAGTGAAATTATTGGTCACTATTGGAAACTATTTTAAAGATTTTTGTATAAAATAAAATGTACATACAAAACATCAATCTGGCTGAGAATAAGCAACCACCAAAAGCTAATTTTTTGTAAACATAATCTTCACCAATATCCTGTTTAGAGTCTAGCTGGAGGGCCTCACACACTAACACACAGATCAAAGTTTTACCGTTTCTCCTTTAAAAGATGGCTCTCTGATAAAGAGCAGCTGGAAAACAGCCAGGGGCCATCCCTGTGTTCATCTGGACCAATCATCCGTTCCCATCTCCCACCATACAGCTCTGTGTCCCCAACTCCGAGTTTGTCCTCATAATTGAAACTGCGTGTGCTGCAATGTGATTTCGTGATAAGCCTAATCCTCGCACTATTTAATCTCTGATAGAGGGATCACAAGTCCGATGGCCGAGATATGGGGCTGCTTACAGAAGAAGCAGCATCTTCTTATCCAAAGACTTTCAAACCATCTTATTTCAAATGTTGCGCCGCAGACTTATGGCACACATCTGTTCTTGTTAAATTGTAAAGAAGTTTTATTGATCTGGGGTTGGCGCCACATTCTTTTGCAATTTACTGCAAGCAGAAGAAAAACAAAAAGGGCCAACATTTTTTCATACTAAGAATCACCAACAACGGTAGTTAATGCCCATGCTACTCTCCCCCCCTCCTAAATCTAGCACAATGAAGGATGCGAAGGGAATTCAAATAGGAATCCCACTCCTCTACAGTCCAGTCAGCATGGCTCGGAGCACTGTGTGATTTAAGGAGGATTGTGCTAGAGCCAAATTGGCCGCGAGTGGGTAGGGGGTCCGCGGCCTCATAACCCCCATAGCTTATATGTATGGATTATCCGGGCTAAGAGAGCCATAAATTACACATGGGAGCTTTCTTATACTTTGACCCACCGGCCTGGTATAATGGGATAGCTTTGGGGAGCTGGTGGTTTCAATTAAGGAATGCAGGTCGTGTGATATTATTCCACAGCGCACGGTTAATAATTGCATCCTTAAATGGGGCGCTGCATACAAACAAGCCCAATCATTTGAGATAAGTGTTGCCTGAAGATTGGCTTCTCATCACAGTATTGATTTTTTTGTGTGTGTTCTTATCAGATGCAAAATGTCATTTTGTAATTGTGTTTTAACATGTTTGGGGGTTCTGCAAGTTAATCAACTATTTTCAGAGATATGCTGAGGTACAACTCAATTAAGCTGGAATGATCTACTTCTTTTCAGTTCTATTTATTTTGAAGATGAATATGTGGATATGTGCTAGGCTTTGCTTTAGCGATTTTCTCCCCAGATCAAATAATGGAGGACCAAGCCTCCCCACGGTGATAACTTTTTACTGTTTCTACCTCATATAGAAAGACAGGGTATTATGTTTTTTGCAGGTAATAACATCTAACACAATCTTAATCACAATTTTACACGTTGTTGAAAAATGCCATGTTGATCAGCTGAAACAAAATGTTGAGTAGTTTCTCTTTTCAACCAATCTCACTGGAAGCCCCTCCCATGACCTTCTCTTGCTCCCCTTCGCTGCACAGCTGTTTTAATGAAGATTAAAAAGAGGGGGGAAAAAGACTGTAACCCATGTGGCTGTAGCGAAGCTATGGCGAGTGACTTTACTCCGGGCTGAAAGGATTAAGTTTAAAAAGAGCTTGAGAGGTTAGGAAAGCATTTCCTGGAGGCCTAGGGCCACAGAGGAGCTTTTTGGGAGCTGCTCCTGTGGTGCTACGAATATGCACAGATTACTCAAAGGTGTGCGTGTGTGTGGACTATAACGCCCTTCCACCGGTGGTCCTGTGGCAGGAATTAATCTTCACTAATGCCCAAATTTTTCTTGACACTTTGTGCTCTTAAATTCTCAGGCCAAGAGGGCACAGTGCTTTAAATTTCATCAAACAGGATTAAATTGCATCGACTGCAGTCGGACAATGAAGTGTGGCTAGTGAGTCCAAAGGCCTAGGCTTGAAGTCGGTCACTCCATCATGGTTCACTCGTGGTCTACGGTGATCCTGCCAAAGTTCTAACACCCTTTCACCGCAGGTACTGGGAGATCACCAGGACACTGACTGAGATCATGAGGACAATGAGGAGGACAAACAGGAGTGAATGTTTTTTAAACAGGAAACAGGTGGCCCCACCCCTTCACACCTGCCAACTAGTTAAATGAAACATGGCCATTGACCCACAGCAAACAAAGGAAAAAAACATAAGAAAACCACACCCAAAGGAGGGCACAACTCCAGGCCTATTTCTGAGAGAACAACATCGAAACACGGTAAAAAGCTCTTAAAGCTGATTTTGTAACACTTTATTTAACAGTACCCTTGATATATTGTACTTAGCTAAATTTAGTACATTGTAATGTGCTATGTAACAATGTGTAATAACTTGTACCCATGGGTTAGATACAAAATGAAATAATATGCATTTGCAGTTTGTAGGTACATAATGTAATAAGACAAAATTCTAACTCTAACCCTAACCTTAAGCTCTAACCCTAAGGGCTCGTGTCCTATTACATTATGTACTTACAAAGTACTAATACAAGTTATTCCATTGTGTACGTACTATAGGTACAAGTTATTACAGATTGTTACAGAGCACTAAATTTAGTTAGGTACAATGTATCAAGGTAGTGTAAAATAAAGTGATACCTACTCCACTTTAAATGAATTAACAATAACTTTCACAAGTCTTTAGATTATTTTTGTTTTCAAAATCATCTTGTGAGCCTGAAGATATAGTGCTCGAGGGCCGGATTTGTCCCCCGGGCCTGATGTTGACTCCCTGTGATTATAAGGCATGAAAAGAATCCCTTGATATAAGTGCGAGCACCGACTCAAAGATGGGACAAGATTGTGACATCCTAAATCCTAGCCAAAGTAAGTGTGACGGGTGTATTAAGAGATAACTGCCGTGGATATCAGCAAACGGAGGTTGTATTTTAATCACAGTTTGAATATTGAGTGCACAATAGCATGCAGCACATTCTGGCAAACACAAATCTTATCTTAGTGTTGAAGAGGTGAGCCAGCCAGCCATCCGCGCTTCTAAAGTCTGCAGATGATTGGCAGTAACTCCTTGGACCTTTTCACCCAGTCTCTGTATCAGGAAGCAGTCGTTTCCTCAAATTCTCCACAGTTATAGGCACTGAGAACAAACAGCAGCCAACGTCCACACGCAGCACTTTAACTGTACAAGGATCTATTGGGAAGAATGATATCTGCAAATAAAGTGAAAAAAACAACACTAAAAATATAAATAAAGTTAGAACAGAGTATGAACTTCAAGAATCTCTTATCTCATTATCGGCATCAACAGAAAATGGCACATATGTCCGGGCATCTATTCAGTAAAATGTTTCATATTTTAGTATTCATTTAAAAGTACAAGGCAAAAACACTGCACATAAAACATCCAACAGTGAAGGTTCGCCCCAGTCGTGTGTTGCTGTCTGGCTGTGGTGAGCTGTCTTCTGTGCGCTTGCCAAGTAAAACACTTGAAGCAATTATGAGCCAGACCTTTGGGGAAGTCTGTCGTTGCCCTCTTATGCAACACATTCATAATCCATACAGTGTGTGGGGGCGTTCGGCGTAGTAAGAGTAGGTTTATCTGCGTTGGATTTGGGGGGGTCTGAGCCACAGAGCATGTCATCACTGTGGTCTAAATGAAATGTAGAGATGACTCCCACCTTCTATGTTTCAACCAAATGAAAAGAAAACAATGATGAAAAAGTGTCAGTCAAGAAAGGAATTTCAAACAAAAACTTCATAAAGTACTTGAGCTATTGGACACCTTCTGGGCTGATTCAATGAGGTACAAACACCATCAGCTGTCACTTTTTCTACTCTTAACGCTGGCAATATGTTAAACACACATAATAAACCCTTAAGTACCTACTTGTTTCATCCAATAAAAAGAACAACATATAATCATTAATAGTATTAGCATTTCATTTGCTATGGGTGTGCTTATTGGTGAAAATACCTAAAAGATCAGATCATGACATCTTGGGATCTGGGTGTTACTGTTTCATTTTTCATGGCTGCTTTGCTGTGGTTACAAGGAGCCAAACATAAAGTTTGAAAACCTTTTGTCCTCCCGAGGCTTACCTCCACTCTTCTCAGTGCGCTGTGTAAAACTGTTGTGTCTTGCCTCAACAACAAACATTTGGACAGGGCCCGTTTTCCCGGCTTCCCTGCGGCAGAGCATGGAAACAGCTGCACAGCAAAGGGGAGTAAGAGGAGCACGAGGTGGAGGCAGCTTATGGGGAGATTTGTTCAGGAGGTGAAACTACTGGATAATTTTGTTTCAGCTGTTTTTTGTGTGTTTTTATTTCTTTCAATGTTGCACTTTTTAACCTACAAAGTCTAAGATAGTGACCAAGATGTGTTTGAGATTATCACTAAATGCAGTAGATATTTATGGCATATGGTATGGTATTACAACAACTTGGCATTGAACAGCAGCGGGATTGTATTTACAGATGTGTACGCGTGATATAAATTGATGAAGTGATAAAGTGATAGGGTGATAGCAGCGGATCTAAGTGTGGACACATTAAATGCAAAAAGTATAATACCCCCTCTTAATAAACATTTACCAACACATCACCCCGCTGCTTTTTCCCCTTCGCCGGCTTCCTGTTTCTTTATTTTAATTTTAAAATGTTCTAAAATGTACTCTTTATTTTTAAAGTCCTGAATGGCCTTGCCCCTGCTTACCTTTCTAAACTTGTGTGTGTTCGGACCGCAACCAGGACCTTAAAGTGATAGTCTGAAAGTTCGATTGAAATGTCTCTCTCACCTCATTTAGCAGTATTACAGACTGTCACTTTAAGGTCAGCAAAGCAGTTCTTGCTGGAAGTACCCAGAGCCAGGTCTAAACACTGGGGTGATCAGGCCTTCTCGGTCTCTGGGCCCAGACTCCCCCATGATATCACTTTGACTTTTCAAATCCAGACTCAAAACCTATTGAGACTGAAGACTTATTACTTATTGCAGCAACATATTTTCTGTTTTTATATTGTTTATTTTGGTGGGAACATTGGTGAACTTTTTGGGCTCCATAATACAAATTGATTGATTGATTAGTCTTAACTATTTTTATTTTATTATTTTTTATTATCATTATTACACTTAGGTTTAAGAACAATGCATTTTGATTCGCTGTATGTGCTTTACATGTGGTCAGAGCCTATATATATTTAGTTTCTCTTGTGACATGAACTATATAACTGGGAAAGGCTCGCTGCTTGTCCTTAAGTTAACATAAAATAACAACTTTAAAGTCTGAATAATGCATAAAATATGACCTTTAAAACATTTAGACAAAAGCAAGCGTTATCCTTTGGTAATTAATACTGGTGCTTCACACTTAGCTCCGATGGTGAAGACAATTTGTCAAACATTCACAGTGATCGAGCGTGAGTAATAGAAAGGTCAGCTCGCATTTGCAGATCATTTAAACCCATTGAAACCGCACAAACTCAGTGACATGACCCACGGCAATCAGCAGCGAAAAAGTAATCAGTGTTTGATTAGAAGCCACGCTGCCGGCATCGATCGCCTCGTACCCGGAGACTGCCTCAAGTGTCTCCGAAAAGAAGCGTTCGATCAGCCGCCGAGGTTAAACACACAGTTCCAGCGGTGATGCAGCTAACGCAGGGAGAGATGACAGGAGTGGAGGAGATAAGTGTCTGTGATGGTCGGATGGATCCGGCTGGTCTGACAGAGCGGTGCTGATGTGTTGTCAGATCTGTTCCAAGTACTTATTCCACTGTCACAATGGATTGTATTGTGGAGATAACTCGGGAATCCTTTTCACTTACTGGACCAGACAGTTGAATGGGGGTCGAGAAAACAGGCTAATGTGTAACGCATTTAGCCAAATTATAAGGTGTGCTCATAATCGTTGATGGACATTTCAAGGTATGAATTCACATTTTGCTTTAACCCTTTATAGGGCACTCATTGAAATACTTTGAAATAAATGATTTTAACTTAAGAGTGTAACAAAGAGAATATGCAAAAAGTACTTCCAGCTCTCGGAGGGTGCTGATATTCAGGAGGCGCTGTGTTTTGTGATTTTGATCTTTGAATGATCACACCTGTCATAGGCAAGAGCTTTTGTAATGTGATTGTGCTTTAGGTGCAGTGGGAGGGGTCAGTCACCTCCAGCATTGTTTGCCTAAAAATTGTACTAACTTGACAACATAAAAACATAGTCCTAAGGCTAATTCGTTCTTTTGTCAAGAAAATATTGTAAGTATGAATAATAGGTGCAACGAGCATGTCCAAATGTCCTAAAATGTGAGTTTCATCAACTTACCGTGGTTAGTTTGCAGGTTATGTAAATGAATGTACCATGAATTTAGCCAGACTTGGATCTTTTTCAGACTTCAGAGAAAACAGGAAGTTTAGAGCGCGACCGGTCTCTGCTGATTGTTCAAATACCAGTAGTGGGATCTGTGATGTAGCGTGATCTCTTCTGATTGGCTGACTGAGGACTAAAGGCTTCTTTACCTTACCTAAAATTGCATGAGCATGTTACCATTGTTCACTATGTTAAGCTTTTGCTTCATAGATACATAGATACAGACTGACTGATACAAATTCACAGATACTTTTCCTCTGTGTTGATGCCCACAATGACGCCATTAACCTTTATAATGACACAAAATCGCAAAGTCTGCCAGAAATCGACTGCTATGGTTTTGAAGCACAAACCCTTTGATCATCTCCTGCTTCCTTGCTATTTTTGATGAATAGAGACTCATTAATTGATGAATGCCGCTTGATAAAAAGCCAAATAGCTTACCAACAAGGTCACCGTGCGGAGGAGGAGAACTATTCCAAGTAGTATGTACCATAAAGAGATGTGAGAGCTTTGGATGAATGTGGCTGGAACACGCTGCCTTTTAGCAGCGCCAAGAGTGCATCACAGTTTTGTGGAAGAGGCATCATGAAAGGTCGCCGGTATGAACCGATTCTGCTCAAACTCTTGGTGTTCGTAGTCAGTAGGGCCTTTATTAGTTCAGGGTTTCGCCCTCCAAACAGCATTAACACTGACTCAAACAGACACTCACGCTTTGGCTTTGGGTTAGGGTAAGGAGTTGTTCTTTATTCGCCCTCTTGAGGTGGGTGGCAGTGGCTCAGGGCTTAAGATGGCATCCAGCAATTTGTGGATTAAGAATTCTCAAGGCACAATGAGGAGGTTCGATGCCATAAGAAAGAAGAAAGAAGAGGGATTTTGGACTCACCTCTCACTTTAGTTTTTGGCTGTATTTTTTCAGCTCCTTTCAGTGCACTCCTTTGTTGTGCCCGGGGTATATCGGCTTGGTCCCGCTGAGGGCTCATCCACGGGCATCACATCAGCATCACCAGATCTCAGCTGACAGATCACTCCAGACTGGCACTGGGTTTCTTTTCTTTTCATCTACCATTACTGCTTCAAATCAAATCTTATTTTTTGTTATTCTTAGCCCAAGATTTGTCAACAGAATATCACAAAATACTTCCTCTGCCGCCACAAGCCTCTACAAAGGTTTTTTTTTAGTTTGGACTTTGATGTGATGGAAAAAAGAGAAAACTAGCCAAAATGAGACAATACATCCTGGTTGGAAATTTCAGAAAGTTGTGCTCCACCTCTTTTAATTAACCTATACAAAACTGTCATCATTTAAGCCCACTGATTGACAGTCATCCAGGGAAAGCGTGTGCATGTGGTACTCACCTGTGGGAGCGTGTTGACTGGCTCCATATCTCCACAGCTCCAGACGGCTGAGCTCATGTGGCACCGCGCCGCTCTCACCATGTGCCGCGCACCACAGAGGGGCCCATAAAATAACTCATTATGTGTCTATTGTTGCCTTGGGTATTTTCTCGCTCATTTACAACAAAAGTTTGTTTGCCATTATTGCCCGCACTTGAGAAGGGAAGCGAAACACATTAGCAGCTAATTTAAGACACAGCAGCCTCATCCCAAGATGACATGGAGCATAATTGCACAGTAGGGAGTGTGACACAGAAGAACGCCGTGCAGACGCAGCACATGGGGTCTGCGCCACTGTATTATATCGATGGGAGCGTTTCCTTTGTGAACTTCGCCATGGTCAGTAAGAGCGTTTATGAGTCATGCTTAAAAACAGGATTATGCCTCCATAACTGATCAAACAATGAAGGTCCCCGTCGCTCAGGTGCCACCCAGCTGCTTTTTTCACTCACCCAGAGCTATTGGGGATGACACTATACTTTTTATCTGCACCGCTCCTGAGATCGCTTTTCTACGGGGAGGAAAATTCATAAACGATGCTCCACATTTGGTCTCTTTGATACATTGTGATGGCTTAGCTCGGCAGATGGCTTCAATGGCTTTATCTGAAAAGAATTTGTCTTTGTACTGTAGATTTATTGGCGTGATAATAACAAAAAAGACAATGGGTTTGCATCATGCTTTCCTTTAATGTGCAAAATGATTTCAGCAAACCGTCGAGTTGGTGCTGTCACTGTTTAGGCCTACATAGCGGCAAGTTTGCAAGTGTATTCTCATCATAATTTAGCTCTATATAAATAATGACAACCACTTACAGGAGTAAGTGGTTGGCTGGAAAGGATAACCATAGTACTTAACCATATACTTAAGCTATATTTTAATTAACAGTTGTGAGTATTGAGTCAGGAATGCAATTGCCTACAACATTTTTTTGTCCATGCAAAATGAACTAAATCTACAGCAGATGATGAGAACTGGTCTTTTTTGAGCAGCGACAAAGATGAACATTTTAATCTTGTTTTCATCGTGAGTGAACCTGCTCCACAAGTGATCACAACCGTTTGGGTGTGAGCGCGCACGAATGAATGTATCCTCTGCTTCAGCACAAAAGGCTGAAATTACAGCACGTGCGGCGACTGGGAAAACAGCCGCGGGGAAACTATGTACAGTCGCAGCTGTTAAAATGGACAGGTAGTCGTTTCACCGCTGTAGGAGCTATGGCAACAAATGTTTCCAAAAGTAGTCAACAGTACTGGGTTATTTGTGATTTCAACATCATGTCTTATTCTGTGAGCTTTGTCAGTTCTGAAGCTTCACTGTTGTCTTGTATTATGTTTCCCGGCTGCCCTGTCTGTGTAAACTTTCCGTCATCCTTGTGTTCCATAGTTACAAAGGGACGAACAGAAAATCAACTCATAAACACCCTATAGTCCAGTTGACCACTTCCTGACCTCTTTTTTATGCTTTCTCATCGTTATTTTCACTGCTTTTTTGTTGTGTCGCTCTTTACGTTGAATTATTGTTGCTTTTCTGGCATGTTTTCATTGCTTCGCTGTTGTTTTTTCATAGCTTTTTTCATCACATTTTGTTGCGTTTTCCTCCTCATTTTTGTTGCTATTTTGACACTTTTTTGAAAGAAGCTTTTAGATTTGGGTAAAGCCAAACTGGAGAAAATGTGCTCGGTTCAGGTTAGGGGTTATGGGGTTATTTGAAAAGAGTTAAACTTTCAATTGAGATGAAAAAGCACTATTTTTATGAGATACGTGACGACTAAAACAGTAAAACGGGACTGAATCCAAACTAAACCATGAACATTTTTTAAATACATCTAGAACTAAAAAAGAGGAGCTTGAATAAACTAAACCACTCAGGCCTAATCTAAGTCTGAAGCAAAAGAAAACACTACATTTGAGACTAAAGAGCAGGGGTCTCCAACAGGCAAAATCCGGCCTGCGAGATGATTCAATCTGGCCCATGGCTTGTAGAGCACAAATTCCCGAGTATGTCAAAAAAGAAAGTAAGTCTCTAGCCCGTTCCTGTGCGGAGTTATAATGTTTTAAAGAAATAACCAGAACGATCACTCCAGCCACTAGGGGGCAGCTTAAAGAAAGAAAGGAAAGAATTCCACACGTGTCCAGCAGAGGGCACTGACATAATAAGAGATCAAGATATAAACAGCATATTATAGCCATGTGTTAATGGACAGTCTGCCCCTGGGCATAATAACACAGTGCGGCAGAGACTTGTGACACGGGCTTGTTAAGTACAATACAAGTGTAAGCCGAGACTACTGTCCTGTCAGGCTCATTATTATTCATTTATTGAAGAAGTTTCTTAGTATTTTCCCAATTAAAATATATTTTACTGGAGCTTTTGCTTATGTACCCCGACAATACACTCCCGATATTTTTTGGCCCCCAGCTAAATTTACTTGGAGACCCCTGCTATAGAGTGATTTTTAAAACTTTTAACAAATATATTTTTGGCGCCGCGTTCATGATGTTATTCCTATAGTGGAATGTTTACACTGGTAGCAGCAAAATAAAACGCCGTGCCCTTGTGCCTTCATTAGCTCCCATAAATCTCTCTACATCACCAACAAACTGGGCCCTAATCCAGCCGGTTAATATATATCCCCACTGTGCGATGATTTGTGGATTCAAATGAGCTCTTTCTATGTGCAGGAGTGAACGTGGCGTTTTTTTTACGAGCAGTACCGCTTGTCTCCATGATTAAAGATGTGTTTGCCCATAAATTTTTACAGCGCACCAATAATTGCCGGCTGTTATTTGTAATCTGACGTCCCACCAAAGGCATCGGGAGCTCGGGACGGAAAATTAAAGGATAAAAGAAGTGAAGACTTTGTAAAAATGTTGACCTAAAGTGAAATGAAAGAGTTTACTGTGGACGTGACTGAAAAGATGATGTGTTGGTATAACTTTACGTGAAGTCTGTGCAAATGTGTAGAGCGAGGTGAGCGCACAAGTATTATTCAATAACTACATCTGATTTAGTACATTTCAGGCTGAGGAAAACCTTATGTTGTATTATTTAGATTAATTCCATAAAATCAAAACATCTGAGTAGAATTACATTTCTTTCGTGGCAGTCCACATGCAGTCTCCTCAAATCTTTCGCAATCCTGTTTCTTTTCACTCAATCTTCATTCTCAAACTACATTTATTCAGGTCCTTCCTGTACAAAAGAAAATGCCAATTGCGTGCCAAAAACAGTCGTATCCAATCCAAATATTTGCTCAGTGATGTTTTTGAATCCTCAGCATATTTTTCATGCAACAGTTATTCACTGGAGAAATGTGGATTCTGGTGAAAAATAAAAAAAAGTTGAACAAACCAGTCCAAGGATCACACTTTATGTATTCGTGCTGCTTTTTTCACGGTTGATAAAGCACAGAATGGCTGGAATGAACCACAACCTTATGAAATTAATATTTTAGACAGGATTTTCAGTAGATTATTATTATTTTTTCCAACAGAAATGCTATTGTCCTTTTCATGACACATCTGCAAAGGTAACACTTTTGCAGGCCTTTTACAGCACATCTCAACCCAAAAGAGCCTAATGCAGAGGAAGTTTTACAATGTTAAAGTATAGGCATAAATATGGTCTTTTTCACTTATATGAAACTTTCATTTGCAAAAATTGAAGAAACCATTTTATATCACAAACTCTTAACTATGGTCTTCCATTTAGCTCATAAACTCAAATCCTTCAGGCGTCTTGAAATTGCACCCAAAGATGAACCAGACTTGTGCTTCCAAGGACATGACATTGTCATCTGGGCTTTCCCAGATTGTTCAAAGCAGCCATTCCCAAACTTGAGAGTGTCGCCGCCCCCTCATCCATCCAAAAAGCTCTTGAGGCCCCCTGATGATAAGAATTTATGTTATTAAGAAGAAAATGTCATGGTTTTCCAATGGTTTTCGCTTAATTGTACATATATACATTACAAGGAAAACCGTGATAATAGCGTAAATTTGATTACATATGACCAATTTCATATAAAGTTCATTGTAAAGTCTATTTATTTTGATGTGATTGATTTGTGGACAACCTTTGGAGGCCCCCCTGCAGTGCCTCTGAGGACCCCCAGGGGGCCCCAGACCCAATTTGGGAACCAATGGTTTAAAGGAATAGTAATTTTAGTGTATGTAAACTTCTGACTTTATAGAAAGTAACACAAACAATTCTAAAAAAAAAAATCTATCTCTCATTCTTCTGGCATTTAGCAAATAGAAATAATGTTGAGAATTCTAATTGACCTAAAAAAAAGGAAAAGTAAATTCTGGTTTCATGTCAGACAAAAAAATACAAAAAATGCATAATGTGTCTTTTGATATAGTGTATGTAAACATCTGGTTCCCACTGTATGTGCATGAAATAAAGTTGTATGCAGCCATTTGTGTGGGCCACTGATCGCTAACAGGAGAATGAGTCAATTTGAATTGTAAACTTTACTGTGTATTGCAGTTTGTGAAGAGGGATACTTGATGACACATGCTCATTTGTCTCCCCGTTGTGACACCAGTAAACAGGTTGCAGACAAGCTGCACTACTTCCACAGCACATCGCCTGGGACGCGGCCATCTGTCTGTGCACACAAGCTTGTATCTCTTTGTTCAGAGACAAACTGCCACTAGAGCTGCTGGATGTTGTAATCAGTATCTTAAACAAGTCAAGAAAAGTTTATTAAAGTAGAGTTATAAATCTAACTACTGTGGGCCTCTGCAGGAGCACTTCTCCAGATGTGTTTGGGAAGATCAGATTCTGCAGCCTCCAGGGGTGTGAACAGAAATGCACACCGAATAAGCTGTTGGTAATGCTTTGTGCTTCTATGTGAGACTTGATGAAATCTGATGAAGCTGTTTTCAAAAGTCCAACATCATCCACTGTGGGATAGACAGATTACAGTAATGATCATTTCTACAAACATCTTTAGATACACTTTTTTCAGCTCCAACCATTTGTGATACAAGCAGATAAAACTGATCAATAATATTTCGTACTTATATGTCTGTATGTAATTGTAATAGTACTTAAATGTCACCCAAATGACCATGTATTACTGTGGTGAGGGAGTGAAGGAGTGAAGGAGTGCTGGTGGCTGTTTTCGCAGATTGGCAGCCACAAAGGGCAGTTATACAAAGAAACATAATAGTTAGGATAGCCAAAATATTTACTCAAGTAAAAAGCACTAGGTGAAAGGTTCATGTACTTAAACGTTCATTGTGTTTTTGATTTTAAAAGGGAAATGCAAATCAAGAATTTCTGTAGTTTTTGCAATATATATTATTACAATTTTGTCCTTTCATTTGTCTGTATCAGACAATCCACTCTGCCAGTAATTAACCCTTTACTGATTACGTTGAATCCTTTTCTGCGTCAACTCGAATAACCGTAAATGGAAATTGCTTGTTTAAGAAAATAGCACAAATAAAGCTTTAGTAAATCTGAGTCTTCTGGCGATAAGGTAGTGAGGCTAAATCATCGACCAGACTGGGTTGATTGAGTTGAAGACCTTTTGCTTCTATTCACAGAAGCTTCTTCTTAGCTCTTGTGGTCAGAATGTGACACTGTGTCCAAATCAGAGCGGTCTTATATAAGACTCAGACTCCTCCCAGGAGGAGGGAACCCGAACTGCCAACACCCACCTTTTCAAGTTGTTTACAGCATCCCTCAATTAGTCTTTGTTATGCTCTGCTGCTGAGCCAGAGAGCGGAGACGACTCATTAACCTTAACAAAGGAGGGTCGTTCACCTGATCGCAGGCTGTTATAGAAAGGAGGCAAGGCAGGTCTCAGTTCAATACTTCTGTTGTTTCAGAGAAATAGCCTCTTTTACTCCCCTCTAAAACCATCTCTAAAGAGTAACAACATTGAGTACTGATGCTGAATTAGAAAGTCCCGCCACAATAATAATGAATAATTCCTCAAATAATTCCCCAAGAACACGTGAACATACTTGAGTAAATGTAACTGAGTACTACCTGCTATTGTCCAAAATGCAATAATTAACATGGTTCACATTGAATTGAATAAGGTTCATTTGGTCTTCCAGTGTTAATATTTTGTATGATTCTCTAAATCAGAGCAGTTGAAATGGTCAGGTATGAAAAGCACAATGATCTGAATTAAAGAATATTAAAAATATGGTTCACAATGGCTTCATTGTGTAAAACTGCACACACATAATTGGATCAAGATTCTGACCTTTTGAATAAATTCATGTAACATGCACACTTAAACTTTGGTGTTTACTGTACTCAAAATAGAAATGATTGTTTTGCTGGTAAAATACAAACATACAAAAGACAGTATGATTCAGGTGTGAGAAGGTGCAGACATTTTCAAAAGGAAAGCGAAAAATCCCCATCCACTGTAATGATTCTGTGAAGATCAGAGAAAACCTTCTTGCAGGAGACATTAAAGATTTCTGCTCCTCTGGCCGATAGTTGGTCATAATTCAAAGGTCTGCACTTTAGCTTTGGGATGTGGCAGAAGGCACCAACCTCATTTAAAGTGTCATTATTTCTAAGCCTGAACCCCATTACTTCACATCAACCACTGCTGTTGCTGAGTGGCCTGTGCTTGATCCACAAGGGGGAAAAAAACATCAAAACATCTTTTGTGATTGATGTCTTTTGTTTGCACGATAAAATGATATCTCTTATTTGTAATTATTTAGCACTGGTCCCGTTTACATGGCGATAGTTTCTTGGAAAGTGCAGCGATCGTGCCATCTCTGATCCATTTCCTTTCAAATGACAAGTTTTCAAGCAAATCCAGAGGAAGTCAGAGGAAGACAATTAAAGTTTTCAACATTTCAACTTCCTCGTAACTTTTCGATGTTGTGTCTGAGGCAACTGTGGCGCGTATTGAATAGATCAAAGGGTTGGTGAATCAGTGTTCAGGTCGGGACTGTGACACCATCGTTCCCCATGAGACCTTGTTTGTCCAGTGATGACAGGCCAGGACTCCCACTCTTCGACATGAGGAAGAGTGGCTGATACCAATACCAACGTACCTTTGTTTTGTAGCAGTGTAAACAGGCCACAGTGTGAATAGCAGTTGGTTCATTCACCGAGGAGAACAAGTAAGTAAGTAAGTAAGTAAGTACCGTAAGTGAGTATGTGAGTAAGTAAGTAAGTAAGTAAGTAAGTAAGTAAGTAAGTAATCTTTATTTATTTTGCACCTTTCACAGACAAAAGCCACCAAAAAACACAGTTTAAAAATCTGAAATTACACACAATATAAAAGGCCAAGACAACACAAAAATCATAGCAAGAGTAGCTATTTAAAAGCCTGAACAATTAAATGAGTCTTAAGTTTCCTCTTGAGAGTGTCAACAGAGTCAGTTGAGCACAAAGAGGGCAAAAGATCATTCCAAAGCCTGGGAGCAACAGTCTGGGAGGCTCGAAAACGAGTGTGTGTTGAACCTTCAGCAGATTCCAATCCACACCTCAGAGCCTGAGCGGGTGTGTAAAGCTGGATCAGATCACCGATGTAAGAATCAGCCAGACCACGCACGGCTCTGAAAACTAGAACCAGAATTTTAAACTTGATAGGACACTGGCAGCCATTGAAGTTCTTTTAGAATAGGGGTTATGCGAGTCCTATTTGTGCGGGTCAGAATTTCTGCTGCAGAGTTTTGCACTAATTGCAGATGAGAGAGCTCCTTGTTCATAGATGAAAACAAACTATTACAATAGTCTAAACGTGAAGACACAAAAGCATGAACGATGAGCTCCAAATCATTCCCTTTTCCTAAGTTTAGAGATTTTCCTTAGTTGAAAGAAGCAGTTCCTCGTCAGCTGCTTGCAGTGCTGCACTAATGATGGGTCTTTGTCAAAGATAACTCCCAAGTTTCGAAGGCTTGGCTTTGCAGACTGGCCTAAGTCATTCAAGTACTGTTTAATCCCTGGAATTGAATCATCAGGTGCAATAACCAGTGTTTCTGTTTTGTCCACACTGAGCTGCTGCGAACTATCGCTTAGCCATTGTTTTATTTCCACTAGACAAAGAAGCAATGAGTTTAACTTCTGGCTCTCAGACGGCTTAAAAGAGTGGCAAAGCTAGATATCATCAGAGAATAGGTGTAGGGCTGGGTACCGTTAAACGGTACCTACTTGGTACCGACCGAAAAGCACCGGTGGGAGGCGGCATCGAAAAACTTTTTTTTTCTGTGCTAATTTTCGGTACTTTTTCTCTCCAAACGTCAATAAATGATCCGCAGTGAGAAAAAAACTGAACTCATGAGCAGCTTCAGCGCAAATGCAGAAGCGAAGCAAAGCTGTAACTTACTAACACTTCAGTCATTATCAGAGATGGCAGAGCCGCGGTCTGAGCCAGGACTAAACCAGGACTAAACCTGGACTGAATAAGAAACTAGCTCTTAGACAAATAGAAAAGCAGTGACAACACGGTAGTGACAAGAAACACATCGGCTTTACCTTTAGCGAAAGCCCCGCAGAGCCTGAAGTTACGCGCTGTTGTTTACAACTCCAGCTGCACCGGAGCATTTGGGATCAACGATTGTCTCTGGAAAAGGTGAGCGCTCACTCAGCATTAGCCATTTTTGGAACAGTCATGGTACATTTTTAGTGACAGAGTGAGCGCTCTCACTATGTAACAGATCTTTGACGTATGAGGTGCTTTCACTTCGTCGAACAGCGCAGTGAGTTTAGAAAAGTTTATCTGAAAGAAAACGGTGCCTGTTGTGGATCGAGTCTGTCCCTGCAGCTCAGAAGGTAATAATGTCCTTTCTCTCTTTTTATCACGGCTTTAGTGGGAATTCTGCTGTAAAAATGCAGTTACAGGTGACGCTGCTGTGGCCTGTTTTCTGATTTGCCGTGTTTGGACTTCCTCCTGAATGATGCTTTTCCTATGCACATTATTTGAACTCAATTAAAATAACATAGGTATCGAAAAAAGTACCGTTAAGGCACTGGTACCGAAAAGAAGGTATCGTTAAAGTAGTGGTATTGAAAAAAAAACGAACGGTACCCAGCCCTCAATAGGTGGATTAGAAACATCACTGGACATTTGGATGATCTTTCCCAAAGGGATCACTACAACAAAAATAAAACAGGACCCAAAACAGAGCCTTGAGGCACTCCACACAACAAATCCATTGACTCAGACCTTATTTGGTTAGCTTTAACACTAAAGCTACGCTCAGATGAATATGAGGAGAGCAACAACGCATTGGTACTGTACTGTGAGCAACTATAGACATTGTGTAGTTCATATTTATCCATATCATTGCGTGCATGTTGTTGACGTTATTCCTCCACCTTTCATGAATCTTTCAAGTTTAATATTTTGCTCCAACTACACACATCGCCTTTATCAAATAGTGTGAAGCAAGCCCACAACTATTTCCTTTTCTTTAACAAGCAGTAGTTTAACAAGTCAATTCACATGAGATTCTCTGTTTGATTGGTACCATAAATATTGCTCTGGGTGCTACCAGAACTTTACAATAGTGCCAAACAACAAAGATTAACCTGACAAAAGGATAACATGTGAATACATTTCACTCTACATTAGACCTGCTGAGAAGCCTGAGTACCATCAGTGGCACTTGTACCACAGTTTGAGAACCACTGCTTAGTTTCAAGAGTCTTCAACAAGAGGCAGCAGCAAGAGCAAAACATTGTTAGCATATGCACAAACGATAAAAAACAGTAAGAAGTACGTTCTTACCATTGCGAAGGTTAATAAAGTTAATCATTGTGAAAAGCATCATTACATATCTATCAAAGAGTCGTCATGACCAGAGGCAGTCTATTTCTATTTAGTTGAACATAATAGACCAAAGTGGATAGTGTTGCCTATTGCCACTTGAGTCTAAACCATAGGCTTTGTTCTGAGCTGAGTGCAGTCTTATTCTGTTCTGGGCTGCCACCTTCCATGTCCGTGTGATTGTTCCTGTTGGATGGAGTCGTTGTAGTGAACACCTATCCTGTGCCGTGCTGTTTCCTCTCATTTGCTCCACACTGAAAAGCACTTACGTATCTTGCATTCACACAAAAGTGGGACGTGGAACTTGTCAAAAGACACAATCAGAATGAAGTATTTGTTCTGCTACTTCAACCTGTCTTTGCAGCTGCAACTTTGGTTCTGACGGTCTGAGTTGTACGCTATGTGCAATGTGTAAATTCGGAAGAAGTGACATTAAAGTTTACCGTAAAAGTCCAGTCACAAAGAAAAGCCATACTTCTTATCATGTGCTTATTGAACAATAGATCAATACAAAGTGACAACAGCAGACAGTATGTTGAGGGTGAAGAACTTCTTGCCACTGTTTAACCCTCTGAGATCCTTTGTCATTGAATTAAACCAGAAATCAGAATCAGGCGTCGGTCCAAAATAAAAAAAAAGAATTAATTAATGTAAAATGAAAACAAAAAATGTCAAATTAATTGTAGTTGGCTCTGTCTTGATATATTTATCAATGTGCAGTATTGCTTCAGAGACCTCATAGAAACAGTAATTTTAGGCAAGCGATTAATTCAACTAAATGGCTAATTGTCTTCTTTTATGCACTATTATTCCTCTCAATGTCCGCCTTAACCGTGGTAGTTCCATACATTTTCAGACCAATACATTTCTGGTATCTGCCCGGGTATAGGGGATTGACAAGGATCAAATACAGTAGGTCTGTTAATATAGGTCAAACAAAGTGCAGAGAATTCCCCTTCAGCTTATACCTCCAAAAGCAGAAACCAAAGAAGAGTGTGCTTTTTGACTAATGGGAACACTTCCATCACATTATTGTATCTTATATCACCAAGGTGGCAGACAGTAAAGCATTAGACACACTGTCACCGTTATGTACACGCTGACCTGAGAGCAAAGTGGAGCTTTTTCAAGGTCTTTTTAATGGACTCAACTTGTTTTCAGCCGACAGTGACACTTTAGTCTTACAATATCTGTGTCGACGCTGCTGTAAGAAGAGAGAAATTGAGGTATGCATTGGAGCTTACAGTTTGTACATTTTAGTCAATAAAAATATATATTTACAACTGTTTTCTGAAACAAAAACATCACGAAAACACTTTAGGCTTAAAGATTTGGATAATCAAGGTAAGACTCAGGGAGAAGACGGCAGAGTCTCGACCCGTGCCGAGTCCAATCAAACAGAAGGACAGCTTTATCCTCCAGGAAGCTGAACTCTCCCTTTCCCTCCAACTGCTGTGTGTATGTCTTTGATATTGCAGTGTATTAAACTTTGTTTTTGTACCATGGGGTTGAGTATTGACATTAAAGCTAAATGAACTGAATGAAGTGAAACCAATGTGACGTAAAGCAATAATATCCCAAAACATTGCAGGTGAAACACAGATAGAAAAGTCTAAAATATTATAAAATGGATTTGCTCCTTAAAGGATCTAGATGCAAGTTGGCCATTTTGTACTCGCTACTGCCACCTCAGGTCATACTTGTTACTGCACCTTCTATATTAAGCTCGTGCCATAACAACTTTTTGAGTGACGCACAGGATTTTAGAGGCAGTTGTGGTGAACAAGTCTGGGCTCCTTCTACACATTAGGACATGGCTGGAACATGGAAAATGTTTAAACTCTGTATAGTCCCTTTAGTCTCTTAAACCCGCCTTAACCAAGTGCATTTTCTCGAGTTCAGCTTTACCCAAATCTAAAGGTTTGCATCTAAACTGATCTTTTTCCTCGAGTTGTTGCGTTGTAGTCACTTCTTTGATTTTTTTCCCCATTCCCTTTGTTGTTGCGTCTTCATCACATTTTTACCACATTTTTATTGCTTTTTCTCACTTTTTTGTTGCTTTGTCGTCACACATTTGTGTCACTCTGTCGTCGCTTTTTTTTGGTCACGTTTTTGTTGCATTTTCACCCTCGTTTTAGTCTCATTTCTGTTGCTGTTCTGTTTGGACATTTTTTTCTCAAGAAGCTTTAAAGGGACTATACTGAGTTTAAAAATGTTAAAATGAAGTATTTTCCTCCCCCTACATGTTTCAACAATGTCCTAAGGTGTAGAATGAGCCCAGACCTGTTCACCACAACGGCCTCTAAAATCCTGCACTGTCACTCAAAAAGGTGTTCAGGTCCGAAGTGCCGTCATGCACGAGCTTAATATAGAAGGTGCAGTTACACGTATGACCTGAGGTGGCAGTAGTGAGTATAAAATGGCTAACTTGCATCTAGCCCCTTTAAAAGATTTGGGTAAAGCCAAACTGGAAAAATTGTGCTCAGCTGAGGTGGGGATTAAGAGGTTAAAGGCACACTGCGTAACCTTTTGGACTATACTGCCATCAGTACAAAACATGCTCCCAAGCTCCCCAGCTCGATACAGAATATGCTGTTACTGAAGTGGGTAATCAAAGAATGGATTTGGAGAACCTAATCTCAAACTCTGCTGACTTTTGTGGACATCTCCATGGAGACGAGCAGGAGATGTAGGCCACCCACTCCCCGCCCTGTCTTAGGAGAGGTGAGCCGCTCACAGCAAAGGCTCATGTTTGTTTGTACATTTCTGTCATATCTGTCATAAAATAAATGCTTGTCTTTGATTTTATTCATTGGGTAAAATTCTATGTGCTGTGGCTTTAACATATATGTGTTTTCAATCTATAGTCGTACAAGATTCAGAAGGAAAACCATGCAACAAAGGGGAACAGATGATGTTTTCCAGGAAACTGTGGTACATCCTTTGTGGTGCATCATAACATAACCTTCCATGAGCCTCGCTTTTGTGCTTGACATTAAATATACTGTATAGTTTCCTTTAAAGCCTCCGCACATCCCGCATGTGTGCAGGCTGTTGCTGAACAGAGAATAAACAATGAAACTTGTAGTAATGACTTAAGAGTTCAATCGACCGCACCAAGATGTCAATGTTCTCTCCTCTAACGGCTTCCCATACTGTTGTTTCAGCAGCTGCCGTCTGCTCTTATCTACCTCCGATAGCAGCGCACACAGGTCAAATACCATTAGCCTATCAGTCTCAAGGCATTCCGGCTGGTTGGGGTAACACAGAGGTGAAATAGACAGTCGGTGTGGAGGAACATTCTGCAGCCCGTTATATATCATTTATTTGACCTTGTCAGTCATACTCTTCACACTGGGGTAGAAACTTTTCTTGTCTGTCTTTGGCATTCAGTCATCCTCTTTTTCTGGTTCCTGACGGATGGATATGATGATTGGTTTGTTTAGTTGTCAAGCTGCAATAATTGTTGATTTATTTTTCCAATTCTTTTCTTTTTTTTTTACTTTCCAGTTCTTCTTGCTCACTTTTTTTAATCAGCTGACCTGCAAAAATCATCTACTGACAAATATTCATTGTGAAAAATATAATTGAGAGGACATGTTGGTATTGAATTGAAAAGTAGGGAGTGTTTTTGTAAGCTTCACTTTAAATACAGTGTGTGTGAAAAAAAAATAACAACGGTGACTTCTGGCTTCTTCTTGAAAGTGGTGATAATTCATCTCATCTGTTAAGGAAACCTAAGCTCTGAGAAGTGAGATCCTGTTAGGCACAAATCCTTGCTCGGGGGCAGTGGAGTGAGTTGTGACGCCTTTGCAGAAAGTCCACCAGTTCTTTAGAAAAAAATGGCTTTAACATTTCCCTCAAGTGCACTGGACACCTTTTCAAAACGTTTCCCTTACACCAGTGCTAGCCTTGGACTCCATGGTTCAGTCCATGTTTCTTACAGTGTTCATTGTCACATGGTTTGTGAAAGCCATGAGTGATCAAGGGCATTTTCAAGAACTGCTCTTTGTACAAAGCCAAAGCACTTACAACAGAAAGCACTTACGGGAGAATTTGTATGTCAAGTGCAGACTTTTGTGAGGGATTTTTTCTATGTTGAAATTCAGAGACTTTGCTCCAATATTCACACTACAGTATAGCGTGTAGCGCGCAGCGACATTAAATAAAGTCCCTTAATGCTCAAATAATGATGAAAGGAATTGTAACCTCTCTAACGTGCTGTGGACAAAGGCGGAGCAAAATACCCACTGGTCGGCACTATGTTGGTGTATTAAGTTAGCAGAGGGTTTCACGATGAAAATAGGAAGGTAGGTCTGGCTACAAAAAGGAGCAAAGTCAAAATAGTACAAAAATACATGTCTTTTTATTTGACAATTCATAAAAATAAGTTTTAGTTTTTTGGTTTCTTTTTGAAAGACACTAGGTAGAAACAAACAAAGCTGTTCAAATGAAAAGAGAATACAAAACAAAGTAACCCCAAACAGATAAGTAAGCAACCCAAACCAAAGTTAGTAGAACAAAATGATAAACTAAATCTACATTCACAACCTAAAGTGCTTGGGTTTGTAAGTGCTAATGCCTATGTGCAAAATGCATTTCAATGTTAAAGGGGGCCGGGCTGTGGTTAATCTCTGAGGCAACTTTATAAAGAGGTTTCTGCGACCAACATGTAACTCGCTTAACCTGAAAAACCCAGTAAACAAAAAGGGCAATCGCACAAAAAAAATAAGAGGGGAGCACAACTAAGAGCAATTGAGAGCGCCGGGGCTTCTGGCACCTTTCAGGAGAGACCAGTACCAGACAACTACTTTAAACACCTTAGCCAGATGTAAATGGTATTAGCGACACTATTGAGTATATATATAGTAGTATGTAGTTTATATTTGTATTTGCATTGTGTGTTTGTTTAAATGATTGAATGCCTTTTAAACCGTGTTAAAGATGACGTCAAAGAGGACCTGATCCATGTCACTGTTCAGCTTAGAACAGGTGTTTCAGTCATGTTACTCACTGGGAGTTCATTCACTGAAGGCTCATGACTGGCAGACAAAAAATGAGTGGGCAGAACACACACCCACACACACACCCACGCACACACACACACACACACACACACAACCTGCTATCATCACCTCGGTATAAGTCCGTCATCAGCGAGGGAGGGCCGTGTGCGGCACTGACAGATCGGCGATAAGGTTTGAGCGGCGTCTGAACCTCTGCTCACTGTAATCTTGTTTGCTCCAGTCTCAGAGCAGCGCTGATGAGCTACAGCGAGGCTATATAGACACATTCCAAGCTTCTGACTGCGCCTTTTACTCCATGTGTAACTGCCAGCACTTTGATCCGTGGATCCAGGCCCAGCATAATCCGCCCGTGTCAGGCGATAATAGTCGCTGTCAACCCCAAAGTCTTTCTCAGTGGGCTATTTTTACCTTTCAAACTTCCAGACAGTCTCCTGGGGTGTCGTTTTTATTTGTATTTACTAAAAAACAGAACACTCTCCATGAGCTTGTACATTTTAGCGCACACTCCAGAAGTTTCCATTTGTAATTTGGATGCATTTAGACATGAGAGTTTAACACATGGAGCAACATCATCACAGAGGGAATATTGTGCGTATTTCAAAGCAAATATCATGTGACAGGTGCAGGTAAATCAAAGTTGATCTGCTAGGTTGCATGTCAAAATATAAATCTGCTGTGGTGCATATGAGCGCAGTTGCTTTAAACTCCTGCCAAATTAAGTCAAGTACATATGGTTCCACCTAAAGTCTGTTCATGTTTGAGTGTTTGGCACAATCTGTTTCAATGAGCAGCGGGGGCTAGAGAAACACAAAGACGGTGAATTAAAAATGCAGCTATTTCAAATTGATGCACTGTATGAGTTCAATCTCACAGCACGAACAATGATGATTTCTTAACCTCTTACCCACCACATGAACCAAGAGCATTTTAATTCATAACTTTTTTGTCATTATTTTGTCTCTAATTTGTCTCTTTTTTGTCTCTTTTTGTCACTTTTTCATTGTTTTTTGTCTCTCTATTGTCACTATGTTGCCTCTTTTTTGTAACTTTTTAGTTTCTTTTTTTGTCATTTTTAGACACTTTTTTATCTCTTTTTCGTCACTTTTCTTTCTCTATTTTGTCACTTTTTTGTCTCTATTTAGTTACTTTTTTGTCACTGTGTCATCACTTTTGTTGTCACTTTTTCCATTTTGTCTCTTATTGTCTCTTTTTCATTTTTTTTGTCTCTTTTTTTTGTCATTTTTTGTATCTTTTGTCATTTTTATGTTGCCTCTATTTTATATCGTTTTTGTCATTTTTTATCACTTTTTTGTTTCTTTTTTGTCACTTTTTCATCGTTTTTGGTCTCTTTTTGTAATTTTTTGTATCTTTTTTGTCACTTTTATGCCATTGTTTTTCTCTTTTTTTGTCAATTTTGTTTCTTTTTTCCCTTTTTTTGTCTCTATTTTGTCACCTTTTGGTGGGGTTTAACAGGTTAAAGGAACGCTTTAATTATCTCTGACAATATGAGCCCATAGTCCCATAACGCAGTGTAGAGAAATGGGGTAAAAGAACCAAAACAGTCAGAATGTTGTTGTTTCAGTGGAGTCCTGGCCCCAGAGGGCAACATTTGACGTGATGTTTTTGTTGTCGGGGAAATTCCAGAGTACCCTGAACACAGACACAGAAAGTTCAAAACTCAAAATCATTGGAGTAACTTGAAACAACACGATTTAAGACATGGTGTTAGTCCATTGTAATCTTTGAGGCAGCCTGAATGGGAACCCCAACTAATGGTGTTTTTTATGATAGAAATGTGCTTAGTTGGTGCATGCAACAAACAGGGCTCTGGAAACATCGCAGTTACAAACTATGGCCATTTCGTAAATTACAGTGTGTGAAAATGCATGCTTTTTTTCTGTCTGTTCTGCAATTTCCTTGTGATTTAAAATAAAGTTTCAACATCCCAGTCTAAGAAAATCTTCATGAGTGCCTTATGCAAGTGTTTATGTGGCAGCGCAGATGTGGATTGAAATACTAACTCTTCAAAATGCAAATTGCTCGCTTGCTGAAACGATACATGTAGCAGGCATGACAAAGGAATGGGCTGGAACATGACATGGTAATTATAAGGTAGAAGATTGCCTTCATTTATTTCCGCCTGTTCTCCGTTCCTTTCCAAAGCTATAATGTGTAGATTTTAATTTCAACCCAGCGTCATTTGGAAACTTTTAAGTGCATAACCTTGTGCATGAAAGAAAGGGCAGCTCTTTGTGTTCCTAATGTAGGAGGGAAAGTGCTATATAAATGGAGACCATTGGCCATTTTGCGCATGTGTGAACTTGATGAACTGTCATTTATAGTGCGATTGTACACAGTGGGACCTGTCATTTATTTGTTTTAAGAGAAAAACAGATTAATTTGTGTGGTTTGATGGTGTCATTGTAGTGCAGTACAAAAGGAAGTGCCCTGTTTTAACAATAATGTTTGTCTTTGCATCATTTTTGACAAACTGTGCTGTATTTCTCCTAAAAAGACAACCTTTCTACATCAATAGCCTACATGCTCACGCCTGGTGCAAGGACTGCACTGCTCCAATCGCTCACTCCCCCACCACCCCTCCCCTGGTTAGTTAGTCTGGTTGGAGGAGAAAGGTTGCTCTACTTAACTTCGCCATTGGCCAAGGGAGTCTGTCCTGCCCACTTAATGCGCTGGGTCTTGCTCTGAAAAATCTGAAAGTGCGCTCCTACTAAGCGCAAAAAGTTCTGTTGTAGTCTGTGTTTAGAAACACAAGATCGGGCCCTTTATTATCCATGCTGTTTCTATATATTTTCGCTTGTTTTTGTGGAGCAAGTTGGATTGAACAGACGCACTCGTGGGACGCTGGGACCTTGGAGCTGAGTGCCATGGACAATTTTCCCTTTTTTGCTTTTATTAAAGTGCGCTTGTGTGTCCTCTGTGTGTCCCCAGACCAAAATCTGAACAAATAAAGCCGCAAATCCCTACAGCCTTGTATTTACCTGGAAATGCACTATGGTAAAATGGCTATAATCCATTCTGTATCCGACATGGAGCACCTGCGACCTTTATAGACCTATCCCCCCTTTGTTTAAATTGCTTGAACTTTTGCCCTGGCTTTGTGCGGAGAATGAACAAGCCACAAGATTGTAAATGTTTTCCCTCTCGAATCCCAGGATTACTGTCCACGTAGCATGGATTATATTAAGCACGTCAAATTGAGTTTCGATCTGGGAGGGAAATTTGTAAGGAAAGTCAGGCCAAAGGGTTCTGACAACTGTGTGTCTGCGTGCACGGTTTGTTTACATTTACGTCACACAGCTAATGAGCGCAAAGGCCAGAGGTGTTTAAAGTTGTTAACATTCGCTGCAGTTCTCATTTCTGTTGCAGCTTCTGTCAGATGTCACAGCTTGTTAGGAGGCCTGGTTAACACATCACATCGGAGACAATGTTTCACTGCAAATACACAAGACCAGAGAGGGTTATACTCATCACGTAACTCACTTATCCAGTGTAGTTTTATCCCAACAGAACACTGAATGCAAATTGACATGGACCTGGAATCTTGCCAAATTGACCAAATCTGTGCCTTGTTTTGTTTAAAGTGATCCCCATTCTTGCTATATTTAAGTCAAAAGTCAAATTTGCAAATGTCAAAACCACTTAATTAAAAAAAAAAAAACTCCAGCCCAAATGCCAAAAGATACAGTGCTGTGAAAAATGTTCACCTTTTAAAGTCACAAAAGTCATTCTAGAAAAAATCATATTGTTTCCTGCTGCATTATGTAACTTTTAATGTGGGACAAAAATATATGTATTTGTGCGTATTTGACCTTGTAGTGACCCAGCGGCTTCATGAATGGTCAGCATGGCCTCTGCAACGCTCCAGGATCAACAGTTTTGTCGGTTTTCTGATGAGAGGCTCCGTTAGCAGTGAAAGCCTTCCAAACAATTTATCCTGGAGCGTCCAAGAGGCCACTGTGATGGAAAGTAAAGGCACCATGCTGACCCCTCATACAGCCGCTGGGTCACAACAAGGTCAGATAAGGACAAATATCAACTTTTTTTTCACATAAAAAATTGCATAATGCACCTTTAAGTTAAAAATGGTTATAATCTTGTGTATACTTTGGTAAATGTGCACTGCACTTGTTCTTTTGTTTAAGATTAGCAGTAACTTTAAGAACATGCAAAGTGAAAATCGACTCAGTAACAGATCTGTCCTCTCTCGCGTGAGCTGTCACATCACAGTCTCAGATCACATGTTCTGTACGTCTGTACGCTTTGTAAGAGCTTTTAAAAACAGATGTCAAACCATTGTAACTCAGAAGTTCTGAAGCTCTTGTTGACTTATAGTTATTGTCATTTTAATAGGTTATGTATACAAATGTTTGATTGTATAATCCTCTTTTAACCTTAAAGTGGGTTTTGCAAGGACTCTACTGTAAAATCTGCTCCAATCTGATTTATCTGATTATAAATTGATCAAACTTTTCAGTTCAAGTGCAGATGAGATCAAATAAAACAACAACTTGGGTATTGGGACATTCAGCATTCTTTCGAAAGCCTCAGTTTATGTGTATTGTTGTCTGAGCCGGTACTGGCCCTTCTGGGGCCCTCAGTAAAAATCTACACGGGGGCCCTACAGTTCGCATCCCATGGTTTTTCGACGAAGAGCAAACCCATTTGCGGTCAAATACGGTTCCACTGTTTAGTAGTGCAGGGCAGAAGGGGAAAATAATGAATTCAATTCAGGCCCTACACCTCTGTGTGAGAACCACTAACCACTAAGCCACAGGGAGACTGGGATTTAGGACTACTATGGTCTATTTCCCAGCTTTTTAAAAAGGTAAACAGCAAATGGTCCCATTCTCTTGGGACCATTTGCTCCTGACCCACAGTTTGGGAACCGCTGATTTAAAACTAACTGATTTAAAACTAACTGAAACCTGCACCTGACGGTTATTTCAGTCTTACCATTGAGTATTAGCCTGTGAGCAGCTCAATTCGTTTTAGACTATGCACATTCAGAGAACCAGAGTTACTGTAAGTAACTGTGCTCATGAGAACCGTGTGGATTCAACTCGTCTTTGAGACAAAAAGGCCACGGAAAACGACTTTACTCTCGTCTATTCGCCAAACGACTATCCTGCTTCTCCGCTAGAGACAATAAGAAGAGAGTTTAAATGACAGTGTGGCCGATGCCACGAGTCCGCGCAGAGAAAACATGAGAGCAGCGCCCGGGACACGGGTGACATGTAGGCGCACAGAAGGCGAAGCAAGCCCCGGGAGACAGACAGCCGAGCGGGGACACGAGCGGGGAAGCATCGCGCCTTGGAAGTGACAGGGGGAAGGCGGTCGGTCTCTCCTGCTCATTCTCTTCAGCAGACTGCTCCGTTTTGGTGTTATATGTGGCGAAGTAGACGGAGAGTGAGTGAGCCCTGTCAGAGAGCCCGTAACAACTCGTTGATTAATCAGTGAAACAACACCGTAGTTTGACTGAGATGCGGGGCCCTTGCGGCTGCGGGGGCCCTACACACCTTGAGTAGTTTGCGTATAGGAAACACAGCTCTGGGTGTTTGTGTCAATGGAACCTGAACTAAATCGCCTTCATTTGGTTTTAACCCCTATAAAGTTCTTATGCTAGCGAGACTCTATAGTCTATAGAGACACTTCTTCAATTATCAACAGAAATGTTATCACAGATTTATGTTTACTCCTATTACCACCAACATTGTGTTGGTTGAGGTGCGTTTAATTTCAACGTCCCGGCTCATTATCCTCTATGTAGATGTATTTAACGTTGCCTCACGAATCATCACGTGGCGGCACATGGTCCAGTCTTCTTGTTGAACACATTAATCTTTAAGAACTGCATTCTCATCAGAGCTGTCATACGCAGGGATTTGTCAAACCTGCCCTGCTTCACACATTCTCTGTGATGCCAAACTTCAAGAGTGACTCGCTGATGACATGAAAAATAGATTTTAAAGGGACCACATCAGCACAACAAAGTGGGGAAAGTCAATTAACATGATGAATGGCCGTGACGCATGTACAGGGGCCTTAAACAAAAGGCGAAACATTTGGAGCTGCCGCCGTTCCTTCATACATCAGGAGTCGCGCCGTAATGAGCACCCAGGTACAAAGGCGCCATCTTGAGCCTGCGGTGAACCATCCTCCAAGTGATTTATGAAGTTTGTCACTCGCCTTGTTCCCTTTCGAGCAAAGGGGAAAGCTGCTCTCAAGTGCTGACAGTCGATCCATTAAAGCCAGTTCTCTAAATGGCAATAATTTCCTCAAAGAAGCATCTGCTTTGGTGTCGCATAATAGCAGCAATAATGAGGTTCTCCTTCAGATGAATCTTGTGATGCCGCAGAGATGTGCACTTCTTTTAGGCTATACGATGAGTCTAATGTCTGGGATGGGGGGAGACTTTGCGTTAAAAGCTTTTAAGATCCTGCATTATGGTGTGTAGCCTGATAATTAATGGTGCACTGTGGCCCAGCATGGCTCACCTATGGCTCATTATTGTGGTAGTTCTCTTCAAAAGATAAAGAAAAGAAGAGTATGATTAAAGATAATGACAATATACTGAAGAAGATGATGAAAAAGATAAGGTACACACAGGCCGAGCATTTGATTTAAGGATTATCTGACTTCGTATGTGTGAAGGCCGTTTTAGTTTCCTTTAAAATTGCTAAAATATGATATTCCTAAGTTGTTTTGTTTTAAAGGCATCAGCTATATTTATGTTTTATGTGTTTGGGTGGGGCCAGGTGCCATGCAGTACATTAAATGGACAGGTGGGGGAACCCTTGGTGGTGTGGAAGCTGGCCTGGGTTTTAGGCCCAACAGTTTTTTGACTGTGCTATGTGCTGTGGAAAACTGTGGAACTATGGATCTCTGTCAAGAAGTGTACTAGTGGAACTTGGACTAAAATATATTAAAGCCAAACCTCTTCAGTATCCTGTAAGTCTGGACATTCCATTTATTTTTGTTTTACCAAAAAGCACACGTCAAGCTAAGGCTACAGCCCAGGCTGCTTAGTATGGCAAATTACCTTCAAAGATTGCCATAACAATTGGTCAAAAAACTGGTGCACGTTCAAGGATTACCATGTACCCACTGGAACATTTATGAACGATGTTGTGGATTGCTTTCGTCATGGACTATTTGTTTCCAACCACTGTGTTTGAGGCACTTGGTATACCATCGGACTAAATCCCATTTCTTTTGAACACAGAAGTGTCTGTCCATCCATCGACGTTGAGTTCTGCTGTGTGGATGCACCTCTGGATTCTGGATTATTCTGACTGTTGGATTAACTCAAATGTTAAATGGCTGGTACAACTTCAGAAGTGGACGTGGCGGGATATGTCCACAAGAGGGAGCCAAAGCTCACTGACAAGGCCATCGAGGCAAAGTTGACCTACTACATCAATGGAAGGAGAAGCAAGTATAAACAATTGCAAGCAAAATTAAGAGTTACAGACGAACTGTTGCACGATGATCCACCTTATGATGAAATACAAGAACGATTTAAAGACTTTGAAGCACATCTTGTGGTGTTCAAACAAATAAACCTCTCTGTTCTGAAATACTTAAACAAAGATGAACACCCAGTGGACCAGGAAAGTTGGTTTCTACCGAAACTTGAAGATCTTGTGGAATTCAAGAAGCAAATGCATTCGTGGCTTCTGTCAAATAAACCTGTGGATGAAAAGAATGAAAATGTGGAACAAAACCAAATGGAACAAAAGAAAATTATCACTAAAGAAATAATTTCAGACACCAAACCTATACTTGCACCCCAACAAACTGAGTTAATTCGCCAGGAACAAAAGAATGTATTGCTCAAGGACAATGAAGGGTTACCTTTGGTGCTGGCATCCAAGGAGCCACGCCCTACAGCCCCATCAGTCTCACTTTCCTTCAAAAGCAGGCGCTCCATCTGCTCAACATCCTCCTCAATACGACTAAAAGAGGAGGTAAAGAGGGCAGCTTTGGCAGCACAAGCAGCTGCTATACAACATAAGAAAACAATTGCATTAAAGGAGGCCGCTCTTGCTATAGAAAAGGAGGAACTTCAGATTCAAACAGCTCTTGCAATGTCAGATGCAAAACTTAAAGTGTACGAGGGGTATGCATATGCAGATACAGAAGATGTTTTTGATGATCTGGAATCAAATGCAAGTGTGGTGTCAGTAACAAACTATGAGGACAATGCTGCAGCACCTCCACCTGCACCAGAACACAGGCCTCAGCCTGAAATCCAAGCTACTGGGGCCAGGCCCAAAACGCCATATCCCACAACAACCTCTAGGTTGATCAATGAGGATGTTGACTACAAAAGAGAGCTTGTGAACATTATGAGAGAACAAACCAAAATATCTAAAACTCTGGTAACACAACAACAAACAACACAACTCCCCAGACGTGATATACCTGTGTTTACAGGTGACCCGCTCAGTTTCAGATCTTTTATGAAGGCATTCAGACTTGTTGTTGATTCAAAAACAAACAACAACACTGATAAACTGCACTTTTTAGAGCAATACACAAGGGGAGAACCACAAACTTTAGTGAAGAGTTGCCAACACATGCCTGAACGCGTTGGTTATGTACATGCAATGTCTCTATTGGAAGAACATTATGGACATCCTTTAACAATTGCCACTGGTTTATTGGAAAAGCTTTACAACTGGCCAAATATCAAAGCTGAGGATGCAAAAGCGCTAAACAGTTTCTCATTATTCCTGGTTTCTTGCCAGAACACAATGCAAGATGTGGACTATATGGACGAGCTTGATAGCCCAACCAATATGAGGGCAGTTATATCCAAGCTTCCATACAGGACAAGAGATAAGTGGAGAACATGTGCATACGAGATAACAGAAAAACACAAAAGGCGGGTGAAGTTTGTGGATCTGGTCTCATATATCATACGTGAGGCAAAAATAGTGAATGACCCCGTATTTGGACACTTACAAGTTACTCCAGCTGGAAAACAAGAGAAAAGACCAGTCCTTTCTGAGCATTTGTCAAAAAAGGAAAAATCAAATGCAAGTAGCTTTGCCACAACTTTGACCTCCCCACAGACTCAAACAAACCACCCTGTTCCACAATCTCAAGATGTAGCTCTAACTAAGCCATGTTTGTTTTGCAAAAAAGGACATGCCCTACTAGACTGTTACAGGTTTGGAGGGGAGTTGCATCAAACTAAGTTGGACTTTCTGAAAAAGGTGGGACTCTGTTTTAGTTGTCTAATACAGGGACATATGGCAAAAGATTGCAAAAAGAAACTAAGATGTTCAGTGTGTTCTATGGAGCATCCAAAACTGTTACACATACATAAAAGTGGAAAACAAGTGAATGCAGGCTGCCAAACAGACCTCAAAGGTACAGAGCAAAGGTCCTCTCAGGCTTTGATAAATGCAAATCAAGTTGCAACTGTCTCTGATGGGGCCGGGGACAACTGTGTCCTTTCAATACTTCCTGTCAATGTTAAATCACTAAAAGGGAACAAAACAATACAAACATATGCATTTTTGGACTCAGGAAGCTCTGCATCTTTTTGCACTGAAGCTCTGGCAGAGCAGTTACACCTTTGTGGACAAAAGACAAAGGGAATGATTGTGTTGAAAACTATTAACTCAACATTACAAACTGAATGCAGTGTCATAAAGAATTTGGAAGTCAGTGGGATTAATGAGAACAAATACATCACTATTCCAAAGCTGTACATACAAGAAAGCATACCTGTTGAAAGGGAGAACATACCCTGCAAAAGAGACATTGAGAAATGGCAGTACCTCAAAGAAGTTACTTTGCCACAAATTGATGCGGAAATTGGACTGCTCATTGGTAACGATGTGTATGAAGCTTTTGAACCATGGAAAGTGGTAAACAGTAAAGATGATGGCCCATATGCTATCAAAACAATGTTGGGTTGGATTGTGAATGGGCCTATAAGAGATCATGATGACAAGGAAATGATAATGTCCAACAGAATATCTCTAACCAATGTTGAAAACATGTTGATGCAGCAATATAAGGCAGACTTTCCTGAACATGACTATGATGAAAAAACGGAAATGTCCACAGAAGATGGGAAGTTCTTACATTCTGTTTCAAGTTCTGCTCACCATAAAAATGGACATTATTACATCAAACTGCCAATTAGAGAAAAGGACTTGAACATGCCAAACAACAGAGAGACGGCAGTTCAACGTGCCCTAACGTTAAAGAAAAGGCTAAGCAAAAACAGTCAATTTCACAAAGAGTACACAGAGTACATGGGAGATATGGTGAAAAAAGGATATGCTGTTAAAGTTCAAGAGTCACAGCTACGCAGAGAAGATGGAAAGCTTTGGTATATACCACACCATGGTGTATATCATCCACAAAAGAAAAAACTTCGTGTTGTATTTGATTGTGGTGCTAGCTTTCAGGGTGTATCTCTCAACAAAGAACTTATGCAAGGTCCGGACCTCACTAACTCGGTTGTTGGAGTACTCACTCGTTTTAGAGAGGAAAATGTGGCAGTAATGGCAGACATTGAAGCAATGTACCATCAAGTCAGGGTTCCTGAAGAAGACACTGACTTATTGCGATTCCTGTGGTGGCCAGAAGGGGACCTCTCACAGCCACTCACAGAATACAAAATGGTTGTTCACCTCTTTGGGGCCACTTCATCTGCCAGTTGTGCTAATTTTGCCCTTCGAAAAACTGCAGAAGATAATAAGACAAATTCATCACCCGAAATTGTGGGCACAGTGATGAGAAATTTTTATGTGGACGACTGCTTGAAATCAGTAAAAAGTGAGAATGATGCAATCTCACTCAGAGAAAATCTCACTAAACTATGTGCATCAGGAGGATTTACTCTCAACAAATGGACTAGTAACAGTCGTGCTCTACTACAAACTATCCCTGAACTTGAAAGAGCCAAAGAAATAAGGACTCTCGATCTCACTAAAGATGCACTTCCAGTCGAAAGAGCTCTAGGGGTACTCTGGTGTGAAAATTCAGACACATTCACATTCAGTGTCAGCATAAAACAAAAACCAGATACAAGAAGAGGAGTCCTGTCAATCGTGAGCTCAATATACGACCCTCTGGGCTTCCTTGCTCCAGTAGTCCTCCCTGCTAAGAACATTTTGCAAAGGTTATCCAAAGATAAACTATCCTGGGATGAAGACATACCACCACACCTTGCACATGTGTGGTCTGATTGGCTGAGTCAGTTGTCTGAACTATGCAACTTTAAAATACCAAGATGTATAATACCTGAAAACTTTGGACAGATCACATCTGCTCAGCTCAACCACTTTTCAGATGCCAGTGAAAGTGGATATGGATCGGTGTCCTACTTGAAATTAACAAATGAAAAGGGACATGTTCACTGTGCATTCATGATGGGGAAGTCCAGGGTCGCGCCGCTCAAATCAACCACTGTCCCACGCATGGAAGTAACAGCAGCTGTACTGGCTGTCAATATGGACAAAACATTGAGAAGAGAGCTTACACTCAAACTTCTACCCTCTGCCTTCTGGACAGATAGCACAGCAGTGTTAAAATATATTGCGAATGATGAACTGAGATTGAAGACATTTGTTTCTAACAGAATTGCTACAATCAAAGATGCAACAAATGTGAGTCAGTGGAATCATGTTGACACAAAAAGGAATCCAGCTGATTTTGCATCACGTGGACTAACAGTAAAGCAATTCCTGAACAGCCCCACCTGGTTTGAAGGTCCTTCATTTCTGAAGGGCGTAAATGAAAAGAAGGACATTGATAAATGCTATAAGCTCTCTGAAGAAGACACTGAAGTCCGAAAGGTGAAAATTAATGCCATACAGGCATCCATACATGTCTGTCCTGTGGAGAAGCTTATTAGTCATTATTCAAGTTGGACACGTCTCAGAAGAGCTGTTGCTTGGATTCTCAGAGTTAAAGACTATTTGCTCGAGAAGAAAAAAGACTCTGCTCCAAGACAAACCAGAGCTAAAGCTCAAAAGAAACGTGGTGGAAAACTATGCAAGCCTCTAACTGTGGATGAGCTAAAAAGAGCAGAAAAGGAGATTATTCGCTACAGTCAACTCTCTACTTTCAAAGAAGAAATCCTTACTTTGCAAAGTGGTAACACAGAGGTGTCAAGAAAAAGCTCAATTTACAAGCTTGACCCTGTTCTGCGGGACAATGTTCTAAGGGTAGGCGGGCGTCTTGGTCGATCTGCAATGCCAGAGGAAGAAAAGCATCCTGTTATACTTCCAAAACGCCACCATGTTACATCACTATTACTACGGAACATACATGAAAAAACAGGACACTCTGGGCGTAATTACATGCTCTCTCGCCTTCATCAGCGCTACTGGGTTCCTGCTGCAAACTCAGCAATCAGAAAGCTCCTGTCTCATTGTGTTACATGCAGAAAACATCATGCCAAAGTCCAAGAGCAAAAAATGTCTGATCTTCCATTGGAAAGACTGCTCCCTGACAAACCACCTTTTACAAGCGTGGGACTTGATTACTTTGGACCGTATGAAGTAAAAAGAGGAAGAAGCCTCGTCAAAAGGTACGGCATGTTGTTTACATGTTTGACAACCCGAGCTCTGCACATTGAAGTTGCCCATTCAATGGACACTGATTCATGCATAAACGGACTCAGACGTTTCATGTGCAGAAGGGGGCAAGTGGAACTTATCCGATCTGATAATGGCACAAACATGGTGGGAGCTGAAAGAGAGCTACGTGAATCGCTACGTAAAATGGATAAAGAAAAAATACAAAATATGCTGTCAAACAGAGGGATTCAGTGGATCTTTAACCCTCCTGCTGGAGCACATTTTGGTGGCATATGGGAAAGCCAAGTAAAGCTGGTAAAAAAAAATCCTCAAGTCTGTCCTTCAACAACAAACTATGGATGACGAATGTCTGCAGACACTCTTCTGTGAAGTTGAGGCTGTAATTAATGACAGACCAATAACCACACCTTCTGATGATCCAAATGACTTGGAGCCCCTCACGCCGAACCACCTGCTGCTATTAAAGAAACAACCATTACTGCCTCCAGGTCTGTTCAGCATCAATGATTCCTACTCACGGCGTAGATGGAAGCAAACCCAATACATGGCAGACCTCTTTTGGAAGCGGTGGGTAAGAGAGTACCTGCCGAGCCTTCAACAGCGACAAAAATGGATCAAAACAAGACAAAATCTTGTTACAGATGACATTGTGCTCATTCTAGATGAAAACGCACCAAGAAATTCCTGGTTGCTTGGAAGAATACTAAAAGCAATTACAGATGACAAAGGACTAGTCCGACGAGTACTGGTGAAGACAAAAACAAGTACACTTGAAAGACCAGTGGATAAACTGTGCCTTATAATGAGGTCGCAGACATGAACTAAAATGACGCAGTACCAGAACTGCTATGAAGGACATTCAGAAATGTAATGTATTTATGTTGTTTATGGTAATTATAAGTTTACCTTATAATTAGGGGCCGGGTTTGTGAAGGCCGTTTTAGTTTCCTTTAAAATTGCTAAAATATGATATTCCTAAGTTGTTTTGTTTTAAAGGCATCAGCTATATTTATGTTTTATGTGTTTGGGTGGGGCCAGGTGCCATGCAGTACATTAAATGGACAGGTGGGGGAACCCTTGGTGGTGTGGAAGCTGGCCTGGGTTTTAGGCCCAACAGTTTTTTGACTGTGCTATGTGCTGTGGAAAACTGTGGAACTATGGATCTCTGTCAAGAAGTGTACTAGTGGAACTTGGACTAAAATATATTAAAGCCAAACCTCTTCAGTATCCTGTAAGTCTGGACATTCCATTTATTTTTGTTTTACCAAAAAGCACACGTCAAGCTAAGGCTACAGCCCAGGCTGCTTAGTATGGCAAATTACCTTCAAAGATTGCCATAACAGTATGTATTTTGCTTCTGTTTATAAAGTAGTTTAGGGATAAATGGATGTCCAGTGTAAAATGAAAGTGTCCAGTCACATGGAGCTGCTTTGGTCCAGTGTTTAGTGCGAGTATAGCTCAGAAGCAGAGTGCCGCAGGTGTCTTTGTTGTTGGAGCGTTGCACATTGGCTGGAGATGGCAGGCATCATTTAATCTGCCGGCGAGAGCATCTGCGCCGGGCTTTTTAAATAGATCACGTAATGAGGTGAAGTGCACTTCTCTATTCACGCCTTGCGTTCGCAGCGGGCCTCGGGGGCGGCTGCTGTATCTATGGTTTACAGGTGCAGCACACACTCACCGGGGACAGAGGGATGCAGGTCGGGCTCCGAGCTGTGCCCAGGCAGTGGCTGAAATGACCAGATGGTGCGCAGAATAACTGAGCAAGGGAATTATATTATGTAACGCCAGGGGTGTTAGGGGATCATGATTTCTTGATGGATCGGATTTTAATTTTTACGTTTGATAAGAACAATCCCATTTCCTTTCAAGTCCTTTTGTAAAAGAAGCAGGCATCGGTTATGTGTGATGGAGTTCTGCCTCCAGGGCCCTCGCTGTCAGAATCTAGGGGTCGATTCACAGCACACTGGACCAAAACCGCTGGCTTTTGTTTTATTGGCTCTCTCCCAAACTTTTATAATACTATGCTGAGCTCCTGTTTTATCCAGGAAATGTTTGCTCAAAGTTGAAATGACTTCTCCCTGTGAAAAAAAGTACTGATGCAGAAGACAAAGCTGTCTTTTGTCGGAGATGAATCAGCAGAACAAATGCTGGCTCTGCACACAGCGCATATTTAAGTCCTTCAGGCGTTAATTAACTTTGACTGCACAAATTTAACATCGACACCTCTGCTTCACCGAGACTCTGCTTTTCAACATATTCTTACTAAAGTATGCGTAATAGGTTTCCCGATTCTCTGAGTGGTAAAACACTGTAATTCTTACCCAGATCATCCAGGATGTGTACAGGCAGATCAGTCAATCAATCTTTAAAGTCATTAGAGACTAGATTAATATGATTATTTTGTCATGTTTGTTTGTTTGTTTGTTTGTTTGTTCTGCTCAATTGAAATAAGCGACATTTGACAGGAACTATACGTTTGCTGACTGTTTTTCGTTCAGTTTGCAGCAGAGGAGAATTTGAGGAGAATATTCCAAGTTATGATACACTTCAATGCCTGATGCAGTGGCAGAGCTAGAAAGGTGGCCCGGGTGGCATTTCAAATCCATGAAGAGAGCACTGAAATGGATAAATCTACACTCTCCCATCACTGCTTCACTGTGCTTCACAAACACAACATGTTGCTGCCTTTAAATGTGTTCCGTGCATTGGCAGTAATCATGCGGTGTCACTTTGCATCACCCACATTAAGAATAATAACATAGCTATAGTAGGCAGAGGCTCTCGGTTTGCCGTGTGTATTTATGGTCCGGAGTGCAGAGTGCTCAGGCATGTGCGCACACCTGCTCTCAGAGAAGAGGTAGGCGGTAAAACCGAGCCCAACCATTTAAGCACATATAATGCCATCTCCTGCCCGGCGTCATATGGTGAGCATCTTAACATGCTGTTACGACATGTCTCCTTTACAGCTCCAGACATTATGTGTCGTCTGTAAACAGTTGAAAAAAAATGGAATATGAAGATGCTCAGTAAAAGCTTCATAAATCCACCGCAGAAAAGACGACTCTTTACTGGTAATCATATGACAAACAGTAACAGCCGACAGCAGGGGTGTCGAACTTGTTTGGGTCGTGGGCCGAAATTCAGCCCCCACAGCGGGTCGCTGGCTGCATGTTAAGGACTGTGGCCTAATAAGTAACAACGGCTTACACTCGAAAGCGGTAAGTAGTAGCCACAGCCGCCCTGGGGCAGACTGACCATATACCACGTGACTATAATAGGCTGTTTATATCCTGATCTGTTATTATGTCAGTGCCCTCTGCTGGCCACGTGTGGAATTCTTTCCTTTTTTAATTTAAGATGCCCCCTAGTGGCTGGAATTAGCATTCTGGTTATTTCTTTAAAAATCCATAACTCCGCACAGGAATGGGCAAGACACTTACTTTTCTTTTGACATACTCAAAAATCCATGCTCTGCAGGGGGCCGGATCCAGCCTGCGGGTCTTGTGTTTGACACATGTGGCCTATAGGCTACAAAGTAGGGCTGTACTGTTCATTGCAATCGCAATATGAAGTATTAACATAAACATCTTTTACATTGTGTATGTAATGTTTTTGTATTTGTAAATATATCCACATTAAAACCAGTATTTTACTTGAACATGTTTACCTCCTTTCTGGGGACAAGGGGATTGATAAGATAAGCCTTTATTGATCTCACAATGGAGAAATTCCCTTGTTATGAAGCTTTCCAACAATATCTAGATCTCTACAAACATGTTCTTGTATTCGTTTAAAGTTCATATTGTAGTCTTACATTAAATGTAAAAAATGTGTACGCTGAGCAGACTCTGAAATGCAATCGTATTCTTGGCAGAAAAAGTCCACCTGATGTTTTCTTTCTTTTAGATCATAAGATTTTTAATATTACACTCGTAATATCACACTGATCTGCAGAATGCCAGTCTAGATCAGAGTACGATATGATACCAGAGCGTTTAGGCTAAATAAAATGTGGTTGCCCTGGAGAAATTATGAAAAGACGGATCTTCTGGATAGCTGCCTTGAAAGCAGATTAAAATCTAATCCCCGTTAAAGACAGGAAATGGAGAGATTAGTGAGATAATAAAAAGAAACTTCTCTACCTTTGGGTTGGGACATTTGTAAAGGGAGGAAACGTTGCTCAGCTTTTCAATTCGATGTTAGTCCTCGGAGCTGGGTTGAGCGGGATTATATGTGGCGCTTTGAGCTGGACACAGGGCTCACATTATTCCAGTCTATTACTCCTGCAGTTCATTCCTCCGTGAACTTCTCTCCTGAGTGACTCAAGCCAACAATCCCCTCAACCGTCAAATCCCAAATCGCAGGTTAGTTTACTCACTCACTCACTCTCTCCATCTGTCCCGCTCACTGTTAGAAAGAAGTGTGCGTCCAATGCCCATGCAGCCCAGGACAATGCCCCCATTGAGATTCTGCTGCAGAACTAGAGTTTAGGTCACATGTCAGCTTTACTGGGTTACTCTCTTTTTTAACAACAGGAGGATGGCAGGAGGAAACGTCATGATCCAGAGAAGTGTCATGGAACCCTTGAAATACTTTGAAATAAATAATGTGTACTAAAAATAACCTTTGGCAACATAAAAAAACATAATCCTAGGGTTTATTGGTTCTTTTGTCAAGAAAATACTGTATTTACATAATTATAGTCATGTGAAAATATGGACTAAACTAACACTAGGTTTAAGTGAACAGGGCATATGATCAAATGTGGTGCCTGCCTTTTTCATGCTGTAATTTCACTCATTTCACTATGTCCTCCAAAACCAACACATATATCATCACTTAGCACAATTATCCACCAATAAAATGTGAGTTTCATCAACTTACCATGGTTAGTTTTCAGGTTATGTAAAGAAATGTACCATGAATTTAGCCAGACTAGGGTCTTTTTCAGACTTCAGAGAAAACAGGAAGTTTAGAGCGCGACAGGTCTCTGCTGATTGGTCAAATGCCACAGTAGTGGGATCTGATGTAGGGTGATCTCTTCTGATTGGCTGAGTGAGGACTACATGCTTCTTTACATTACTGGTGTACAGCATAGTCTCTAAAAAGCTGGTGCATGATGGTGAGGAGGATAGAGAGTGATTGTTCGATGGGTGACTGATTAAGTGGAAAGGCAACAAGGGAAAGACTGGTGCCACTCTAGAATTCGATGTTCTCATTCCAGTTTCCCAGTAAATCCAAAACACAATCAAACCAGAAAAAAATCCTGACCTGAGATCTATCGACAGGCTCTCTTGTCTTCTCTGTCATTTTTCTCGTTTAAGTCCCCCGTCTGGATAAATGTTTACAGCCGATAAAAGAGGGGCAGAATGTATGAACTTTATGAGCCAAGCAGAAGTGGCCAGTTCATTATCATGGTTTATGAGTATAACTTCTCATAACTTAATGATGCTGCTGATGTTGGCCAAAGCCTAATGAGGACCTGGCTCTCAATGGTCAGTTCTTAAAGAAGCGTCACCTTTGCACATTTCCAATTAGCTACTTCAGCATATTCACGACACAAAGGCCACGGCAGTCGTCATATCTACTGAGACAATGCAGAGGTGGCACTTCGCCCCGAACCTTTTATCCTTCAAAGTGCGCCTCCTAAAGAGCGCGCACCTGCAAAACACAGATAATGCGCAGTGGATGGGAAGTGTTGCCTTTTGCAGAATAGAGCCTCATTTTCGTGTCTCTATAAATGCCATTAGGCGGACAACAGGACAACGGGAAAACGGAAACGCAAACCAACAAAGAGTTATTGATTCATTTGCGCTCAAGTGTTTTGCTCATTTAGTTTTTCCAAAAGTAAAAGCTGTGCATTTTCTGGCACTTTCTAACCTGGATTAATGGCTGCTTGAACTGGCAACGACTAGCAGCGTGTTGGGAGTTTGCCTCAGAATGTGAGCAGCAGAATAACCTTGTTTTTACTCAATCTTTACCTATACAGATTGAAAACGTGTGTTGGAGGCTGTATCCATCTCCCTCCTTCAAAGACAAATGGAGCTTCCTTTCTTTTCTTATTTGCGGTCTTTGCCAAATCCAAATCCTTAGCACAGACCTCATTGAATAAGCAACAGTTTAGTGTGTTTTACAGCACTTTGACAGGCTCTGAGAACATGCCAAGTTCAATTATGTCTGGAGTGTTTTGCCAGCCTTAAGTAACATCACTAAGGGACCTGCTCAGGTTTGATCAAGGCAGGATAAGTATCTCATTTGTACACTGATAATGTACTCCAGAGATGCTGACAATTCCTTTAAAAAATACATAAACAAAATCCTATTGTACAAGAACAGTAATAGTAGAAAATGGTTCTTTATTTTGGCCACTGTGGGAAAGTTCTGTCCTCCATCTATTGGCTAGCAGAGAACTTCGATATAAGACACACTAAAATGACATGCAACCTTTCTATCCGCATCGTCTTGTTTACGAGTTGTTGTATCCCTCTCTGATGTGTCTGTACACTGCATACTTTAATGAAACATGCGCTCACTCATGCATTTTGTATGACATTTCAGCTGCATCAAAACATCCCTTTGGATTAGTGTGTGCTGGGCTTCGGGTCGGCTCCGTAGTGAGGAGTTACAGCGCGGAGCCAGAACTGCTAATAAATACTGACTGTATGACAACATATTGGAATATAAAGTCTGTGAGCTTACTCTATTTTTCCGAAAAATTCCACAGCGGCCAGGCTTTGAACAAAGAGGTGGCAACTGCAGCAAATCAAAGCCAAGGCTTTGGTCATTTTTTCCGAAGGGTCACTCAGAAGATTCGGGAAATGGCACCAACACGCCCACAGTGTCAGAGTGTAGTGTGGGAGATGAATGGTCCCCGCTGAACTGCTCCGGTCGTGCTTAACAAATCACATCCTCTCATGGGTTTATCCAAGGCACTGCACAGATGTGTCATGCGGTTATTATCCAGCTCATAAGACACGTTTATCACCATCATAAGCACACATGAGCACAATAGCAAGATCCTATCCTATACAGTGGGGACAAAAAGTATTTCACCGAAATCCAACTGACCAAATACTTTCCCCCACGGTGTACAGTATATAAAACAAATGAAATGAAGAAATCTGTACATAGATGTTGGTATTTTATTAATTTACCCTTATTGCATGTTGGGGTATGACCTGCAGCCTCTCCACAATAGAGCGCTGCCAGATGTTTTTGAGCAAAGTGTTCCCAAGCTGGGGTAGACAAAATTATCTCTATGTAAAATGTTTATCAATAACTGTTTAACACAATTTATATTATTTATATAACAATATTTTAGAAGGCTTGAGCAAAAATGTTCTAACTATTAAAGAACTGCGCAAACGACGTTTGTTCAGTCAATTTATTAGACACAAGACATAATAATAAACATAATACATCCTGCATGCACAGACTATGGATGTCCTCAGCATACGCGTCTCTCATAAAGTTTGAACGTAACAATGCAGAAAAACAAATCAACTTGATCTTCATCTCAACGTCAGATTTCAGATCATTTTCACTTTTTCTCTCTTTTTCCATCTTGTCTCTTCCTGCAGATGTGCACATACACTTTGAGCATCCTTCAGACTCCAATAATGCCCACAAACCTATAGTAGACCCTGGGGAAACATGAAGCACTTTTATTCCTTAAACGCCTCTCAAATTAATTATTATCCGCACATTCATCTGACATAACAGTGCACGGCAGCAGCATAGGCAGACTACTGCAGTGCTCATCCATTTATCACGTGCGGTTTTATAGACCACTCCATTTCCATCCGGAAACAGCCTCTCAAAGCCAAACAACCCCAGCTCATGCTTCACTTTTCATATTTAATGTCAGGGTTATGAGTGGTTGGGCTCTCGTAATAGACCAGGTAAGGCACGACATAAGAGAGCTAGCTCACGCTGCGCTTGTGCCCCAGTTAGAGTGGAGACGATATAAAAAGGCCTTTTTAAAGATACATGCAAAGCTAAAGGGGTTAAGATGCAGTCAATCGGAGCACCTGTTTCGAGTGCAGATAATTCAGCTCAAGACTTAGACAGCTTTTGAACTCCTGGCACCGAGGGGTAATATTAAAGCATAAGAGTCATCATTACACCGAGATCTTTCAAGCCATCATAAAGCTCACTCACACTGTCACAAGTTAACATGTCTCTGAAGATTTGTTAACAGAAAATGTGACAGTTTATAATTGGCATTGAGCCCACACATTGGCATCACCAGCCAACCAACTGTTTGTTAAAGCAATTATCGTAGAGCCTGTGACAAAAAGGGGATCAGGGATTTCAATGCAGAAGCCAGATTTGTTATTTGTGTTTTTGTGTGAGCTGTCTGACAATGTTCTTCATATGAGTCACGAGGTCACCAAACTGGCTACAATGGATTTTGCATTATTCCAGTTTCGCCTCCTACCACAGTGAGTGAACTTTGCTGTTGTGCTTTATCTATAATGTAATATGTGATGAAGGTGATGAGTCTATCCAGGTAAATATTCAGTCATCTGCACTAACCTAAACTAGTAGAGACTCTACATTGTTGACAGCTCTGTAATGCATGTTCTTTGTATTAATGTGCCAAAGCTATTTCACATACATTAAACACTGGCTGCGCTGCAACAACAATTTACATGTATCTAATTGGAGATATATAATTTACATGCTGTGAGTGTGCTGCAAATTAGAACTTCTAATTGCTTAGTTTGTCTCCAATTACTCCTCGCACTTCAGCATCAGAATTTGTGCATTGGCCAATTTGAAAGGTGCTACATCTCTATTCAGTGTATTATTCACTTCTTTGGCCATTAGTGAGTGTCTGGGTACCAGATGCTGTGCTGGTTATTGCCAAACCAATAATATTGCCTTGCTCGAACAGTACAAAACAGTGCACAAGACAAATTTTAAAAATGATTTTAGCTGCTTTATTTTGCTGTTTTACTATCTTCTAATCTTAGCCATAAATACAACCTCAAAAGGTCATCACAATCGATCAAATATTGCCATTTGAATGGTCCCAGTTTACAAATTGGGTTGCAACGACTGGGGCAGTCACGATAATTACTATATCGACTGATCGTTCAATAAATAACAGACAAACGGTACATTTTTGGGCCCGATATTTATCGTCAGTACATTTATCAGCATTTCCCCCCTATTTTTTCTTTGTTTAACTTGTTACATTAAATTTCATGTTTATTGCAGCTCGTGTGGTATTTTCGGATATGATTATGCACTTTTAGAACAAAGGTTTATTGTCATTTTTATGCCTGAGAGTTGACAGTATCTAGTATCATTAGAGTCAATGTTAGGACCCCAGCTCATTTTCTTTTATTATAAAAAGTATCTTATATTGCGGGCGGCTTGCTGGCTTGGCTCGACAGCCCGGGCGAGTTGACGTGCGCCCCGGAGCCGACACAGGAAGCGGACGGAGCGCGCTACACCCCCCCCCACAGGTGGAGGAGAGGATAGGGCTTACGCAAGGGAGTCACAGTCAATAATATCGTTTATCGTGATACTTTCCTGCCTCAATATATATCGAACTTCAAATTTGTTATCGTGACAGGCCAAGCAACGACCAAGGTATTATAATGTTTCTGCATCCATAGGTTAAATATTTTTAAACCCTGTAGTTCAGACTTGCTGGGCTGTGCCATACCGTCTGTCAGTGTGCTCTCACAGTACGTTCTATTGATATATCATTCAGACCTAGATCAGTGCTTCATTTTTCTTCTTCTTGTACAAGTTGGTTTGTACTTTCCTCTGTCATGCCTTTCCTTTCAGAAAAGACTCCTGCCCAGCGCTGCAGCATCCTTCAGTCGGTGTTGCGCTCGGACTGACAGGTTGTTGAGGCTCCCCCGAGTTGCCCTGTTCTGCTCCATGTCACTATCGGAGCGGATAAATAATTTGTCTCCTCTTCCATTAGCGCCGTGGTGATAATGAGACGTGGCATGCGAGGGTTCAACATTGTGGCTCAGACATCACCTTGAATCAGGAGGAGTGTTAATCTCGGCTAAGCGCTCCTCTGACATGCCGCCGCTGCTGCTGCCTGCGTGGAGGAATGGCTTCTGGCTGCTCAGCCTTATCACCGAGACGCCATGGACCTCTGAGTACAAAAACACTTGCTTTTTGGCAGGATGTTATTTGCTGCGGTGACATATCAGTAATTTAACAATGGGACAATTTGGCGCGGTATATGGCAGCAGCAATATTTATGTAAATGATAAGAATATTATTAATGCAATAAATGATAGCGACTGCAAACAAATCTGAACAGCGGAAGTCATTTTGTACTTTCAATTATAAAAATGCTTGTAAACATAGTGTGCATGTGGAAGCCTTGAAACTCTCATTCAACCACCGAAATCCGTCTTTTAATGCTTCATGCCTTTTATTCCTTGCACCTCTCTTTCATACTTTTCACACCAAACTCTCCCATACACACTCTTGTTTGAAAAACTTTCACCTGCGTCCTTCAGTGTACTCTGCACTAGTCGAGGTGTTGGAACTGGGAATTGAATCGGCCTCTTTGACGTGGCGTTGAGTAGCGAAGGTGACAAACAAATCCACCCGCCTGCTTGTCGCTAACACAATGTGCACTCCATCAAACAGGTCCAGTTGAGGCGCAATTTAGGCGCCAGGGGACATCGCTTGTGCAAATCAAGATAGATATAGCCAGGGCTCTTTGCACTATTGCTCTGTGATTGCCAATGTTTCTTGTGAATTAGGTGAAGTCGCTGCGGTGTGCTAGATTTTGTGTACGCTTATTTTGCATACAGTTTCCATCCTGTTCCTCAGAGTGAAGATTTATTTTAGACTCTTCTTCAGATGCATTGCTGTCTGGGTACTTTAAAGGATTACTTGCAAAAGAAAGTGTGCTGCACACAATATATCTTTGGAAAACAGTAACAATTAGGTTTCACTTTTCTCATTCCCAAGTGTCCAGCAGCAGAGTAAACTAAAAATACACAAAATGACATCACTTTTATATTATGTGTTTGTACGTTGTCTCCTGTCTCATTGCATTGTCCTGTCACATTAGACCTAAATATTAAAATGCTCAAAGCTATCAACTACTATCTGTAAAAGGTTTGAAACAAGCGAGCCTGTGTTACCAAGTTTCTCAAAGTGGTGATAAGCTACTATTAGCCACAGCTGCCCTCGGGGTAGACTGACATCATTCTAGCCTCAGAGTACACAGACATGGGCAGAACATGCAAACTCCGCTCAGAAAAGACCCCTCTGGCCGGGGATCGAACCCGGGACCTTCTATCTATGAGGCACAAACGCTAACCGTGCCGGTTTGACACAGGACACACTGATCCTACTTTATTGGTCAAAACAGGTTCTGCTTGTGCTTCTCCATTGCTTTTTCTTTTGGATAACGTTGAAAGCCATCATATACTTGACTTTGAACATTGTTTGATCTAGATTTGACATAGAAATGTCTAAAACATTGCTGTATCAGCAATCACTGACAGACACAAAACAATATCAATGGGCATTGGAATATAGAGGTGTCAAGAAAATTCAAAACGGAAATGCAATTTTCAGAAAGGTGACACGGTGTAAGCAACAGGTTCAAAAACTAAACTTTTAGAATTTATGCATTCAAGAAAAGTCGGCACAAAGACTACTTTCCCAAAAGACTGAACTCTTTTATGCCTCTCTGTAAAAGAAACCAGAATCACTTACACCCTTTGATTTTCAGCTCTCAAATTCATACAGTGCATGTGGAAGATAATACAAAGAAAATGAGCACCAAAAATTCTACACGATGTACTTTATAGCAGTTTCTCGAAGTGACAGGTCCAATCTAAACACTTCCTCTGAAAAAGCTGATGGCATAGCAACTATTCATGTGGATAAATAAAAGAGTCTGGTATCTTCAATCAACCAGCAACACAATAAATGGTCGGCGTAAAAAGGAAAGCAATTTGACTTCGCCTGAAAATGGCATTTACAGCAAAAACGACGAGCACAATTAGACAGCGCGCTTTAGAAAGCTACTTGGATCTTTAATCCTGCGATAATAAAAAGGTATAGACAATGAAAGACTGACAGTCTGGGAGATGGACGGTCTAAAAAGGACTGTAATGTAAAATTGTATTGTATCATTACCTTCCGCGTCTGGTTAAAGTAATGTCTGTCTGAGGGGTCTTGGTAAGCTCTTCAACTCTGAAATCAAAGCTTTTCTATACAAACAATGAGAGAGAGTCATTTTGAGCTAAAGACCATAATCTTAGAAAATGAAAAGCCTGTGAGTGTTAAGTATTCTTGTCTCGCCTCTTTGGGACATTTGTGTCAGGTGTGAGCTTTTTAAAAGTTTACTTGCGAAATGGGACTTTATTTGAGGTGAGGAGTCGCTTTCAAAAGAAGAAAAATATGAAAGTTATTTGGAATTATGCATCTGTCCGCTAAGTTTTATGTATTGTTTATATTTTATTCCTTCCAATGAAAGGGAAAATGCTCCATTGTCCTGTTATCATGGTCTTTGTGTTGTTCGGTTTATCATAATTCTATATTCATAATTCCACTTTCCGCCAAAGAAGCTTCTGCGCAAATCCAACCTGGCAGACCTACCTGCAGCACTCGTTCATTTCCTCCTCACCAATCAACCAATCAACCAATCAACCAATCATACCCCCATCACGAGCCGCACTTTCGCCACAGCCAATCACCTCAACTGCACATTCCTACTTCAGCCATTCATCGCCAGTAAGTAGCCTGTTAGCTTCTTCTTTGTGATTCCATAAGTGTGTATTGAGCCGCCGGGTCGAAGCAGGGAAAGTTGCAAGCGTGGTTTTCTGGCCAGAGACACCAGGGGGAGATGAAAGACCCCCCTATCATCCCATCAACACTTGTATTACCCCCAGAGGGGGTGTCCAGACATTATTGCCGTTTATTTCAAATCGCTAATTCAGTCTTCCACCGGGGTCTGAGCCCCAATCATGATTCATGTAGAAATAAAACTCTCCAAACACCACTCTGTGTCTGTGAGTCTTTTCAGGTTGAAATAACATGAAGTCTTAGTTTAAAAAAAGAAACTGCATGACATATTATTAGACTTTTAATATAATACATGCAAATTTTAAATGTATACAGTATGACTTCAATAAATCATAAATAGCCTATATTTGTAGATGCAGCTTTGTGTTTTTTTCCCCCTCAAACTTGTCAAAAGCATTTGAACAAAAAGAATGTCACAGGGTGCATTAAACGCTCAATGACTTTTCTGGTGACCTTCCCATTTTGTTTTGTTGCCTGCTCTCGGCAAGAAGATTTATGCATTTATCTAAACCAACTCCGCATGAGTGATAAGCCACGGATCCAGCGGCGCACACCCCCTCTGCTCCACACACATTCAGCCTCTTTGCTGAAGAATTTGAACTCCGCTTTGCCCTCTATCATTGCAACCCTGTGCTCTCATCAGTGTGCAAAAGCAAAGGGAAACCCAAACATCCGCGAGAGGCAAAAAACAGTCCCTTTGGTGACCTTTTGGAAATGGCATCTGGGAGTAAATGCTTGAATAAGCGTCTACACAAGAGCGTTTTTGATAAATGCTACAATGGGAGACGTTGGGTAATTTTATTTTACACTTCCCCGGAGAGTGATGCGGATGGAGGAGTGCATAATGATCTCTGACGGCCTTTCTAACCACTGACCTTGGCGCTAGTAATAGAACTGAACGCACTTTCTCCAGAAGGCTGTAGGAACGAGCGTTTTTCTTTAAAACATTAATTTTTAGACACGTTGAAAAATGCACTTTCGACTGCAATGCAATGGCACCAAGGCAGAAGGCAAATATCGCTCATTTGTTTCTTCACAGACAAAAAGGTGAGGCTTTTAATAGTTATAAGTGTTACCTCACAAATGTGGTAAAACATATATTTATACACAGTAGTCTCTTAACAGTTCAATGTATTTTTTTCCAAAATGATCAATAAGATTAGTGTGCCTATTCTTTCAGCTGGCAGGTGACGGGTGGTTAATGCACATGCTTTTCTTTCTAAATGTATTTTTTAAAGATTAAAAGCCATAGTGCATTAAAAATTGAACATTGAACATTGAGCAGCGCAACGGCAACAACAGCACGATAACAAAAGCAGGCACAAAAGTACGATAAGGAGAAGGGGTGCATGAAGCTGGGATGTTATCTTTTACATAATGGATAAGCTCTGGAGCAGGGGATGCACAAGATAAAGCATATAAAAACACCACAGTGGCAAAACAAGGCTGAGAAATCAAACATACAGTTGTGTAAAACAGTGGATAATAATTTCCACATTAACTTACGGACCGTTTTACTTATTTGAAAGCCTTTACTATGGTCAGTGGATTTAGATATTGGCAGACGTCTTTAAAAAACCTATTGTTTTACCAAGATTCAGCAAACAGTGCCATGCATTTTGATAAAGTACAATTGAATAGCTTATGGCCTATTGAAGCAATCTTATTTCCGTTAATACTGCATTGCCAGTGTGTGTGTGTGTGTGTGTGTGTGTGTGTGTGTGTGTGTGTGTGTGTGTGTTTCTTTTGACGGACTGGCTTCATTCATTGCCCGATTTGAGCACTTCACTCCCCGGGGACTCAGATGTAACTTGATCTCCAGCTGGGAAAGATTTTTTTCATGACAAATCAGCCTCAAACTGACGGTAATCCTTTGAAATTTGACGTTTTGAGGACATGGTGTTTTTACTACATTAGCATCGCCTTTCACTCTACATTAGCTCCACAATGACTCTTCCTGGTTTTAAATCGTATTGAGTGAAACTGGCAGGAAAGAACTATTGACATGTCGACAAACTGTCTCCATCCGCTGCACTGTAGCTGAGAGCAGAGGACTTCAGACTACTAGGCTAATACTCAAGTGTTACGGAAGCTTTCATCTCAATGATACATTTAGTTACAACATACAGTAAAGAGCAGAATCTAAAAACTCAAATCTTAACTATTTTGTAAAGTGCTTTATCCGTTGCGCAAAGAACAATAGAGCAATGAGAATAAACTTTGGGTGACTTGTATGGTTTGTTTCAATCAGATTGAAAATGGTGTGCTTCTTTGGGAAGTCTGTTTTCTTTTTCTTTTTAGATGTGTCCTCCCTGCCTTCCACCAATATGGACACACTGCCAGGCCGCAACACAGGAGTCTACAGGTGCAAAACCTAAAATAAGTTTATGTGTGCAGTACTTAAAGGAGCTATCCTTGATTTTTTCATTTTCTGTTATTGGAATAAAATTTGTTTTGTCCTTTAGTATATGGTAAAAGACGACATTTATCCAAAGACACTGGTTTTAAAGCCTTTTTTTTTTTTTTTGCAGTGAAGTGACAGTTTTCCTCCCTGAAAGTTGTGAAACCTCAGTCCCTGAGACAAATTTTGATGTTGTAAATGCATTAGGAAAGTTTGAGATGAGTTTAGACCAGAAAATAGCGATATGAAATTTGAGTGACCCTGTTTCTTTGTACAATCAGGTATAGCTCCTTTAAAGGGGTTAGATACAAGTTGGCCATTTTATACTCACTACTGCCACCTCAGGTCATACGTGTAACTGCACCTTCTATATTAAGCTTGTGCATGACGGCACTTCGGACCCGAAGTAACAACTTTTTGATTGACAGTGCAGGATTTTAGGGGCAGATGTGATTAACAGGTCTGGGCTCATTTTACACCTTAGGACATTGCTTGAACATGTCGGGGGAGGAAAATACATATATATATATATATATATATATATATATATTATTATTTTTTAACTCTGTATTGTCCCTTTAAGAACAACTAAGTAACTTGTTTACCTTAATAAATCCTTTTCATATTCCCTCTGGGGGTAATACAAGTGTTGACGGGATTATTGGGGATCTTTCATCTCTCCATCTCTTTCCCTGCACCAGTTTGGAGGCGCAATACACACTAATAAAATCACGAAGAAGAAGCTAACAGGCAAACGGCAAAGCTAACTGCAGGCTAGCGCCACTTTAGCAGTATTTACAGCCAACTTAGCTTGAGTGAAAAAAAATATCTCCATTGTGTCATTGAGTTGCGGCGCAATGTACAATATCCCTCTCTCCCTTTGTCTTTTCTGTCAGCGTAGTATTTACTCTCACGGACAATTAATGAGTAAAAAGAAAACGCAACATGCTACGACACCTGCAGTGGCGCTTATGGCCTCTAGGGGCATGAGTTACTTAGTTCTGCTTAAGCCATGGTGTAAACTTATTTCAGACCTTGTCGCCCTTAGACCGGGGTTGCTCTGGTGATACTGAGAATTACATTTTTCTTGGGTGGCACATCATATATTAAAGATTTGAATATGTGAGGTTTATCTTTCTATATTTTGTCTGGGTAAAAAAAAAAAGACCCACCAAATTAGAAGTGAAAAACCTTCTGTAACTGAAAATCCTGAAGCTTTGTTGTTTGCAAAGGTCTGCTCCTTCTCTTTGATGCGACACAGAAATGCATGTCAAAAAGCTGGAATATTTTTTGACGGCGGATCAAGGAAACATACTACACTGAAAGGCTGAAAAAAGTAACTCAGCACTTTTGCGTCACCTCTGGGCCGCGCTCTGTGATGGCTGCCACGGTGATTGATAAGTTGCAACACAATCCATCAGCTCCAAAGAGGCTTTTTTTTTTTTACATTGCTACAAACTCCACTCCACATTCGCACGCCAGACAGCTTCTCTCTCTCTTTTTTTTTTTCTTCCACAAGCACTATTTACACATAGACAGAATAATTATGAAAAGCTGCAGGCTATCACTTTTCACAAATGCTTACAGGCAAAGACATGGAAATTTGCATGAAACCAAAATCTCTCTAGTGATTTCCAGCCACATTGAGTTAGCGCTTCTCACATCACCTCTTGATTTGCCTTTGATGATGAAAATAAACAACATGCCGAGAAAGAGTGCGGGTTTAATACCAACAGATTTCAGCTTCAGCGCATAGACTATACTTCTCAGAGGCCTATTTCCTCATTAAGCACCGCCGGGACTTAATCTCTCAGGAGCGGATAATTAAGTTGAAATCAATAGTAAAATTACAGAGGTGAAACAGGAAGCTACAGTACATTAGCCTTAATGTATTTTTGCCGCAAAAAAATCCTTATCTTCGAAGACTTCATCCTTGCGGCGTAATCTTGAACACAGCAGCGCTTTGCAACTTAAATAAGGCAATTATTGCCATTTACAGGAAAGTGCTGGAGTAAGTGCTGAGGAAATAATTGACCATGTGTCTGATAGCTTAAGATAAGAGCCGCCTCTTAGGGGATATTAGAGAAGTTCTTCTGAAGCGCGTTTCACGAACATTACGCTAAACTAACTTTGATAGCACATGGACAGGTGAAACTCGGAAAATCAGAATATCGTTAAAAAGTGCATTCATTTCTGTATTCAACTTAAACTTTCAAACTAATATATGACAGACTCATTACATGCAAAGTGAGAAATGTACAGCCCTTATTTGTTATCATTCCGATTATTATGGCTCATCTAATCACTGTGCATGTTTATCCTTATAATGTCCTATATTTGAACTGCATGAACTATCATTAATGTATGAATTGTGTTATTCATGTAATAGCCTCAACTTTTATGTTTTGTAATTGTTGTTGGCATTATACACCTTGCCCAGGAACAACGGATACTGACACATGTACAGAAATGTTCATGTGTACTAATCATCAAAATTATAACAAACAAAGGCTTGTCATATGTCACTTTGCATGCAATGAGTCTATATTATATATTAATTTCACATGTTAAGTTGAATTACATAAAATAAACGAACAATATTTTAATTTTCAGAGTTTCACCTTGAAGCCGCTTCCCTCTTGAGAACCTATAGCGGCAACCCAAAAAAGTCCACCCTGTGTCCATGTACCTTACCCTCACCACAGTCTCATGCCATGGACACTTTATTGGCATTTGTCCATTTCTAACTCACAAGCTATAAAGAGGGGCTTCTGCCTTAGAGGTGACCAGAGAAGACAAAGGTATGCAGTTAATGTGATTCCTGGAGATGGTGAGGCCATCTTTGTGCCTTCGGAGCAATAGATATTATATATGAACTGTATTACCCTGGGTAGATTTGCACTCAATTAAGCCAGAAACCCCATGTGTATTATACGGGGTCAGAAAGTGGTGATGTGGTAAAATCAAGGAAAGGAAAGCGATGTGGAGTTTCATAGGGAATAAGATAATGATGTTAAGGTGCCTCTGCTTTATGATACTGTGCGTAATCTAGCTGAAATGTCAACTCGCGGTGCTACGAAAGAAGACAGACTAAACGAGTAAATAAGTTCTTAACTGACTTCCCATTACACATTTTAGACATAACGTCTTTACTCATACTTTCACACAAGCTTTACACATTTTATGCCAAGCAAAGTGTCCTTGCCAGGTTAAAGCATTGCTTGTGACTCAGCAGTCATTTCAATGTCTTTGGAAACTGTACCAGTTGATGCACTGTCAAGGTCCAGCGGTGACAACAAGACTAATTACTGCATAATGGGAATCATCCCTCTCTTTCAGCTCAGACGCTTCACCATGACCACATACAGATGAACCATGATCACATACATTGATACAGAGAAATGTTTGTTTTCACAGGATGCAAACTTATGGCTTGTGCATGTGCAAATATGGTGATGTATATATATTTAACTGACTACAGATTGTTTTTTGCATGGACATCTAAGAAGAGTCAATGCAACCATTGTTTAAACTCAAGCCATTAAAGAGTGAGAGGTTGTGAGGCAGTTTGACAATATATATATATTTTTTACCAGGCATTTTGACAGCAGTAAATGTCCAGTTGAAGTTGCAGGGTTTTGTGTTCAAAAGTCCAGAAACCCTTGCCTCCGCTACAAAAAAGCTATGTTTTTAGCTTTATTTATAGCAATAATATATTCAGTAATAAAAAAGTAAATTCATGTGTTTTTGTGTTCAGAAATCAGGGCTTTATTTTAAGCTTTATAAAAATGCTTACATTATAGTCAATGTATTGCTGTTATTTAATGCTACAGGAGCTTTAATAAAGTAATAGCAAAACACTGACATCTTAGGGTTCAATCTCGTATATGAGAGATGACCACTCCATAGTGTATGGGCTAAAAATAGATATGTTTTATTATGCAGCAATAACCCCGGTGTAGCACCTGTAAAGCACTGAGTGGTCAGTACAGCTTCATGAAGCTGCACAAAAAGCAGCTCGATTCATGGTATTGATTCACTCAACAATACTGCATTGGAGTGCTATATTTTCTGTAGGAATTGAATGAGGTCTTATTGGACTCTGTTTTCCAAGACAATCATTACTCAGATGAACAGCACAAGACGAAATCACTTTTGCAGCACTTTGTACTCTTGGAGATGTTAGAAGTTAAAAAGTCAAAATTCTTACATTTATAATTTGCATACACTACTCTTTATGTATGTGTTCAAGTAATTATTTTGTTTTAATTACGTAAGTGTTTATAAAGGATGTCACGGTGAAATGGGTGGTCTCGCTTTCCACATGCACATTTTTGGTTGTTGTTATTTGGTCTTCTTCAGAAAATGCAGCCTTAAAAACTGTGCATTTCACACTTATCCAGCGTGGAGACCTGACAGCCGCCAGGCATGGAGTGACGAGTGGCATTTGGCAGTGGATAGACGGCCTCAGTCGGCAGCTCCTGAGCCCGAGAGACAAATGTGACGAGCGGCGAGGCAGAGAGGAGAGGCGCTCCGTGATTGATACAGGTGCCACCGCCAGAGGTCAAAGCCATGGCTCAAAAAACCAGGCCATCGATTCTGCTGCCCTTTAAACAAACAAAGGGACAAGTCTCCACCGAGCTCCTGCGCTGATTGTGTCCAACCGCTGCTTGCCTTGGTAAAGCTCAGCTCAATGCAGAGCCACCTTCACAAGCACTGAGGGCCAGGCGCTAATGCTCAGTCAATTACATAACAAAAAGAAATCATTTAGAAATGTTTCAGTTGGGGCATAATTATTTAAATGTGTGATTTATAGATAAAGATAGAATATTTATAGAATATTTACTTTTGAATTATACAGTCCTCATTTAACTCCATGGTGCCAATCACCAAACCAAGGGTGACAGCGGCTCAGTGGTTCGAGCATTTGTCCTTGGATCTAAAGGCCAACGGTTCAGATCCAGCTCTGACCGGTTCATACTGCTGCTCTGTCCTTTGGCAGGACAATTCACCCATTGTGCAAAGGTTTGAGTCTGTCAGTCTACCCCATAACGGATGAACACACACAGAGGCAAGTTAGCCACTTTATGCTCACTACTGCCACCTCAGGTCATACATGTAACTGCACCTTCTATATTAAGCTCATTCATGACGGCACTTCGGACCCGAAGTAACACCATTTTGAGTGACAGTGCAGGATTTTAGAGGCAGTTGTGGTGAACAGGTCTGGGCTCATTCTACACATTAGGACATTGTTGGAACATGTAGGGGGAGGAAAATACATGATTTTAACATTTTTAAACTCCGTATAGTCCCTTTAAAGCAGAACTAAGTAACTTGCTGTAACTACGCTGACAGAAAAGACAGAGGGAGAGAGTTATATTGTACATTGTGCCACAAGTCAATGACACAATGGAGATAATTTTTTTCACTCAAACGTGGCTGTAAATACTGCTAAAGTAGCGCTAGCCCACAGTTAGCTTTGCCCGTTAGCCTGTTAGCTTCTTCTTCGTGATTCCATTATTCATTATCCAGTATTGGTGACTCTGACCCGGTGGCAGCAAAGTTGCAATTGTGGTTTTCTGGTCAGGGACACCAGTGGGAGTTGAAAGACCCCCCAATCATCTCATTAAAGGAATAGGCCACCGTTTTTACATACTAAAATATGTTCTTACCTCACTTTAGACGTGTTAATATATCCCCGTCTGGTCTTTGTCCGTGCGCTCTGTCACGCAAACGGAGCACATACGCAGCCTCTCCCACATGTCACATAGCTCCAAAAAAGCTCACGATAGAAGCTACCAAGCTCTTCCACGTGTTCCCTATTTAAATAAAGTTACGTGAAGTGTTTTCATGCGAAGTATATTTACACAGAAATGTAACATGTCGATTTTATAAGCAAATAAAAAGGGGGACTATATTGTGAGGCGTAATGATACGAGGAGCAAAACGTCCGCGCAGTAACTCCTAAAGGTTATTGACGGAAGTGAGCGGGGGAAGTCTTTAGGAGTTACTGCGCGGACGTTTTACTCCTCGTATCATTACGCCTCACAATATAGTCCCCCTTTTTATTTGCTTATAAAATCGACATGTTACATTTCTGTGTAAATATACTTCGCATGAAAACACTTCACGTAACTTTATTTAAATAGGGAACACGTGGAAGAGCTTGGTAGCTTCTATCGTGAGCTTTTTCGGAGCTATGTGACATGTGGGAGAGGCTGCGTATGTGCTCCGTTTGCGTGACAGAGCGCACGGACAAAGACCAGACGGGGTTATATTAACACGTCTAAAGTGAGGTAAGAACATATTTTAGTATGTAAAAACGGTGGCCTATTCCTTTAACACTTGTATTACCCCCAGAGGGACTACGGAAAGGATTTATTAAGGTAAACAAGTTACTTAGTTCTGCTTTTAAAAAAAGACTTAAAAATAATCATATAACCGTGATTTAACCCTGTATGTTCCGAACTTTTGCTTGACTTTTTTCTTTTTCAATTTGGACCTTGTCGAAATTTAATCTTGTGACCCCTGTTCGAATTAATCCATTACCTCGGCTATTTCCAAAATCCAGGACATTGCGGCCCTCTTATCAATCCGAATTTCCCTCAGGGCCCCTCCCAACATGAACAATTTCCTCTATTTATCGGTCATTAAACAGTCACATCCATATAAATTAAGAATTAATACATCTGTAAGCCAAAAACTGTCTGGTACATTTTGGCAATTACATATCAATTTCCTTTCAAAATCCTCATTGGGAACCACTGCATTACTTGACTAATAGCTACAAATAAAGTGATAATAAGGAGCACGATACTATTTAATGGGTGCACATGAAAGAGTGTGAGGAAAAATAACGATATAAAACATTTCAGGTTATATGAATGATAGAAAAAACTGATCCACTTAGTTCATCATCGTCCACATCTTATATTATGTTTCCAGTCTCTCTGCATCTCTTTTCCCTCTTTGTTTCAGTGAAAACCCCCAAAACACTATTTTTAGTCCTAATGCCTTGCCTCTATCTCCATTTGCCTGGTGCGTCGTCTTCTCCCTGATGGAATGCTGTTGAGAGTTGCTGGGGCATTGCCGAAATCTATTCCCCTCCCGCCAAGGCAGCTGTTTAGAGTCTCTCATTAATAAGACAGGACTGTAAGGAACACAGCGTGACAAGAAGCCCCCCCTCAAAGTTGCAGTAATACCCACCAGAACCAATCGGAGGTGAAAGCAACTACAGCGCGCCCGGCCAAATGTGCGGGTCTCTGGGATCGTAAAGTCAAACTAACCCTTTTATTTTTCACATGTGCGATCTAAAGAGGCGCTCAGACACATGTTTTGAGAGGTGATTATCCCGCGGAGAGGAATGTCCGTAAAGCGGTCGGTGGGCTGCAGTAAAAGGTCAGGTTTTAAGAGCCGGAGCAAGAGGTCTCCACACTTCAAAGACCCACCTTCACAATATGAGCACTGTCGAGCCCGCCATATGTGCTGCTCAGATAGCTTCCAAAAATACAGACTGCACTGTTCGCTCGCTTTCTGCTGACCGTTCAAATGCCTGGTGTATCAGAAACGGGCCTTTGAAGAGGGAAACCACATAGGTGCCACATGAAAATGGAACTGATGAATGCAGCGGATTTTGTAACTAAATCAATTTTTCTCATATTTGGGTTGCAGTCTCACCAAAAAGAATCATAACTTAAATATCATTTGAGCAAACATAGTATCCGTCCATGGCACAATACAGCAAGTTTAGTGTCACATGAAACCTCATTGTCAGTCTTCACTTCCAGAGAGTTATAATTTGTTTGTTACTACAGCCTTATCCCATTTAGTTCAACTTTTTTTTTTTTATTAAATGAATGCACATTGCATGGTGATGGATGTACACAATTAAGCTTCAAGTAAACATTCCACTTGATCCTATAGGAAGCTCTTCACTAACAGGATTGCGGTTCCAGGTAGAAATTATGCATGGTTTGAAGAGGAAAAATGAGTTCACACTTCAGCATAAATTCTCAAGGGCAGGAATTTCAAGGGTTCTTGGGGGGGGGAAAAGTCAAATATTAGTGTTTGAATGAGTCACACTACGGAATAATACATGAAGTCTGCCTGATTACTAACAAGAAACTAAACAATGAATGGAATAGATTGAAAATGTTAAAGAAGTTACTTGTTTAGCTAAATAAATCCTTTTCGTAGTCCCTCTCGGGGTAATATTAGTGTTCATGTGATGATTGGGGGGTGTTATTTCCCCCTGGTGTCTCTGGCCCGAAAACTACCCTTGCAACTTTTCCTGCAATACACACTAGTAGAATCACGAAGAAGAAGCAAACAGGCTAACGGGCAAAGCAAGCTGTGGGCTAGCGCCACTTTAGCAGTATCTACTGCCAAGTTTAAGTGAAAAAAAATGATCTTCATTGTGTAGCTGGATGTACAATACCCCTCTTTCCCTTTGTCTTTTCTGTCAGTGCAGTATTTACTCTCACGGACAATTAATGAGTTAAAAAAACGCAACATGCTACGACAACTGCAGTGGCGCTTATGGCCTCTAGGGGCAGGTGTTACTTAGTTCTGCTTTAATGCTGCACATTTTTGAAGCTCTTATAGAAGAATTAACCAAGCCCGATACATAGTGTTGTTCCGATACCAGTTTTTCCCCTCCGATCTGATTCCGATACTTGGGTTCAGGGTAATTAACTATAATCAAAGGCTAGCTTTAGCGTGGCGAGATTGGTTCATGACTGCAGGATCTTGGACGCATTAAGAACAATTATGTGCTTCCATGGCGTGCGCTTTTAGGTGGAGGATACTTTCCGCCTTTCTGCCCAAACTGGCTCAAATTTCCCACAAGCTGATCAAATATTTTAGTTAAAAACATCAGGCAACACAGGACGGCATGCTGTGTTTTTTTGTTTTTTTTTTCACCTCCCGTCTCCACACATATTGTGCTCAAGCTCCTCCAGCTGGATCCAAACTTTTGCAAACGTTTCTGCCAATCTGCTCGTCCAGAAGCTACACTGGTTATTTGTATCCCCTTTTCAGCGCCTGTGCAATTATTCCACTCCATATATTTGACTGAAGACCATTTGGATTCCTGTTCGGCTCCAGGGGATGAGCTTGGCAGCGGTATGTTGTCATTTTCACAATGGATGCTTTCCCCCCCTTTTCAAATCACTTCTGCCAGTAATTTGTACATACAGCACAGTGGAAAAGTTTTGTGAGGTGTGAAAAAGCTGTTAATTAAGAGGGCTGTAATGAACTGAGAATTCAACTGTGTGGATGCAGATCTCTGTTTCGATCAAGAAGTTTTATAAACGGTTCTCGCTAATTGTAGCTTCACCCACTTAATTGGTTTAATCAGTACTATGTTGAAATATGGACATTAGCTCTTTATGAAGAGCATTTACCCCTGAACTTCAAGATCACTGATCGTGCAAGAGCTAGAACTATGGCCTCATGTAAGTCATTCTTTCAGTGCAGTTTTTATGTTTTCCCTCTATGGTCGGATTTCCTGTGAGTATACTGTAGCCAATCCTTGAGTTATAGGTGCTCTTGACCATGAACCCTGACATGTTGCCCCAATAACACGCAGAGGCAATGCAGAGGGAAAAAATAGTGTTACCCACAGAAATAATTTGCAGGAAGTTGCTCAATGCTCATGAAAGCATTGATCCAAGATGGTTTACACCAAAATTACACTAGAAGCTGGTCAGGTGTGGATAGAGGTTTCTTAAGGTTACATTTACTTTATTGGTCTCCCTTAGGAGAAATTTGACTTGGAACATCAGGGCACTGCTACAGCATAAACAAAACAGCAGTAAATTTGGGGCAGCACGGTAGCGCAGCAGTTAGTGCTTGTGTGTCACAGCTAGAAGGTCCTTGATTCCCATCAGGGACGGGCCTGCTCAGTGTGGAGTTTGCATGTTCTCTACACGTCTGCATAGGTTTCCTCCAGGCACTCCGGTTTCCCCTACCACTAAAAACATGTACAATAGGCCAGGATGAATGAGAGTGTGTTTGAGCGTGCACATGGGGGTGACGGCTGGAAATTGGCCCAAGGCTACAGTCCGGTGTGGCATATTCATCAATGCACTGTCCCTACCAAATAAACCAAACCAAATTTAAGGAGAGCATTGTGCCACAACGTTGTTCCCTCATCAAAAACATACTTAGAGTTGTTCTTTTTTATACTTGAGCCCTTCACACATTATCTTTGAATCTCCACAAGGGCAATTCGAAGTGCAGCAACACCTGCGGCATCTTCTGATATCTATCAAGCTCCTCCCATGGCCCGGACCTACGCAACCAGGAAGCACTCTCATCTGGATCTTTACAGATCCTCCTGACAGAGCCGAGCAGAGGTTTGTTTTGATGAAATTAGACAATTTGCATAATAACCCTGTTGTAACCATTAACAACAGTAAATTATTTGATCATTAAGTGTGCAACATCTGCTCAAGCTATGCTCTGGAACATGACATTAAAGGCACTATAAAGAGTTTAAAATGTTAAAATTATATATTTTCCTCCCCCTAAATGTACCAGCCATGTCCAGAGGTGTAGAATGAGCCCAGACCTGTTTACCACAACTGCTGCCATATGCCTGCACTGTCACTCAAAAAGTTGTTAATTCGGGTGCGATGTGCCGACATACGAGCTTAATAAGCTGCAGTTGCGCGTAAGAGCTGAGGTGGCAGTAATGAGTATAAAATGACCAACTTGCATCTAGTCCCTTTAGTTAGAAGAGTATGTTTATGATTTGTAAACCCAAGGAAGACAAGAACATGACTGTGTAATGATGTTTTGCATGTTGTCAACAAAATCAAGTACATCGGGCACATCATCACTCAGGACATGTCTGATGATGATGATATAGACAATAGAGTGTTGTATGCCCAGGCTAATACTCTGGCTTAGAGGTTTGTCTGTTGTACAGAGAGTAAAGCTGACTTTATTTAAAGCGTACAGTACTGTGTACTCCCTTGTACACGGCTCATCTCTGGACTCATTATAAGAAAGCCAGCATGCGCAGGCTGCAGATGGCCTATAATGATGTTTTGCGTGTGCTTTTGAAGAAGCCGAGATGGTCAAGTGCCACAGAAATATTCGTCAATGCCAGAGTGAACACTCTACAGGCCGTACTACGAACGTTGATGCACAGCTTTATGTGTTGATTGAACATGTCTGAAAATAATAGTGTCCCTCACAAATATAAAATGTGCGACACGTTATCAATCTGACTTGTGGAGACATTGGCATGGTTGTCTTTTTAAAATGCCATCTTATTTGTTTGTCTTGTCCTTTTATTTTATTTTTAATGGATTACGAGTCCGGAATAAAGTTGAATTGAATTGTGCAAGTATTCTATTTGACTGACAGAGGCGTTTACCATAAGGAAAGGCAGGCAGCTGCTTGGGGCCCTAAATAGTCAAGGGCCCTGATGAACTGGCCCATTATTTAAAAACTTCAAAAACTTGCAGTCTTCCTATGACTTCGGTGCTGCATTTAACACCATCCCTCTACCAATGTTCCCAAGCGCTTTTATCCCCCTTTTGCTGAACGCCTGGTAGTGTCTCATGATTCCCTGATGTTATAATGAGCTGTGGACAGACTTTTTACTCATGGCTCCACCAAATTATATTTCTGATAGTGAAACCAGTTTATTGTAACACTCATCATGACCTAAAGAACCTCAGCCTTCTGTTCTGAGGGACACTTATCCCTCTCCCAGTGCACAGTACACCGGGCGGTCACCAGAAGGACCCCTACTGACATTGTTGCTTGGGGCCCCTTGGTACCCTTGCTACGCCACTGTTGACTGAGGAGCAGAAGGTGCCAGTAAAAGGGATCTGCAAGAGCTCATGCAGCATATGTTCTTGATTTAAAATGGAGAACACCTCTCAGAAGTAAAAAGCAAAGCCAAGTTCTGCTGAAAAAGCTGCAGTTTGCAACCGGTATGTGGGAAAAACTTGCAACTCATTAAATGCTTCTCCGATCCAGCAAGCCTTTGACTGTTCTTGTTTGTATTGTAGCTTCTCTTGTTTGTACGTTGCGTTTTTTTTCATGTGACGATGTGTCAAAGGGGACCACACATACATACGCACTTCATGCATGGGTCTGTAGGGTTAATATTGAGTGCAGACTGTAACTTGCTCTTTGTATTGGTACTTATCTCTCCTCACAGCTGGTGTGTTTTGTGGAGTGGACGGCCATTTATCAAGCCTTTCTCCAACAGGAAGCCCAACGATCCATCACTTCCCAGTCTATACTTGTGTGTACGCGCTGCCTCCTCTGTCCCACAAGGCTGTATACCTTTTCATTTTACATGCCCAAGTGCAACCTTGAATCTCATCTTTTTCCCGCACGGATGGGTTGAGTGAATCATGTGTGCAAATTGGAGCGTTTTACAAGGAAGTAGGTGCCATCGGTTCGAGTGGGTTGTTTGTCTGTCATTCATGGAAGAATGGGGAAAGACGCAATCGTTTTACATACACTCCACTGCTGCTGAAATACGTATTAATCACACGGCTGGTGAAGTCAGCCCCATTTTAGTTGTCAATCTTCTGAAATAGTGGAATTATTATATACAATTAAGCAGCCATGTTCATGTTCTTTGTTAGAAGGAAATGAGCATGACATGCTTTAAAACAGTTTTTACACATGACCTAGAGAATTATATTAGTACACAACTAGGGCTGGGTACCGTTAACGGTACCTACTTGGTACCGACCGAAAAGCTATGGTAGGGGGCGGTATCGAAAAACTTTTTTTTTTCGGTGCTAATTTTTGGTACTTTTTTTCTCCAAACGTCAATAAATGATCCGCAGTGAGTCTAAAAAAACCTGAACTCATGAGCAGCTTCAGCGCAAATGCAGAAGCAAAGCAAAGCTGTAACTAACAGTTCAGTCATTATCAGAGATGGCAGAGCCGCGGTCTGAGCCAGGACTAAACCAGGACTTACAGTAAACTGGTTAAAACCAGGACTAAACCTGGACTGAATAAGAAACTAGCTCTTAGACAAATAGAAAAGCAGTGACAACACGGTAGTAACAACAAGAAACACATCGGCTTTACCTTTAGCGAAAGCAACGCAGAGCCTGAAGTTACGCGCTGTTGTTTACAACTCCAGCTGCACCGGAGCATTTGGGATCAACGATTGTTTCTGGAAAAGGTGAGCGCTCACTCAGCATTAGCCATGTTTGGAACAGTTATGGTCCATTTTCATTGACAGAGTGAGCGCTCTCCCTATGTAACAGATCTTTGACGTATGAGGTGCTTTCACTTCGTCGAACGGCGCAGTGTGTTTAGAAAAGTTTATCTGAAAGAAAACGGTGCCTGTTGTGGATCGAGTCTGTTCCTGCAGCTCAGAAGGTAATAATGTCCTTTCTCTCTTTTTATCACTGCTTTAGTGGGAATTCTGCTGAAAAAATGCAGTTACAGGTGACGGTGCTGCTCCTGTTTTCTGATGTGCCGTGTTTGGACTTCTTCCTGATGCACATTATTTTAACTCAATTAAAATATCACTGGTATCGAAAAAAGTACCGTTAAGGCACCGGTACCGAAAAGCAGGTATCGTTAAAGTAGTGGTATTGAAATAAAAACGAACGGAACCCAGCCCTATACACAACTGAAATGAAGGAGGGGGGAGGATGTGGTAAAGTGAGCTACAGGGTTTATTTTTTGTCATTGCCAATCACAGCCATTTTTGTTCACCGAAACCGCCATTCCTCATGTCCTCATGTATGCTGAATAGCTGTTCACATTCTATACAAAAATAATGAATAAAAATTAGAGGTGGGCATAGATTATTTTTTTTAATCTAGATTAATCTAGATTAATTTAGATTAATTCTGATCTAGAATTAATCTAGATTAATTCTAGATTAATTCTGAAATTAATCTAGATTAATCTAGATTAAAATGTCTCGCTTGAATTCTGCCGAAGCCATTCAGAATATATGTGCTACCCAAATAATGACTAAAAGTAAGTCTTTGAGAACGAGTTTCTCAGGTCAGAAACAGGAGATGACCAGGGGCTCATCTCCTGTTTCCAAAATGCATCACAAACTGCTTGAGAACATTTTACTATGATAATTGGTGATGAAAATAATTCATGTTCAAGAAGATGCACTTGTGTTTACTAACTGTTTATTCAGTTAAACATTAACATTAACATTACGCAGCATGTCGTTCCCGTGCGCACCTGTCTCACCGCGCGCACGGCTGCAGAAGGAGGCGCGGAGCGGGGCAGGTCCGACACCGCGCTCTCGTGCGGAGCTTTTAGTGCTTATTTTAGCGCGGGTGATGCGACCCCGTTAGCCCGACTGTTCTCTCAGAAACAGTAAATAAACTCACTGTGGATCAGTCGTAGAACCTGCTGCTCTTCGCCTCTTTATCCGATTCTCACTCGTCTGGTCATAGCGTCCATTTGACAAAACTTAATCCATAACAAAAGTAGCTACAGCCTCCTCGTGGCAGTTGTTTTGGTTTCAGAGGAATCACGTAACAGCGAGGCTGCGTGTGAGATGCATTCATGGACCGTAAGAAGTGTGGGAAAGGCGAGTTTTTCACAAATGCGCGGAAAAACCGGACAAATAATTTGCAGTCTGATACACTTTGCTTGCGCCAGAGGCCTCAGGCCGGAATACTTTAAGCCCTGCATAAAATATCACGGTGAAAGTCATCATAGCTTACAGAGTATAGACCCAGCTCCCAACCCAGCTTTGAGAATAGATTAACGGCGATATTTTTTTTTATCGCGCGATAAGAGTCTTGCGTTAACGCAGCACATTAACGCCGTTAACGGCCCACCACTAATAAAAATGCATGAAATTGGTAGCTGCTCTTCATCTCACACAAATAAAGTCCAAAGTTAACACTTCACTTTGAATGTCTGGCCACAAATTAGTTTCACATACTTGTTTTGAAGGTGCTGCTTTTCCTTTCAGAGGCACATCAGAAACACATTTGTTAAGCTCCAGGAGATCCACCACTTTTCACTGTTCTTAAGCCACTGCAGCAGATTCACACACCGACATGCAGGTAGAGAACATTGTGCCTTTTGTAACCTACATCTCAACTAAATATGACTATAATGCTTGAACAGTCAATGAATAAGAATGACCAAATCAACAAAAATGTCACATTTGAATCTCTGATCATGCTTTATTTGTCTGTAGCCCGTTTGTGACCAGTAGGTGCTCGTCCAGGATCAGAAACCTAGACTCCTCACATCATTAGCCCTGGCTACCTAGACATACCTTCTGTGCAGGAGTGTCTGGGATGCTGCTCAGACTAAATGATTTCTCCCACAAGTTTGGTGTTCTAGCCTGGTCTTACCATACCATCCTACTCATTTCGTACAGAGGGTCTGGATCTTCACAATTGAGCTCCGTGTTCAGGTGGGAGGGAGGGGTGAACTCCTTTTAAAGTTTGAAACTATCTGATTTTACCCAATCACTATGTTTGGCCATGACGTATGTAATGCACCCGAGTGAGTGAAGCAAGCTATCATAACTCTTGGGGGCAGCCAAGGCTTCAATTTCGATTTCTGGATATTTAGGAGCCGAGCCAGAAAGGATTGAAGAGCTTCCTTTACTTTCATATATTCGCCACCATTGCCAAACTACAACCAGCAAATGCGGCACAAAATGCTTGATGTATATAGGTTGAAATAGGTTGAAATTCAACCAACGTAACATGGCCACTGAGATCAGACCCAGACGTAACATGTAGGAAAATGATGATGGCTGGAGTTTACGGATGGCTAAGGCCAGGCTAGTGTTCCAGTCACTGACGTCTTTTTATTGCACGTCTCTCATATGAGGAAGATGGTCAACATTCTGAAACATTCAGCATGAACTTAAGGCTACAACTTTTCTGATGAACAGCGTCTAAGCCTATAAAGTCAGCAGAAGTCCGCACGGTATCTCGTCTCTTCACACTTGATGCCATGTTTGCCACCTGTTAGTCAAACCCGTCCAAACAGAGAGTCACTAAATGTAAACAAGAGTACACATATAGAGAGATAGACCCTTCCCTGTCTCTATTCTCTGCTCATTTCCTTTCAGGTCGACCTATTTGGGTAAAAAGCCTGGGAGACTCCATTTCTCCCTGAAGCCTCAAAACTGCTTTTCAACAGTGATATTCCATACTGTGCTTTGAGGTGATGATCTTAGTGAATTTCTCATACTTACCCAACATCCGATAGCACCATCAGACACAATTCAAGACATCCGAGAGTCAAGGCACTTAAAAAACTACAAATCACCATAAGGAAGACACGCTGCTGAAAGCACTCCTTTCCTGCCTTAAACCAAAGTGCACTTATTCTATTTTTTGCCTGAGCAGAAGCATGAGGGTTCAAGCTGAGTAAAACAATGATTCAAGGTTGTTGTGATAAATGAGCGTGTCTCCGGTGATAGCAGAAGGTCATGTGTGTCGCCCCCTGGTCCTCGTCTGCCATCTAGCACGCAGCACGGCGCTCAGAGCCGCGCCGCCACGCTCGCTGCAGCTCCTGTCGGCCACTCCGAACCGGCTCATTGTTCGGTGCGGACGGCTTGCGGCGCACCCAGGATGAGCTCAGGACACAGGCAATTTAGCTTAACTTGTCCAGCGTTGGGAGGATTATTGTATTTTTAGACCCTTTGAAATGAAAATGTAGAGAAGTGGCCTTTTCTGGACAAAAGCTCACCAGTAGTGTTAAGTGGCAGGTTGGCTATACAAGAAATAAACTTAAACAAAAAAAATTTAAAAAGTGTTTTTAAAGGGATATTTCAGGATTATTGACATAGGGACTCTATTTCTTATTTTTTTTTTTAATAATGCAGTCCTTTTACTTGAAAACTTTAGTGGTGCTAGGCTAGCGCATGTCTATGGTAACTAGTAGCCTGCATTAAAAACAGTCTGACCCAAGCACAGAGCACCAGAGGCAAATCACTTATAACACCAGACGACCATATAAATGCCTGTGTTGACTGAATAATTTTTGAATATAACCATTTTGCATTTAAAAGACCTTATATTTGAGCAGCATCAGCTTCCAGATTGTAAGCTACGCAACGGTGGAGTGATCTGCTAGGTTATCTGTTCTACAGTATTTTGTTTACCTGCGGCCGGCATTACTACACGTAGAATTCACAAAGGAGCTTTCTACAAATCAGATATGGCAACGCTTGGAGGACTATCTCATGATTTTGAAACGTTTTTTTAATGCATGCTATTAGTTACCATAGACATGCGCTAGCCTAGCCTAGCACTAGCCTAAACTCTTCAAATATTAGGACTGCATGAATTAAAATAAAATAAATATCCCCAGAAATCAACAACACTCTAGGAAACTAGGAAATGAGGCCCTATGTAAAAAATCCTGAACTATCCCTTTAATCTTTTTGTGGTAGCCAATCTTTTTCTCTCAGAGCTGTGGCTACATGGCCAGAGGAATCAGATAACAGGAGTAATCAGACTCCAGTAATACGATTTTATACCTTTAAATGCAATCCGGAAATCCGATAAGGTTCTACATGTGTCAGTTCATTTGTAGATAGTTTTTGGAGGAACGGTTTCTACTGCAGCTCACCGCTCCCCTCCATCTGCAGCATCAGGTGAACTGATTCATGTGAGTACAACCATGTGGATTTGGAGGCCAAAGCGCTCCCTGATATCTCCATCCTCCACGTGCGTGATAGTGTAGTGGATGTAGCAGAGCATTAGAAACCCAAAGCTTCAGTGTTCAAGCCTTGGTTTTCCCTCAGTGTTCGGTCTGTTCACCTTTTTTAGCTGAACAGAGCCTAGCCTTTAAACTGGAACCAAACACTAAACCTTTTTTGGAGTCAAGAATATATTGCATTATCAGTGTATTATCAGTGCACATATATCAGATTTCATACCGCGGTCTGCCTTCCATAATAGCAATATACGATCATTCTGCTTGTTTGTTCCGCTTGTTTGAAGTTGTTAAAACAATCCTCATTTAATTTACATATAGATTGAAATTTTACAAATGCAGCAGTTTCTCCTATGGTTTAAAGTTCACATCAATTCAAACTTCAAAGTCGGCTTGTATATTGTGTCCAGTCACTTTTATATGTTATTTCTCTGTGTGTTTGACAAGGGTTTTTGCCCTTCCAGCTTGCCTTCCACAAACAGGTCAGAGGCAGATCAATAATGTGTGCGCAGTGGCTCTTATCTCCGCCAAAAGACGGCGTTATCGCTGCTGCTTAAATGGTGTTTCATGAAAATTCCTTGAAACCTAATCCTCGTGGAGACGCAAAACAAAAGAGAAAAGAGTCTTCGATCAAAATATCCAGTGCATTGTTTGCAAATAGCTCGACTTATCAGTGTGGAGTATATCGAGCAATAGAAGACACTCACTTGGGTGTATAGCTCTGGATGCCTTGTTGCGGTGATAAATATCCACAGAGCAAGTGTTTATGGAGAAAGGGGGAAGGAGGCGAGAGCTGATAAGCACAAAGCATTTTCTCCTATTTAGCAACTGAAGTACAAGAGCACAGTGCCTTGTGTAAATCAGGTGATTTTTTTATGTTTATTTTGAAGAATTTTGCTTGTTTTATTAAGACCAAAATTGCAAAGACAGTATGAACCAAGGACATAGCTTGTCACTAACCAATCAAGGCTACTTGGCAGTCCCAAAGAACATGACAAACTCTGACACAACACACACTAATCACACATTAAGACACCTTAAAAGGTAATAATCTCAATCTTTACAGTCCTTTGCATTACATTTTTAATAGTGCTGGATTCTGAGTGTGTTGAAATCTTTTTTTTTTGTCTTGTGCATTCAGTGTGTTTTAGGGCAAGACAAAATGCTGAAAATACCATGCAAATAATAACATTTTCTGAAGTGGACATGACCATGTTGCATAGAGCCAGGGCCTTTGGTGGAAGTTTTGTTTGATTAACATGACAAACAACACTGAGATCCAAGAAACAAGACCTTGATGTGAGCTTTTAGAAGCACATACAGCAATTAGCAGGGTTGCATTAACATGCTGTCACAACTGTGGAGCAGCGTGGCATAATTGAATAAATGAGAGTGGCACACATCATGGGACGCTACATTTACTGCCAAATGGGACAGAAGGGAGCGCTCCAAAACTGAAAATTCATCATGTTTTTATAACTGTACACGAGTTTAAAGTTGATGATGAGTTTTTAAAATAAATCAGTTAAACTTTTGAGAAAGTGTTTTGATGCAAATTTATACTGAGATTACGATCTCAGTGGTCTCTACAATGCTCCGGAATAAATTGTTTTGTAGGTTTTCTGGTGAGAGGATCCGTCAGTGAAAGCATTAAACTTACCCTGTTGTGTCTTGAAGGGGAATTTTATTCATCTTTTTTTCATGGTTGCTTGCAATAAACAGAGGCGGGTAGCACTCAGTTTCATCAAATGTAAAGTAATTGTACTTTTTCTTCTCCTTGAATAATATTTGTAATATTATAAGATAATATTAAATTAATATTAAAAGATAATTGTAATTAATTCCACAGTGAGTAAATCTTTTAAGTGCGATACATAAAATAGATATAGCTTGTATTTCATGTATTTTTTTCAGGTAATCTCTCTGTGTGGAAATACAAGTTTTTTTGCTGTTGTTTTTTTACATCATGTTTTGCACACGAATCCCAGCTCCTGAAGATGCACACTGCCGCTGTGTCCTTGAGCAACAAACAAACAAAACAAAACGATTATGGTATCATATTTTATTGTCAGTGAATTCTGCAACTAATGTACCAACTTACCTTTAGCTACTGTCTCCCTCTACTGTTTAAAATGAGACTTGCAGCTGAACCAAGAAGTTTTCGAGACATAAACTGTGACAGAACTGTAACCACGGGCGGTCTCTTTTGCCTCCAAGATCTGGTCCTCTACCAGCAGCCTGGGAGCTTGAGTATCTTTGCTGTTCCTAGAACTGCACTTTTCTGGACCGAGATGTTTGATTCCTGGGATCTGCTGTAGTCACTCCTCCAGTTTGGGGGTTACTGCCCCGAGTGCCCCAACGACCAAGGGCACCGCATTATCCAGTTAGCTTATTACCATTCTGTCCGTCTGTATCTGGAAGTCCCACAGGATCTTGGCTCGGTCATTCTCTACCACCTTTGAAGGTGTTTCCCAGTTTGACCTTCCCCATGTGGGGATTGTTGGACACGTGCCCCAGCATCAGGCCTCATTGCAAAGAAGGAAGATGTCAGAATGATATTGGCTGAATTGGATCAAGTACTATGCCCCCCAACTTTCAATTCAAGTTTGCTGTACCAACTCCGGCGATGTAACTTTGTTCACCAGGCAATATTTGTCCATATAGATTGTGCATAAATGCCGCTGTAACTCAGTTTTCTGTTCCACGGTCCATGCACCAACCAGGCAGCTCCAGAGCCTCTACAAAGCATCCTGCAATAACTGTGTGCTCGTCTTCTCAAAAAAAGAAAAGTCTTCCTTGCCTTCAGCCCATACACAGCCATGCCGCCGAAAAATAATAAACCTCGTCCGGAACTGAAAAGAAATTAGTTATCGTTGTGGACATTCCCCAAGATAAAGAAAATGCTTGCACATTATAAACATTCTATGACCTTTTAGGGCCTTCATAGTTGGCAGTTGTGGAAAATTCCCTTTATAAAAAAATAAGTAAATGCCATTAGAGCTCAACAGTTCCACCCACACCTGGATCCAACGTAAAATATTCCATTTATTTTTAGCAGCGATTTTTCGAAAAATTCAAATATGACGAGTTTAAAGGCTCGAGGCCGGATAATCATGTACCAACTACTGACCATTGCGCGGGTATTTTACAAGAAAACACTCAATACTTGGAAATATGACAAAATGATATTCTATAGCTTTTCAGCCTACGTTTTAGAAAAATCATCAATTTAACTTTGTGTGTTTAATGTCCATGAGTACTGTTGAACTCTGAATATTTACATTTTTACAAAAATCAATGCTAAAAATAAATGGGATATTTAACGTCGAATCCAGCGACCTAAAATCGGCTTTGTTTTCATATAGTAACAGTTTCTAAAGTGACTTCTCCAGTCCTATGTAAACTAATATGAGTGAAGGGGCGGGGCACAATTTATGGCGGCACCCACGCAAACTTCCTGAATAAGGTGAATAATAAACATCTCATTCTAAGACCGTTTAGGGCCAGGGGTGTCCAAACTTTTTTCATGGGGGGCCGCATATTGAAGTGTACACGGGGTGAAGGGCCGTAGATCAGTAGTTAGTGCCACAAAACCTTCGACTAGCAGAGGTTTAAATTGTGCCCCATACCTCTATTTAAGCTTAAAACCTTCATGCCAGCTCTGTCTCACAATAAAATGTTAGTTGTTAGGTTTGAATTGTATAGAATTATTACATTTCAAATAAAAAGGTCCATCTCTGGTGAAGTGTAGCCTACCGATACAGCAAGAGGCCGAGGGCCACCATAAATTGGTCTGAGGGCCGCATTTGGACACCCCTGGTTTAGGGCTTCCGTACCATATTGGTTGCAGGCTGCAGTTTTAGAAAGAGAGACGATTTTCTACATTTTCTAAAACCAAGAAAAGTGTATTGTGCGATAGGTTTAAGTTTATTCACGTTGTTTGGCATGTCCATCCAATAATGGACTGGTACAACCAGGAGTGCCTCGGATTTTTCTCTTTTTTGTGCCTTACTTATGTTTTGATCCTGAAGAGCACTTGACCTTCTTTGCAGACTATTCTACCCACTGAAGCGATCACTTTGTTGCTCTCAAAATGTATTCACAATGTTGAATTACTGTATCTGCTGCTAAACACAGGTAAAAGACCACTTTTTTAAATCGGAGTACGTGAGCTCCCTCTAGTGGCTATGCTTATACACAATCAGTGCATTATGTCAGTGTTCCAGGTTAAACACACACGATACAGGCAAGACCAACGCCAGAGGTCTGTCTGCATTTTAGTTTTGTCGAAATCCAAATCTAATTAGAAACTATTACAGCCCATTGCGTGCCGAAAAACCTCTGGTGGGTCTACTTTCACTGAGAGCAGCAGGGTAGCTCACACATTATAGCCAAAACCATTACCAGTTTGCGGAGTTCCCTTAATTTCCTGCTGGTGCAATAAAACTCCAAGACTCATTTTCTTAAGTATTAGTGAAGTTAATGGCGCTCTAGTCATGTCATTGGAACATAATCCACTTTGAGAGTATAAGGCTCTTGCGCAGTAACGGCCATGAAAACATAAAGTTTCAACCTAGTGCATAATTACAACACATAAAGTATGGCTATATAAAATGCATATACAGTTATTATAAAAGTCTGGGTATGATTTATTGTGCAGGTTTATGATGAATATGTGCCAGTCAGGCAAAAACCAAAGCCAAAAGGAACGGTTCATTTCAAAAGTGTGCCATAATTGTGCAACATAATGAAACATGAGTTACAATGAGCCAATTCAACTGCAGAGCTATCAGGCTACTCAGTGTCACTGTGTGTGCAGAAATACAGCCCTGACCACACAGAGTTTGATCACCTCAGCCCTACACTGCACTGTCTGCCGCTGCAACATAAGCATTCCTTTGAAAAGATAATATTTGTTCCTTGACAACGTGAGGTCATTTGTAACGGCAAAGTCAATCTGCAACCGATCAGAGCCGGGTTTCCCTGCATTCACCACACTGTGCATTTATCATGGCACTGCTAAAGTGATCCATCAACACAAGGATCTGTTCGGCCCGCTATTGTTGTTTCAGTTGATTACTAAAACCGGGCCTGCTTCAGTTGGCAGGTATATGGTATGGTCTCATGTGCACTTGGTGACTGACGACCGGAGCACCCACTCAAATATAGAATGGCACATACGCTTTTACAATTACAGCGGGGTTTTAGGTTAGTCAGCACGGCTGTCACATTAAATGTTTGGGAGGGATTCAGACTTTTAATGTATTGTCACTGCGGTGTGAAAAGTGATTAAGGCATGAAGTAAATAAACTATGATATCTCGAGCATCTTTTAACACAGGGATATTTTATCATATACTAATAAAACCATCCTACCAACTATCCATTAATCATAAAATACATCTTTCAAGACTCAGGTCAATCATCCAACATTGGCTTTTTAGCTTCCTAACTTTTACGATTTCAAAAACATATCAACAATTGTAACATTTGAAATATCAAGGCCCTTTGAAACCTGTATGTTAGTTAACATTGGGGATTAGTGCCTTTTATCTCCAGCATGTGAAGGGTTACAGCAGATCAGCCCCATCACATAATGGCTGTGGATTAGCTCACTTCCAGATCTTAGCGAGGCTTCCCCAGCAGCACAGCTGTGTGTGGTATTCGGTGGGTGGTATTCGGAGTTGGGCCTTTAAATTCATGGTTCAAGTGCGATGACTGCTGTCCACTGTGGCGTGTTACAATACAGTCACCTCGAGTGTTAACATGCAGCTGCTGAGGCTCCCCACACACATCTGCTCACATTGTTCAGGGTGATCTCAAATGAGACCCTCGTAATGCTAAATTAACTCAGTCCTTGCACCTCTCCTTCAGCAGAAATCTCTCAGGAATCTAAAACATCTCACTCTGTATTCTCAAACTGGTACTGTCAGGTTTGATTGAAACATAAATAGGTATTGTCAAATTCACAATATTTCTGTCACCACACATTTTGAATCTAGGTTTTGTTTTGTGTATTTCATTGGCAATAGCCAAAGTAATAATGTGTACAGTAGATTCAATATTAGTTAATTCAATATACATTTTAAATCTATTGATCTACTATTACATTGTTTGATCTCGACATCATTATGTGTGTGGGTGTGTACTGTGTGTGTTAAGAGCATTTTGGTCTATAAGGTGTCACCTCTTTTTCAATTGTGTGAAACCAATTCTTTACTGTGTCACAAAACAGTGTATGGCAGTCCCAAGCCTGGATAAAGAGCTCCATTGGGAAAGAAATCCGGAGTAAAATCAATGTCACAACTTTTGACACTGTTTAAGGCTCATTCATACTTCACAAGACGCAAGAACTTCTTATTCTTGCACCCTGAGCCGCAGAACAAGATGAAGTCACTTTTGCCTTGTCGCCGTGGAACCGTCGTCCGTTACAAAACGTTTCCATAGCTACAAGGCAAAAGTGACTTCTGACTCTTTTGTGCAGCTCAGGGTGCAAGAACAAGAAGTTCTTGCGTCTTGTGAAGAATGAGCATTTAATCATAAGGTATTCTTAATTGAAAGTGCCAAGTTTAATACAATTATTCTCGTGGACATGTAAATCTTCAACTCTTCAACTCAGCGAGGAGTGTGAGCACAGAATATCAGACAGTAAGTCTCATTCATATGTCCTGAACAAATAAATACATTGATCAATAAAGAAAATGCACAGAGGACAAATGACTTAAAAAAATAAAATAAAATCCTGCTGAAAGATCTTTTAAATACCGTAGCCAGCTTAACTCCAGCTGCACTGAAATCGAAAGTCAAAATACGGGTTAAGATTGGGTTACCAACCAGGCCAAACTGTGCCCCAGACAGTGTTCATCATTCTGCTAAACCAAGGCACTTCACAGGATTCATTGCCTTTTTCTGATAGCATTTCAGAAAACAAAAGCTACAAACCAGTCGCGGTAGGTGTGTTTAAACGCTCCGATGGAACCATGACTTTCTGCACATGTGGAAGTGCACATTCTCTCTTTTATCTGTAGGAATGAGGTGTAATGTTGAACCAGTAAATCACAGTTCAGTCTTTGTGTGTTAGCAGACAGGGCTGTCCACTAAGCTCACAGCCGCCAAAGCTACCCACTTAAAGGCCTTATTTATGCTCTATGGCTGGCTGCACACTTTCCTCAACACGGACCATTAATCTGTGGAGAACTGGAAGGAGCCAACTCATAGGGGCGCATTATATCTCACAACACTTTGTCTTCCAAGGAATATGCAAGAGAAGTGTGCAATCCCCTCAACATTATTTGTATTTCTTACGCTGTCTTTTTTTAGAAAGTGGACAAAAAGTATTGGTGCATTTTACAATTAAAAAGCTATCAATACCTCACAAAAATGGTTAATCTTATTTTCTGAAGTTGAAGACGACTCACCTTTTATGCAAGAGCCGATATCAATGATAAACTTTATTCAAAACATCTTTACTGGAAATTCTGCAGTTTGTTCGGACAGTGTTTGAATGGACTGCAGCACAGGCAGAAAGAGAAAACTGCAAAATACATAGGGGTTTTTTTTAGACTTTTGAGGAAAACTATCTAATCTTCTCAAAGCACAGAGTCACTTTTGCTCAACTCCCAAATCTTAATCAATTTTTATTTTACAAGTCAAGTTTCAAGTCATCAAACGAGTCTGACAAGTAATATAGTCTGGACTTCAATCTAGACTTGCAAGTCCACACCTCTGCATCCAACTATTCAAACATTACTGTTCAGGGAAGCCCTGGGTATAGGCGAACCAGGCAGCACCCATCTGCCGGAGGGGGCGGCAAATTGCGCTTTACCTTTTCAATCCAATGAGTTAAGGTTAAGGTGTACTCTGGTGTCCCCGCAGGGAAATTATTCCTCTGCATTTGACCCATCCTTTGATGCTGCTGGGGCAACACATCAATACATTTGTTAAGTGTGACATCACACAATAATTATCTACTCCCGGGTCCAAACTGTTGAGAGTTCCACTGATAAACACAGCAAAAAAAATGCAACTTTATCAGATAAAAGGTCAAAAACTGTTTTACACCTAATTTGAAAAATATAGCTCACCATTTCTCCGGGTATAAAGAAGATATTTTTATGTTTAAAATCATTCATTCATTCATTGTGTATGGAAAAATATAATTTGATAATTAATGCAAGAAAATCATTACTAGTGAAAATTCAGAGTAAATGTAATATCTATTTGTGATCAGATGTCGTTAGCGACATAGCATAATTGCCTAACTCATTTTTCCACTGTTTTTGAAAAACATGAAAAAATAAGTTTTTAGGAAACACATTGGTTTTCTCCTATTACCATTGTAACAATACAAAATGACTTAGGAAATTATGCCATATGGCTAACAATGTTTAAAAAGAGCCCTGTGGAAGGCTCTACAACAGGTTAAAATCAGCTAAATCCCGTTATAATAAATACAGCTAAACCTCGGTTGGACCCGGAAGTAGAGCGATTACATCATCACTTAACAAACGTACTAAAAATAATCATAATAATAATAAAAGCTCAATCTTGCCCTGCTCTAAAATTAAATAAAGTGACTACCGACATCAAAGATCAACATAAACTATGGGGTGAAAGCACCAATCCATTGTTTCAGTCATCGAGTCATCGACTGCTCACAGGAAATAGATGATAGTTGATAGTTTCTTTATTTCAAACACGCTCTGGTTTCGTCAACAAGTATTTTCTTAGTCCATCCATTTGTCAATATTAACAAAAAGCTCTTCAACACAAATGATTATATTTATCTACAGCATACAGTTGGCAGTTTGGTACTTTCTTCTTTGAACTTTGTGAAAAAGTTAGTCTAAATTTATATTCATGTAACAAATACAACATTAAACATGAGAGTCAGCTTGTCGGTTTCTTTGGTACAAGGCAGAGTGTTTCGCACTCGGCTGTATTTCTGTCCAGCCTATTGTCTTTCACCATCATCTTTTACGACCTTCCCCGACTCATGTCTTTATGGAGGCATAAGAAAAATATACCAGGTTCTTGGTTAATCATCGGTCAGTGAGTGAAGAGGAGCCCTTCTTCTGTGTGGTCCTTGCTGTAGTAGTCTGAAACTTAGCCCATCTCCTCCGCTGGAAAACAGTCATCCTTTGGCCGTCACACCCCAGCAGAGCTCCCTTCATCACTACTGGAGGGAAATCACAGGCCTGCCCCTCTAAATGTTTTGTGATACTGTAGTTATTACTTTATTAACAGTATTTAGTGAACGCTGAAACATGTATTAGGGTCCCAATTGGGGTAAGGATACATGTGACCACCTTCATCAGCAGCTTGATGCTGACACCTCAACATTTCAAGAAATTCACAAACAAATCATGGCTCTCGGATCTAATGTTGCGCTGTAACATAAGAATATATTTGGCACAGGTTATGGGACGCCTGAAAAAGAGCTATTATGACAGAATCACTCTGTTTAGCCGACCACAACTTCTCTCACATCAGCCCAATAATTCAGACCATATCTCACACACAGGTAATACAGCTGCTCCCGTATCCAGAAACGCCCCCCAGCCTGCATGGGTTTTCTTAGCCGCCTTGACAAGTGGGTAAAACTGAGAGCGTGCCAGTCCCTAATGGAAATAAAACATGATACCCCGTATGGAGAAAGAAGCACTTGGGCTGTTTGTGGTTTTTAAAAACTGACCATTGTCACCTTATAGCTCTCTTTATTCCCAAAGCAGTACCTTGATGTGAAAGGAGAGACGGCGCTAGCATGCTCCCATCGTGAATAAAGAGAATACTGTTATTCTAATCTAGTGCATACATGTACTGTACCGGTTGTTTTTGCACAAGACAATGCAAAACCACTGTGTTAATTTGCAAAACCAATAGTAACAGACCAGCTACCACTTCTGTCCCACTTAGCAGGTCTCCTATCCAAGCTGCTTAGGTCCTGAGAGGGTATAGCTTTCCAGACCTCGGTCAGATAATCGCACATAGACCTACACGCTTTGCAGAGTGTCTTTGTATTGAGCTAATGCGAGAGGGCAGCCAGTGTGGAGCCCGATGTCCCCTGCCTCTCCGTGGATCCAGCTCTGTTTATGTGCAGTGCAGCGCTCCGTGCAGCTTAGAGCCTAATGGAGTGTGAGACTGCGGCCTGGGCTTCTTCAGCTTGTGTTCAGCTGTACAAACACGCTGCCACTCTCTCCTTGTGTCTCTCTTACGCTACTCACTCACTTATATTTGTCTCATGTCGTTTCATATTTTCCTGACCTCATCCCCCGGCCTGAATCGAATAAAGCAACGCGAGATTGTGTTTGGTGATTGTGAACAAGAAAGTGGGACATGTGCTAAAACAGCTTTTGCTCTGCATATTACAGATTAAAGGAACAGGCCACCGTTTTTCCAGACTGAGATATGTTCTTACCTGTGTTTAGACGAGTTGATGCATACCTGTCTGGTCTTTGTGCGTGCGCTCAGCCACGCAAAATGTTGATCTCTCCCAGCAAAGATATAGCTCCAAACTGGAGAACTTCGACGATATTACTGCGCGGATGTCGAAGTACTCCAGGTGTTATTGCGCTTCACAATAGAGCGCCCATTTTTATCCACTTAGAAAACCAACATGTTTAATTTTGTGTAACTATACTTGGATCGCGTAACATGTAACTGTATTTAAATAGTGGAAACGTGGAACAGCTCGGTCGCTTCTAGCTTCACCCCTGTTTGGAGTTATATCTTTGCTGGGAGAGGCTAAATGCTAACAACATTTGTGGGACTGAGAGCACGCACAAAGACCAGACAGGTACGCATCAACTCGTCTAAACTCAGGTAAGAACTTATCTCAGTCTGTAAAAACGGTGGCCTGTTCCTTTAAATTTACGACTTCTTAATAAAACAACATTTGAGATTTTGTGCCAAACGTGTTCATTGAAAAGGGCGTTTGGGGGAAAACATGAGTACTGGTCCAATTAGTATGTCCCTCTTCCTTTATGGAGAATGGCCTAAATAAAAAAGTAGTGGAAGGAAGTGTCCGTGAGATGACCAACTAAATGACCTTTGAGGAAACAAGCAGACACCGGTTGAAACCGATTGTTTGTGTATGTAATGGCCACTGTCACAATCAGGCTTCTGAATAAATTGACCGTGTCATGAATAATCGTTGCATCATTGTCTGGCACAACCGCGCTGTCACCGACCTCTTTCCCAGAAGTCAGAGCAGTAAAGAGTGTGTGGGTCGAGTGGAAATCTAAAGTTTGTGGCTCACGGTTGTCCAAAGTACAAGCACCTGAAAAAATAAGCTGCCTCGGCTGACTTATCCAAGTGGAGGCACCGCAGAGTCAAATATAGTACAACTGTCCCTTGACTCTCCTTCAAATTAAAGACGTATTTCGTATGTGATGCTGCCACAAGGTCAATTATTGAGATTTGGGCTTGTTGTTGTATTAACCTTGTTTCATTATTCATTGACCCGTATATTTTTCATTAAGATTCTTTTTCTTGTTATTTCTTTCTTTTCTTCTTTTGGTGATGAGCTTCAAATGTGTTGTAAAATTCTAGGCTACACCTCAGTCATTACTCTTAATCATTATAAGACTAAACATCTACAGCTGAAACAGGTCACAGGGAAATTTTTAAAGGAGCTATACCTGAGTTTACTTTGTAGAAATTGAATGAAATCTATTTTGTCCTTGTTTACTATATTGTAAACTCAAATGCTTGAAGGGAAAACAGTGTGCATCAAATTATAAAACATTTGTATCAATTCAATGAAGGATATTCTTCTAGCATTTTTGTGAAAGTGACCCTGTAAGTCTATACACTTGTCCCTGTAGTTTGGATGCAACAAATATATTAGGAAAGTTACAAATGAGTTTGAACCACAACTTACATTTTATTTTAGTGGCTTCCCCTTTCATTGTTTGCAATAAAAACAATTAAAAAAAAATCTGATATAGAGCCTTTTGAGGCTAATTTGAAAGAGGCGGAGACACCAACACGCTAAACGCACGTAGGCCTTAATATAGAAAAGAACGAGATATAACAACACGGGGACCACGAGGACCTATGGCTGGATGCTAGAATGAGACGACATTGAAGTAAACAGGCTTGATTTTCATTTCAAATCACAGAAGAATAACCATCCTTTAATCATTTAAAAATATATAGGCTAATCGTTTATATCTGCAGGTAAAATGAATATGAACAAAGACGTGGCTCCAGTGCGCAGGCAGCTGTATCGTCCCAGAACTGGTAAGTTTTTGACAAGAAAGATCAAAATATTCTGAAAAGCACATCCCACATTCTCCTTTGAAGGTCAAGCTCGGGGGGGAGACGCCATTTTTCAAAAGATTTGCATGATAACCTTTTTGCAACATAGCCTGCATCGTCTACTCTGCAGATGAGCACAGGCCTCGTATTCACACCTTCAACGTGCCCTTTTCACCACTGCCGTATTCTCCTGCAAGCTATAAAAGCGTCCAGAAGAGGGCACTCTACCTCTGTGCATGCTTTGCTTTCTAACAGAGCTCTCCTTCTCTGTGCTGTAGCGACAAGAGCCCCTCAGTGTGACAAGTTTACACAGACCATCTGCAGACCTCCCCACCGCCATAAAAACACTAATCACAAGGTCATAAAATGGGACTCCATAACGGTACCCAGAATGCAGGGGTGCGTCTCAAAATATTAGACGCTCTAAAAGCTGTAACCCGTGAGAGAGTGGGGCTGGACATGAATGTGGTTATTGATATCGGTATTAAATAGAACTTTTAAAGGCATCTGAGCTAGGCCTCTCTTCAAGGTGGCAGGGACGTGTAACGTTTCAGACCCTTGGTGGAGTTGACTCGTCTTGTATTTTCTCCATATGTTAGAATTAATTCTATTATTATTCTAAAGGAACTTTTTTGAGCTTTTATTTTTCAGGGGTCTCCCTCTTTCCCTTGAAATATGTGCTCCTTACTGCTATATGTCAGCACATACTCTTCCATAAAGTCCACCATCACCTGACTTAGTGCTCAAATTACCTGCGCCACGTTTTGTTACTTAGCTTTTGTTTTGGGTTTGTTCCAAATGGTTTGAATTTGTAGTGACGACTATTCACTGCTAGGATTTTGTATTACTGTATTATTACAACGAAGAACTGTGATGGCAAAAGTAGTTTAAAAAGCCTGAAAAGTGCACGGCTTAGTTTCATATTTAGAAATGAAGATTTAGAATGTGTGTGTGATTTGTAGCCAGCATTTTTTTTTTAGACACTTTACAGCAGAGGTTGACTGACAACCACTGTGGAGCTCAAATTTATTTCAACAACAAGCTGACGCTTTATGGGAAATAAAACATGGTGGGATGCAGCGGTGGTGAAATCACGATACCACCCACTTTGTTCCCATGCTCAGCGGGAGAAGGTGGAGGAGAAGTTCTCTGATAGTTTGTTTGTACGTGAGGGCACGAGGCTCATCGTGGACCGGCCTGAGCTCAGCGGGCCGCTCAACGGGCACTTGTCATCTCGAGTGTGAGGCAGCTGGGGTTATCCTCAGAGACACAGCGAGGTGAAGTGGGTGACCATGTTTGAGGTCCGCCCAGCTGTTATTGCCCCTAATATTCAACAGATGTCTGGAGCTCGGCCGCTAAGTCCTCGCACATGCCGCAGCAAGAAATCAAAGCAGAAGGCAGCGGCCCGGCTGCAGTGGGGCTTACGCACAGCTGTCTCACGCACACTGACAAAGCTCTGAGTGTACCAAATCACTGTCATTAACCATTTAAGGCAATAATGGACTCAATTAACATCACCCCAGTGACACCAAGGCACAACCACAACTTTCTTCTAATAACTACATCCACACTTCACCTGTCAGAAGACTCCAAAGATTTATGATAAACTTTATTGACACTATAATGGTGACACTCAAACATTTTACAAAACCTGATGTGCTCCTAAAAGCATATCTCATTAAAGTATTTGCCTTTTACATCTGTTAGTGGTGGTTTATGTTGCAAAAATATTTGTTACTTCCCTCTCTATCAATTTCATAATATTAGCCCAGTTTTCATCATGTCAAGCGGCTTTCAGGAGTGAAACCCTACACTTTTAAATGTGCAAGTGAAAATCAAGTGAAATAAAAAGCACCTCTGTGTCCGCACACATTATCCATGCAGAGGCTCTCATTTGAGGGCGAAAATAAGAAAGTGGGGAGTTGCTTTGCTCCAAGTGGTCACAAGGGGGTTGAACATTTGGAGCTCCAGCGTATGCAGCTCGCTTACTTTGGAGAGCGCTACACGGAGGGCAACATTAGATATAATGAAACATTCACTGACCTGCTCTCTGAAACCTCCGATAGGGAATATCCTAACTGGAACTTTTCAGCACAACATCTCTAAGTCTAACCAGAGCTATTTGTCAGAAATCAGTTACTACACTTTCCTACATTTGATTTAAAGTTTCTCTTGTTTTTGTGTCAACGTTTACACTCACAAGAGTGTAAATGTTACTCAGCCAATTTTCAGTTTTACTTATTTGCTGTAAGAATATAAATTGGAGTCATCATTACTTACAACTTCTGAAAATATCTCACACCACCAAAGATCATGATTTTAAATTATCAACTGAGAAATGCCAAGCCAAACATGCAGCAAACTACTCCAAATACACTTTGCCCAAGTCCACTTTACTACGTTACTACTTGTGAGATGCATAATCTCTTGCTCTTACACTGTTACATTAGGATATTGGATTTTCTGAAGCAATATGTCATGTTTTACATTGTCATGTCATTTTGTGTGTGCGTGTGTGTGTGTGTGTGTGCGTGCGTACGTGTGTGCGTGCGTGTGTGTGTGTGTGTGTGTTAAGCAGCCAGTAATTTCACAGGATTTTATGTGAGCTGCCTTAATGGTCTTTCATTTGTTTACTAGGAAGTTTATTCTGAACAACCCTTGTGAGTCTCTCCACAGCTGCAGCGCATGTGAGTAAATAAAAACCCTTTTAATACTTAACATTGCAAATGATGGAAAAAATCACTGCCTTTGTCCCATGGCGTATTATGTTATTATTGGGAATTATTTTCCACTAATTAGATAAGGATTAAAAAAAAGTTGTGTTATCACACAGAACGTATGGGAGCACAGTTTGTGTGAACCATGTCTTATTTTGGAAGTAGAGACAGATCATTGATCCATTGATCAATAGTAAGTAAGTAAGTAAGTAAGTAATTAAGCAAGTAAGTAAGTAAACTTTATATGTATAGCACTTGTCACAGACACAATGTCACAAAGTGCTTCACAGTAGTAAAACATATTTAAAAACAGCATATGTAAGCAAAGCACAACTCATTCACCTTGAGTGAGGTGAATGAGTGCCTCACACTTGCACCAGAAGAGGAGTTTGTGAAACTTAGACAAACTGCTCCCTGTAGCCTTGCCAGCTTATCTTAGCCTTCTGCAAGCAGCCTTTATTCTGAATGGCAGAAAATAAAATAAAGCAGGTATAAGAATAAGGAACTGTCTACCTTCTCTTGCTGATCCTCTCGATGTGTGTGTGCTGCCTCAGTAAAGGCACTGAGCTGTTGAACTGCCTTGATTCATTATGGCCTTTTCTTATTAAATGTATGAATGGATACCTCATGTTTGACTTTGTAACAAATTACTGTTACTCAAAATGTGTTTTCTATAGAGACAGTACATGCATTCTGTTAAATCCCCCAAACTAATAAAGTGTCAGAAGTAAGTCAAAGGTGACTAACTAAATGATGTGTTAAATGACCATTACTGGTTGATTTAATGCTTCAGAGCTGACGTACCCTGGGTTAAATCTGTGTTATGTGGTCTGCATGAACTAATAAAATGTGACAAACTGTTTCCAAACAAACAACACACACACTTATGTTGTTGACATGACCAGTACTTAATTCAACACAGCTTAAGTTAAAATAGCAGACTTTTACACGCAAACATCTAAAAATATCCACTTCCAAAGTGACTCTTCTTAAGGGCGGGTTCTTTGTGCAGTGCGTGAACCTGACCCTGCACCATGTGAGGACCGACCCCTCACCGATACAGCACGGTTCTTACTAAAGTGGGGTCTTGTGGCCCTCAGACAAACTGCAGTGGGTTCCCCTTGTAAGTTTTCCATGGTGTTAAAGAGGGGCTATTGTCCTTAACCCAAATCAATCAATCAATCAATCAATCAATCAATCAATCAATCAATCAATCAACCTTTATTTGTATAGCGCTTTATAACAGGACCTGCTGAACTAATGCATCCAAAAGTGCAGTATTGAAAACAATTAACCTATAACATACGTGTGTGTGGCAGACAAAAGCAGTTCTAAACAGGTGAGTTGTCAATCTAGCTTTAAACAGGGGCAGGTCAGTGATGGCTCAACGTTCCAGAGCCAAGGACCAGCCACTGAAAAAAACCGAATCCTACAGCTTGCTTTTGGACCTGAGGAGCTAATCAATCTTAGTCACTTCTTGGACAGCGTTGTGCAGCATGTACATTACATTAAGAGCGTTATCAGACTTTAAAACACTCTTTCACAGGTTGACGTTCGCTGTTAGGCTAGTCTGTCCTATACTTGCTGTACAATATTCAAAGAGTCCAGAGACCAGGTATCTCTCTAGAAGGCACTAGCCCATCCAAAACAAAGGACATTGGTGTGAGAATGCAGGGGAACAGCCGGTTGGCGGTGTCTCAAGTCAGAGGGCACAGGAGCAGTGGCCTGAGGATGGATCTCAGCCGACCCCCTTCTAGGTGTCAGTGTTATGACATGTGTACTGCTCCACTGTTTTCTCTCACAACAAGAGCACTTCATCGTTCAGGGTGGCCAGCCTCATAAAAGTGCTTGATTTACATGCTGAGGATCAGACCGTCCACATTCCCCTTTTCCTGTTGCACTTACGCTTCACTTCCTGTGAGCCTGCACAGAGCGTCAGGAGCAATAAATAATGGCAGAATGAAACGAGGAAAGCTACTTCCAAATTGTATTTCACCCAAAACATATGTTTCTTTTTGTAATCACCAATGTCACATGAAAGTGGAAAGAGGAACTAAGTTCTTCTCAAATTGTTTTTCTTCTAAGATTACTGTTAGACAATGAAACACGATGATGTGTACAAATAAAACTCAGATTAGATATTTCTGGCCACTCTTGGTTTTGCAAATCTCAGTGGAAATACACAAAGAAAATAGATATCATGTTTTTTTAATCCAAATTGATTTGCACTTTTCAGTACATTTTTGGATGTGGATTTATATCCATCACTCTCTAACACTAATTAATATGATGCAAAATCTGTGCACATAATGTGCATACTGTTCATCACATTAGAAATATTTAAAGATTTATCTGTGAAGCACTTGAATGACTTTGTGTATGAACCATACACAACCTTACAAGTAAACTTCTCTTGCCTTGCTTGATGTTAGTTGGGTCTGTTTATGACCACACAATACCACAGGGACTGGGATGTGAAACTTAACATAAACAGACATGGTTACAATTTTTCACCGAAAGGAAGCAACAACTTTATTGTCCAGTAGAGACACGCCCGCTGTCAGCAAGGGCCTGTGATCAGCCGTTTAATCAACGCATGGTTCTCAGGGCCTCTGGCGCCAGTGAAAAATACACTCTCATCTTGTGGCACACATAGGAAGACCTTATGCTCTGTTGCCATCACCAATTTACTCCAACCATGATGATGTTCCCATACAAATATTTCATGTTGTTCGTAGCATCCAAGACACACAGTGCCTGAATACAAGAGGAAACCTGCGTTCTATCACTCCCAAAAAGCAGCCAGCTAAAAGTGTTCTAGAAAGTCTCTGGACGCACCCACCATGAAGGGTAATGTTTTCAGCACTGTTCTGTGTTAGAGCAGTTTTCCTTCACTGGGCTGTCCACTTATTAACCCCTGGCACAGCCGCACTCTCAAGCAGATGAACTGAAGTCATGAGGCCAGATCTGTTTCTAAATGGAATTGCAGTTAATTTAATTAGCAAATGGTGATTTAAGTGTTAAATACAAACTTGAGCTGAAGTGACTCCTGTAGCATCCATATAGTTCATAGGTGGGTAATTTATGCACTGAAGTGTGTTATAAATGAGGTTTTCTTTACTAAGTGTCCCAGTGTATTTTTCTATGTCAAATTAAATGACTGACTGCAGTGAAAAAGAAAACATCTTAATGTAGGTGATGGCAAAGCCATTCCGACTTATTTGCCAATAAAAAGGCCTTTGAAAATGACGGATCCAGTCGGCTCTGGCTGACTGTTTATGCAAATGTGTTGATGCGTTAAAAGTCCAATTGAATGACACATCATTCGGAGTTGCTTTTATATATATATATATATATATATATATATATATATATATATTCAGCAGGTGCTGACACCCAAAAGAAGCATACCCTTGTCTGTGGTATATCTGTGTACCATCTAAATCAAACTAAACCAAAACTAATTTAACATCCATCACCTCTGATTAGCATTACATCTGATATCTCAAGATCAACTAATTTGAAATGAAATCCTCCATTTAGTGAGTGGTTTGTTGAAATCTTGGCATAATAAGCAACTTTATTTATACTTCCTGTGTGTCAGGTCCAGTTCACAGCTGGGTGCAGTTCTTTCTATCAATAGGTCCACTTTTCCTCCTTATTTCCCTAAAGTTAATTCCGTGTCTGAAGTGTGCACTCAGTGTTGCCCACTGAAAGCACATTTTCCTGTAAACGTTCAACATTTTCTTTGACTAAACACTTGACATTGGTTACAATGATCTTATTAATATACATCACCTCTGAACCATCCAGCAAAATTATATGTAGCTGCTCCAAGTTCGCTTTAAAATGACAGTCATGCAAAGCTCTGTTACATTGTTTTCTTTTTTTATTTCTGGAAACGTACATCTGATATTGAAATAAACCGGTGTACTTTGACACAGAGGATTATGCTTCACAAGCTCAGACTCACCACTGCGGCCCATGAGCTTGTGTCGGACAGGAAGTTGGAAATAAGAAGGGCAATTGGTTTATTACTAAATAACCACATGCTTGCTGTAATAAAGACTTAAATCTGTTTGTAAAATAAACAACCGTTTGGTAAAAAATAATAATGATGAGGTCATATTTGCCCTGTGGTTTTATTCTAATATATAACATTTGGAATTCTGCCACACAAGTTACAGAAAATATAAGAGCAGTAGGTCTACATCATCAATGATGAATGGGGCACTATATAAGGGAAACCAGCACTTGATTTTGAGTTGCAAAAACTGACCAAAATTCTTTTTATAAGGCAATTAATGAGTAGGGTGTATTCATGTGTCTTTTCAGGTGTGAGAGAGAAGCACTTGATTATGTGATGGCTCATAGAGGGAGCAATTGCATGTGGTAAAGAGGGTCAAGCAGCTTGTGCTCTGTGGTTGGAGAAGGTGCTGCCTCACCACACTGTTCATTTCATGAGGCCAAGCCTCTAAGAACTCCCCTTGGGATGACTGAGCATTTGCCTCCCATCTTGTAATTAAGAATTTCCTCCAGCCCAGATACTTATTTCTCTATCATCCATCATGAAAGTTGTTTGCACTCCTGACTCCAACCTTACAAGTATTTCTTTATATAAATGGCCAGGATTTTGACAGCAGGCTCTTTTCAGCTTTGGCACAGTAGCCATTCAGTGTGTTATAATGATGTGCAGGAGATCAGTGAGAGCACATCCAAATGAAGAGTTGTCTCCACTTTGTGTCTGTGCTGGCCCAGGGGGCCAGGAGAAGAATGTACTTCTTCATCGAGCTCTCACCTTGGTGGTCTTTGGAGGGGCGGCTGTCAGGGAATCCCCTGGCGTGAGGCTGACCTCTTCCCCACGTCTCTGCACTCATCTGCAGGAAAAGAAACAAGCCGTGCTCCTCCTGTGCTGCTGCTGCTGAAATCTGAGCAGGTTGCTCACTTTGATCAGAGGGCAAGCAGGAAGCAAGACCTTGTGCTAAATTCATTACTGAATCCAAGCTATTTCATCACTCTGCTGCGTGCTCAAAACTGCTGATTCAACTTTGAAACGCCGCATCCACAGACAAAGCAGTTGACTTGTGCATCAGCCTTTGTTTTTCTATTGTCACTGGCCAAGTGGCGACTTGTTTTCACAAAAATCAAATCCCATTGGTGCAGTAATAGTACTGTTCAGGACACGGCTGTGTACTGAAAACTGAGTGAGCAGTAGAGAGAGGCAAAGTAGCCAAGGGTCTGGCAGGTCACAAAGGCCGCTTTGTAAAAGAAGTTAATGAGTGTTTTGTGAATGTCTCTTGATGCTCTGCAGTTCTGCAACACCTCCACTGTCCATCAGTGTGTCAGCGTCACTGTACTGCATAGTGCACTGTTTGTGGGTGTTTAGAACATATTTTAAGTGGTGATTTATAGCGTTTGTCCACTGTTTAAGTTTTTGTGGTTTGGGCAAATGGTGGGTGGTGTGTCTTTAAGTCGATTGCTTTTTTTCAACACATACTGAGCAGAATACGATGGAAAGTTTCATTTGACTCGGGTGAACTCTGCTTTTCAGACAGCATCTCCTCTACTTTGGTAGTCAAGTATCTTGCAGTTATTACAGCTTATTTGTTCAAGTGGTTTGGAAATATTAAATGTCAACTTCTCTTCAGAGACTGGTCAATAATTATTAACAGATGTCTGCCAACTTGGCAAAGTCTATGTCCAAGCGCAGCATCCGAAATGATGACGTTCTGAAGCAAATGCAAAGTTTTTCTGTGAATAATTCAGCAGAAATGCAAAGACAGGTGCAAACAATACAAGACCATATTGATGAGGCTGAAAATGAAATAATCGCATAACAGTAATTATAAGTCCTTTTAACATTGATTTTAGTTAAAGCATGTTGCTATGTAAAATAAAACAAAAATGAAATAACATTCAAGTCAATAAAACCATGTTATTACAGAGCACGTCGTCCTGCAGAAGCTGGGGTTCAGGTCGTCTGCATGAGGTCAGATGTCACACAGTCCAGATGAATGAGTGTTGAATGACAGGAAGATCGCCCACACCTTTTCCACACGCTTCCACCCAAAACACTGACCTCTCTTGTCTCCCATGGGTGCTCACCCACCACAGGCATTAGCCACTTGCGTAAAAGAAACCCTACACCACAAGAAGCAGCATGTGCCTAAATGACATTAAGAGGTGACAGTGCCCTGACCATGCTTCTTTTATCTCATATGAAGACTGCTGTAAAGGTTAAATTAATGAGCAAACAGCTGAAGATTATTTGACAGTCAATAAGAAGAGGTGGTGTAGCAGCTATGAAACACTAGCCATGATTTACTGTTAATAATGACATAAACTTGTCACTTAACAATACATGTTAATGAAAATGTATTGTATTTTACTCTGTATGATATTTGAAATAACATTGTAAAATATAATTTAGTTTATTATTCACTGTCTACATCATTTCATAAAGTGCAACTGTGTCTTCTGCATCGGGTTTCAGATCTTCGCGGCTCATCTCCGTGCCCCTCCCGTCCCGCCTGCTGAGATGCAGCACAAAGCATGCTGTGTTGAACTGCTGTCTGTCCTCTGAGAACCGGACTTGCTTTCTTAGCTGGAGAACATAAGTGTTGACCCCAAGACAGAACCCTTTACTCCCCTACTGTGAGTGACAGGCCTGTTAGAAATGTGGACACAGGACCTTGTTGCCCCCAAAGGGAGGTAAGGGGCACGCTTCCTCACAACACTGCAGTCTGGGTGGGCTCTATCACGCCGCACATCTTCCGCCAGCGGTACAGTACATGCAAACATCTCCAATATGAATCACCGTATTATGTTGCGTCGAGTTATGCAGATGACTGGAAATAGGCAGAAGATACTATTTTGCAGAGGAAAAAACAGTGAACTGGAGTGAAAAAAGATTATCACAATTAATTGAGCTGATTGGATTTCTTGTTTCTTTGCTCTACAGATTAAGGTAGGTTTGTAAAACAAGAAAGTAAAATAATCGAGGGTTGAGCTTGGCAGTTGAAGAGGAGCTCGGCCTTTTGATAACATTGTGTGAAATATAACCTGAATGGCTTCATATCTGCCATTTAAAACAGGCCCCTACTTGGGCCAAAATCCATCAGCCTAAGTCTTCCTCACAAGACTTCACAGGAGGAAACTGCCTCACACTTCCTCTGTCCAAAACATCTTCTCACAACAAATGTCCTGAAATGACACAAACTGACACCTTTAGCTTCTCTCCTCCGTCTCCTCTTGACGTTCGGAAGCGGCGGTCTCTCAAAATCGGGTTTTCTTTGGCCAAAAGAGAAGAGACCTGCTGCAAACTTAAGCACATTTGCACCAGATGCCAGTCACGCTCCGCCGCTGTTTTCGCAGAGAAGTTTGGTAAAATGTCAGTTTTTCTCGTCCCCCCTCATGTTGACTCAAAAATTAGCCACTTTGTTAGCTCTGAGCCGCACACGTCTGCTGAATGTGAGTGACTCGCTTTAGCCCGAGCCTGTGCTTAGACCGACCCAAATCTGACACATAAAACTGTGAGCGAGAAGGCAGCAGTGTCTTTGATGAGACTATTGTTGGACAAATGTCTAAAAAAAATGAAATAGTTATTATTTATTGATGGGGGGAAAAAGTTGTTTTACAAGCCTGCATCAACAAGCCCCTTACTGTGGACTTTTTAAGTAGGGGAAACTTTGCCCTGCAACTTGCCAAGTGAAAAGCTGTGTGGTACAAACAAATAAGGCCACATGTCCAAATAAAGCAGAGCACTTGGCTTCGTTTCTAGCTCTGAGTCTATTGCAGTTGGACTGGCCTCGTCATCGTTTGAAGCGCCCTGTTTCACGGCGCGCGATCGATACAGTGCACCTGAGAGGCAGAAGCCACCACACGGAGCAAGTGGGCAGATACTTTGGTATGCGAGAAAAAACAGCTCTATTTCAAGCTCTTCGAAACTGCTGAGAGGCTTCCCTTGTAATCCCATCCTCCGTATTTACTTCGGTGCTGCAAACATCCACAAGGGCTCGAGCCCACCCCCTCTTCAAACAGCCCCTCTGGATAGGAATCAAAGTGGTATCTGAAAGGGATGAGGGGTAAAACGCTCGCTTTGCTGGTCGCCGCTCAGTGTCCCGTTTAAAATCAACATTGGGCGAGCACTGGCTACGACCATGCGATGCTGGGTCGAGATCTTGGTGAATCACTTTGTTCAGAGCAGGAGAGCTGCCTCTGCCCCCTCTGGGTCCAGCCTGCTCGGGCCGCCTGTCAGCCAGTCAGACTCTTAAAGAGGTATTTAAATGTGTGCCTGCAGCAATGCACTCACTCAATGACCTCTTTATTTGTTAAAATAGATTATTTTAAATAAATTACAGAGCACTTTCACTGAATAAACAGAGTCTTTGGGGCTGCGGCTGCATTGCATACTTCCAACAGCCGCAGCGATCTGAAATGACTGGTGAGCTGTGTAATCGCTTTTGATTTCACTGATAGGGCTCTTATTCTTGGGGGCAGAGGGAGATGGAGCCGTTTAGAAATTTGAAAGGTAACATTATCTGATGGGGAAGGTGCCTCTCTGGGGGGAGATGAAGTTGTGATGTTTCTCCCCCTGCTACGCAAACGCAGGAGTCCATTAAAGAACAGAGAGGAGCTTTAGGGAGTCTTGTCATGGCACTGCTTCAACACTCTTATGTTTGGGTATGTGCCATGCCAGTGATGGGACGACTCCCACTGCAAGGAAAGCAGAGCAGACCACAGCGCTTAAACCTTCTACTTGTTTTGTTCTGGTCACCCCAGTGCAGGAGTTTCTCTCCACAAAGACAAAATCTCCCAAACCCTCCATTTAGAAATGAGTTAATGTCCCACATGTGGTGATGTTACGCCGCCTCTCTGCGAGCGTTACGCAAAAGGTGAGAAGCGTCCCCTCTCGTTCTGCGCTACATCCTTTTTGCAGCTAATTTACTGTGGCAGGGCCTAGTTATAGTTGGATTACAGTTGCTCACAAGAAATCTTCAATAATAAAATGACAGGCAAAACACTGGCCGACCAAAGCTGAGAAACCATGAAGTAATTAGATCTGATTAACCTTACGAGTGCTTGCTTCAATTCTCCCAGGTCTATTTATTTTCGAACATGTGGTTGACATTCCTCCCGCTGCACATTTCCCGGCAAATCTATTACATCTAATCTGTAAGTGGATCCAAAAAATAAGAAGCAGAGACTCTATGCGCGCATACGTCATACGGGCAATTTGGAGTCTGACATTTGAAACAATAATGCTGCAATGACAGGTTTTTCTTTTTTTCCCCACAAGACTGCAAAGAAAGCAAAACCTCCTTTTGTCTGTTAAACCGTGTAAAGTCTGCGAATATATGTTTTTTAACATTGCACACAAAGATTCTCTGCTAGTTGTCTGGCTTTCGTTTTAGCGATAGCTGAAATGCACTTTTACAACTTGAATAAATATTTCACGTAATTGGGCAGATTATAAAATCAAATATGTAATTACTTTTTGTTACCATTATGAATAATTGGAAGGAAAACTTAATTCATAAGTCATTAAGTGTTATGAATAGCAATTCCTGTGACTCTCAGTGGCTCTTTAAGGCCACGCTGAATGCAGTACTCACAGCCGGCTCAGTTCGCCCTCTTTTTGGCAGCTATAATTGAGCCTAATAGCTGCTCCACAGACATAGGGAACCTCTTTGACACCTAGACCAAATTTTCTAATGAAACGATCAAATAAGTGTCTTGAAGCTCAAGCGTATCGCTGCAGCCGGCAGCAGGCGGCATGTCACGCGCAGATATGTGTCCTACGGCCTCGTATTTATACTAATAACAAGGAAAGGCCCAGCGAGTCACTGATATGTCGTGGTGAATGGAGTTGGCTGCCAGCTGCCGAGGAGGAGAGGTTTCTGATTTTATCTGCAATGGACTATGACGTGTCACAGCCTGCAGAGGAAAGAAGCACAAGAGGCTTTTTGTTGACGACAAGTCAGTTTTCAGTTGATTCTCAAATAATTGTCATGCGCTTTCGTTTTTAATGCACTTGAGAGATTTTTTTTTTCTTAAAATTCTGACCAGAGATATGAAATATGTTGAACTGTGAGGTCTTGATAGAGAATATTCACATTTTTTTCTCCTGTTTGAGTCTTATCATAATAATTATCTATTACAAAATGACTTGTTAAATTATTTTAATTTAGCTGATTAGTTACGATTAGTGGTTGTAACCGTTAAAGGGGATGAGTTTCTTTCATCTCTACATCACATGCTGTTCAGTGATGCAGTGACTCATTTTTTGTCTCCTTATTGCGTTCACAGCATTTTCGCAGGCCCAAATCTGTCTAAATGTACAGAGTGGTGAGTGCTGAAGTGAGGCGCTGCAAACAAGAGCTAAAGCATTTGTTGTGGCTGCTCTTCTTAGGTTTGACACAGTGGCCCCCGGCAGGATTGCCTTAGAGCCTTTCAGGAATACCCAGCGGGACCCGGGATGTCGTCAGTGCGTCGCCTGCTTATTTTACAATCCACTACTGGGACCCAACACGTGCGGGCCAATGCCCACTTTCTTTGGCACTTGTTTGGTTACATTTGACTGTGCACTGGATAAGAAGCAGATTTAACTCTTATAGTGCTAGTTGAGAGGATGCTGACAGGCCAAGGGGCTGAATAACATCTTACCATGTCCAAAGTGTGGCCTGCTCTATTTCTACATCTCGCCCCGATTATATCACCTTTCAAGTGTTTAGTCACAGGAGAGGTGTGACTGGTTTCCCTCTGCTGTAGAAAACTAAATAGCCTTACAGTTGTTTTTCTGGGCCTGCTGTATAGGGTCATTATACAGTATTATTATTGCGTATAGGCTATCAGTCTAAAATGTTTATCACAGGAAAATGAAGTAAATGCATATCATTTTAGTGTTAGATTGCTACATGATTAAATGTAAGTGATTCACAACATTAAGATTCCCTTGGCTTAAACCAGTCCAGAGAAAGAAGACATGTCACTGTCTTCATGCTCTTTATTTGTCTTGACTGCTGCTCTTGCAAATCCGCTGTTGAGAGTCGACTTATTCTTGTCTGTTTGGACAGGATCTCCTCTGTAACACCCTCTGGATTGCCAAAGACTTGGGACAATTAGGAGTTCAAACACTTTCTGAACAGGTAGGGATTTCCATTCTTTTTTCTGTCAGTTACTGCTGACTAGTGCTGCCTAAGGCGCTCAGTTTGTCGGCCCGGGGCAGTGGACAGATAAACTCCTCAGAAATGACAAACGGTCTGTATTTGGCATTCAAGTCTTCTCTCGTCTCTTTCTCTTTTACCTCACCATCTGGTGCAGCTGCAGGAGTGCTCCCCAGTGACCCTGTTGTCAAGGACGCACATGTGAATTAAGAAAAGTGGACTTGTTTCAAACAATTATGGAAATTACTTTAATATCTTAAAACAAAAAGATGAAGAAATATTTTTATTTGAGATGTTGACTGTCAGCTTGGATTTCCACTCGAGTGCGCACTTGTGTGTCAGAGATTTGGCGAAACAAACCCCTCTGTTGGACGCTGGTTGAGATGGTGTTATCCAGATGTGTTTTGTTTGGAGTCTTTATGTATGTGCGCACATTTCTAAAGTGTGCCACGAGGCACCTGTTTGAGCTGCGCAGAGGAGCGGGCTGCGACCTTTTGCCTCTGACCCTGAAATGCACACCGACTAATAGAGCAGCGACTGTTAAATTGTAATTGAATGTTACATGGCACTCCGGATCAGAACAGTCCTTTTTCCCGTAAGAGTGCGGGACATGGGCAGACGCTCCAATGACAACTTAATTTGAGGAGCAGCGGCCTCTCTCCAAATATGCCTCTCATTAATGGTAATTGGCAAAAAGGTGACACATGTCTGACTCTTGTTTATCTGGCATTACTGGACATTTGGGGGGTTTTACAAGAATAATATTAAATACAAAGATTTCAACGACAGCAAAAAACAAGGAAGAGGAAAGAGACAAAACTTACATATATATATATATATATATCATTACTTTTTTTAATTGGAATCTTTTTTACAAAGAGGCTGTTTTTCATGATATATATATTCTTTTTCAAGCAACACAATTTAACATTTTGCAATTGTTTAATAGTAATTAATCCCACATAATACATATAAAACAGAAAAACAGTCCCTACTGTTTGTAACTGTCATACAATGAGCCGTGTATCGGGATGTGCTTCCAGAAGAACGGCAGCAGAGGGAGTCTGGATCTGTCACCAGAAACAAGGGCCTCCGTGTTTGCATATAGACAGATCTATATTAAACAAAACATGATTTGTGTTACAATGTTGGTCTTTGTCATTAAATACAAGCTTAGTTTTGTTTGTCCAAAGTATAAGATTATTTATATATAAAAAAGAAAAGAATGAGAAAGGCAAGGCTGTTCCCTGATTTCAAAGATAATGTCAGTCCTTGAAAAACTAAAGTGAAATCTTCTGGGATGGAGTTTGTCTAAAGTTTCCAAATGTCTGAATGTGAAAGGCCCCGTAATTATTGGACTGGACCCCAGAGGGCACGACTTCTGTCAGATCAGCGGCTCAAAGGAACGGCCAGGCCGCACGAGCCGCTAACATCGGCTAATTAGACCTGCTTAAACACTTCCTGCTTTTAAGAACTTGTAGAGACTGGTCACAATTACAACAACAAAAGCTGCTCATTTAAAGTCCCCTGAAAATCAGTCTTATACGTTGAAACAAATGTAACAAAAGAATCAATCGCTGAGTCACAGAATGCAAATTTGATTTAAATGACATTGTATGTGATCATAGAAAGAATAAAATTATTCAAAAATAGATCTGATAATATGACTTTATTGATTTCACGGTGGAGAAATTCAGCACAATGAGGTGCAAATGTGCAATCAAACAAAAGCAGGGTAACTGTGAAAACCAAACAAATAGAATAAAATGTAATTTTTTATAAGTTTTCAGTGCGACAAAACACACGTTTACAGTTAAAATGGAGGTGATTATGATTGATAAAGTGACACTGAAGTGCAGATGATTCGGTCATTGTTTCTCTGGTAAACGGCTCTGTCTGAATCTTTGAGTGGTGCACACATGTGTCCGAGAGTATGGACTTTAGGAAGTCCCCACCTGCCCTCCCTTCAGTTCTGATAGATGGGCATGCAGTGCAGGTGGTGTATTTGGGCACAGTGATGGACAGTATCAAAAAATAGTTGTTGGAAGTCAATGAAGTGATTTACTTGATATTTTTACGTCTAGATGAGCAGGCCCACCTTAATGTACCCATAGGCCCGGGGCTTAAACAGAATTGTAGCCCCCCCCCCCCTAACCCTAACGCTGACCTATAACCCTATCCCTGCTACTCCTATGCAGGTAGGCCGGGCCCACTCCAGGTACACAGCGCAATCATCGCAGACGGTTAGTCATGGTGCAAAGTGAAGTGATTGACATGAAAATCAACGAATCACCTTTTTTTTTTTCCTTAAGTCTGATAAGCCCTTGACTGGTAGGCCCCCGGGCTCTAGCCCCTGCTAGCCCGTTGGATAAGGTGGCTCTGTAGATGAGTGAACAAGGCACAGAAAATCCTTACTGACCCTTGACACCCACTGCATGGGCAGTTTGAAGCCCACATGGAAGTACCATGTGCCCAGGGGTAGCACCAATAGACTGAAGAACTCTTTTATCTTGGGTTTTTTAATTAATTATAGGCATTCTTACATTTTTCTTGGTTGCTACTCTGTATATGAATTGCGATATACTTGTACTTGCTTACGTTAATTTTAAGTAGTGTTAAATGATGAATTCTTGATTTTTATTGTTTCTATTTGTCATGTGTTGCACAATGACCTATAAAGGCACACTTCTTAACATTTTGGATTCTCTGTTGCCAATACAAACCATACTCCTAATGAGCATAAATAGAAATAAAGGTGTATTTTTGCTGTGGGTAATCAAAGGACCTAACCTACTTAAATCTCATATTTGGCTGCCTTCAGTCAACATCTCCATGGAGACGAGCTGGAGACGTCCAGCTCCCAGTAAAGTTTCAGTTAGGTCTGAGGAGAGCTGAGCCACTCACAGCAAACACAGGTCTGTTTGGGCAATTTTTAGGTATTTATTTTGTAATAAAAGAAAAACTTGTATTTTAGTCTGTTGGGTGAAATGTTGTGCGGTGTGGCTTTAAGTCACAGACGTTTTATTCCATCTTTTTTAAACTGAAATAAAAAAAAAATCATATTTCCTATTTCATTGTAGCACCAAAGAGCAAAGTTTTTAGTAAAATTATTCTAAATGCCTCAATACATTTGTCAGTGTATAATTATGTCAATAACACTCAAATACAGTGATAATGCTGTTTGTATTTTTAGTAAGTCACATGACATAGTAAAATGATTTCACAGTGTTTTACAATTATGATTTTTCTCAAACACATTTTTATAGAAATATAGATAAATATAGACATACTGGGACAATTTGGGCAGATGTCTGTTGGCAAAATGGTGACACATGTCAAAGATCTGAATCCCACACAGCTCTTACCTGAGTAAAGAGGCCCTGCCACTCTGCAGCTGTCGGTCCTAAAACCTCATCATCGTCTACTGGCCTTGAGGCTCAGGCATGCACTGAGCAAATAGGACTTTTCATCAGTGCAATTGTAAGCGCTGTCTTACCCATCTGACTTCTTGTAATAACAAAAATGTAAAAAAAAAAACATATATATGTATATGGTATATACCACAAACAGTTCAACCAAACATATCAACTTCAAACCAGTGTTAATTTCTTCAACTAAAATATTTGTGTCTTAATTTTAGTCAAAGTGATATTTTTGACAACTAAAATTGGACTAAAACTAAGTTAAAAGTTGTCCATGAGACTAAAACTATGACTAAAATGTCCAGATATTTTAGTCGACTAAAATGAGACTAAATAAAAATGAAAAGGAGAGACTAAAATAATCCAAACTTCTATTGACCGTCTGAAAGAGCCTCAGATCATGTACATTCACTGCCAAAGGATCAGCTCTGAGCTTTGTTCATGTGGAGCAGCTCCATGAAGCAGAGGACCAAGATTAAATGTGATTATAATGAATATTACAAATGCAAAGTCGACTAAATTAGTCTTAATTTTTTTTTTACTAAATCTCGACTAAAATGTAATTACATCAAAAGACTAAGACTAAAACTATATTAAAATATGTTGTCAAAATGAACACTGCTGCAAACAGTTGCACTAATGAAAAGTCTGATTTGCTCAGTGTGTGACAAGGCCAGACGATGATGATCTTTGAATCTGAGGAGTGTGTGGGATTCAGATCTCTGAGGTCAGACACAGCGTCACCTTTTTGCCAGCAGACTTCTGCTTTTACCAATGTATTACACATGCTTCATTGTTACGGATTGCAAAGTGTTGCTTAGTTTAATTTTTTTTAAAGTTCTAGTGTATAAAAATGTAACTCGCTCTGTTTGAGTGTGATGGTCTTTTGACGGTGTGGCTTCCTAAGTGGACAGACAAATTGTTCAGTTATCTCACGTTAGATCCATATCAGGTGTGTTAACTGTGATCTTTATTCTGTAGCTAATCTTGTAGTGAAACCTGGTGCTTTGTGTTCCCACCTGGCTCCAGGTTAGCAGGTCATCAAGTAAGCATTTAACAAGCCCTCCATTGGCTCGCTTGCTCCACTTAACACCTGACATGCTCCTCCGTGCCGAACTTTGACCTCTGACCCCAGACTGACAACCTGGGAGACGTCTCTTCGTTACTTTCCTCTCTGTGCCGCCGCTCTCCTTTCTTCTGTTCTTTCGATGAGTGCTTCAGACTGAGGCGGCTGAAAAGGCATTTTGGTATTTGAAGCAGAGGGGGGCTGTGCAGGTGTTCGTACCTCCACACCTCTCAAGTTCAAAAGCTGCTGTGTCTTTAGCAACAGGTAAAAGTCAGGCTTTGTGTGAACCACCCGCAGGCAACTTTTAATTTACAAAGCAAACTTCACAAACTAATCCTTCTACCTCCTATTCATGTGCTGAAAATTAGCTGACAATAAAAATGAATTCTAGCCCAAATGCTAACTGGTCATTAATGACCTCATGATGTAATAACGTACAATGACAAAAACAAGTTGACGCACACATTTGTAATTCTTGTTTTTTAAAAACACAGGCTGGTGACTCGTGACGTTTTGGGCCTGTTTTTTTCTGGACAACATACCAAGTACCTCCAGCTCCTGCAGGTTTATGGGCTCAATAGTGGGAGCTGGTCCAAGCATTACTAGTAACATTAGTGTCAGTAATTTAATGCGCAGGTGTGAATGGATTCTCAAACAAGCCGGGGAGGCTCCCGGCGAAGCCTTCGCGGCAGCACAGGGCCAGCGCCAGGTTTAAATAAATACGCTGCTGAGCAGTCACGTCGGCAGCTGGGGCAGATATGGGCATTGATGTTTGTGTTGTAGCTTTGCAAGGTCACTGAGGAGAAAGCAGACGGCCCACAGCAGTCTTCCTGGGAGAAAGTGGAAAAAAACAGAGAGTGACACCTTAAGACTGAGAGGTGCTGTGTGTGGGCAGACTCTGCCCTCACATTAGCTTTTATGGCACTACTTAGTTTGTGTGGAAATTGGTTTCATTGACTGACGTATTTTGAAGTTTATATTTGAGATATAGCATATCCAATTGAATTGTGGGCAGGTGCACTGATTGTTAAATAAATGCTAATCATACACATTTTAGAAATTTCACAGACACACTTATTTTTGAGCATTGATTAAATAAATCATGTCAGAAGTCCAGATGTACTAAGGCTATAATCTGGCATATTTACATTTGTGAAAACGTTCATTAATATGTATTGTCCCTCCTTTTCAAATAAATAAATAAATAAAAAGTAAAAAAAAATTAATCAACCATTAATGCGGCTGCTATAATGCAGCACTAATAACTGTAATATCTTGATTTTTTTCAATTCCTTCTGTAATGTACACTTTCATGAAATGTACATGCATAGATCGTAATGACAGTAATATTTGGTGGAAACCAAGACGCGGCATGTTCCTAATTTAAACTGTCCATCACTGCACTTATAGAGCAGCTCATATGATCGCGATGAACCTTTGCTATTGTCACGTCATTGTGCTCTTCTCAGCGGTGAAACTCAGAGTGTAGAACTCTATCCTCCGTCTATGAATAGCCGGGCAGCATGAGGCAGAACAATAGTGCAGGTCTAGGGTGTTCCCCGGCATCACACTCTCAGAGGCACCTACGGTTCATCCCAAGTCCCTTATCAAATATTAAGGCGCTGTCAATCACGCACGGACAAACAGGTGGGGCACAGACAGTGCTTTTCACAGCTACTGATCTGCAAGAAGCAGATAGTGCAGTCTGCTGTGCGCCGCTCAGAGCCCCTGCATGTGTAACCTTCAACAAATAAACACACTTTAACACATTATATCAACACAAATACGGGCTTTTAACTTAAATATACATTAATACTTGTTCATGTAAATTTACAGATAATTAAATATGAACTAGAACCTCTCATTGGTATGTCCTTTAACGCTGTGTGTTGCTAATTCTCGACATTCCTGCAAGAATTTAGCATCAGCTTGAAAGCAAAAACAATCAATCTCTGAGTGGGAGGCGGGACATGGCCACACTGCAGACCCTCCAGAATATCGTGAAGGCCAGTTCCTCTCCTCTGCACACCTTTATAACTCAGGCCCCCACCATTGGATACCAGCTCAGGCACCGAAGACCATATGCAGCCAAGAAGAGCAACACAAAAAGACATGACATTTCAGGTTGAGCATTTTGTTCTTTCCTGCTATGTCAATGTTTAATAAACCTAAACCTAAAAACACTGATAATATATTTTTTTATAGAATTGGAAATAATTTCAGGTGTAATTGACTTGCCCAGAGAATTGAACAAGATGAAATTTGCCACAGACAGAACTGGTTTGTCTGGATTGAGATGTTCTGAGAGGGATTAAGTCTTTGAAAAGACCTCTCATGCGTATTTGTCCGGATGACTATGAAGAGGACGGAGATGAGGAGACACATATCGCACCTCCCTTCCCCTGCCGCTCCTTTGTGCAGATTTCAGGATTAGTCACCAGATACGGGGGATACTAATAAGCTGTGTTCAAATGAATATTACATGTCATCATAGCGCCTGTGGTATGACTTAATTTCCACACTCGCGCCATCATGGAGGAAAGCCGAAGTCCCGAGCTGTCAGGGCGCTGCTAAGTGGTGTTCAGTCCTGTCAATGAACCAAAAGGAAGAGCATATTTTCTGCAGGGTCCGACCAGGCGATAGAGTTTCACCTGACATTCTCCCTCGATACACCTGAGACTAGTGACTTTTTGCGGCCAGAGGATTAGCTGTTATGGTGTTTGAAGAGCAGACTATTGTGTGGAGGCGGGAAAATGAATAACCAAAGAGCTGGCATTGCCACAGGGGCAGACGCACAGTGATCTGACACGAAGGCACGATTAGCTCATCCAGATGTATGAATTAGTAACACAGCGAGGGCCTTTTGGATGGGACGCCATTGGTTCTTTTTCCAAATTCGACTCAATAATTCAGAAGATAATTGGCTCAGCTTAATTGCCGGTGGAGCATAAAAGATTGAAGCCGGCTCTTAAGTGCAGCACATCAGGCGCCACTTATAATGATGACAGATGGCTGTTTGTTGGCCTGGTGTCAGATGGAGGCCTTTGTCGTCTTCACACTTCCCCTTGTTAGGAGACAGATCAGGTTTTTCCTCCCAGAGCGCTACACCGTTTCTCTTTTTCATTGGCCAACTGTGACTGTGGTGAATTATTGAGTTGATCAAGTGCAAACCACTGGTCCTCTGTCAGCCTCTGCGTCAGCTGTTTTGTTTGGTTTTCCTTTGAACTAAATCAGCTTAATCAAGTACTTCGCTGAGGAAAAAAAGGCTTGTGTTACCACCTGAAGGATGAGTGGAACATTTACTGTAGTATCAGAGCTAAAGGTCAGACCAGCTTTCCTTATGTACCTGAAGGTCACACCTGTTGCATTATGGATCACACCAAAAATAACATTGATTAGCAGTGTGTGAAAGTTAGCGATTCAAGTCCTGCTCGAGCCTTATACTTTTGTTGTGTCGTTGTGACTGCGATGTGTGAGTGAATGAACACAGATTGGCACATTAAAGGGATATTTCAGGATTTTTGACATAGGGCCTCATTTCCTAGTTATCCAGAGTGATTGTTGATTTCTGAAGATAGATATATTTTTTTTTATTCATGCAGTCATGGGGTAGTCCTCCAAACGTTGCCATACTGATTTGTAGTAAGCTCCTTTGTGAATTCCACATAGTAGTGCCGGCCGCAGGTAAACAAACTACTGTAGATCCGGTAACCTAGCAGATCACTCCGCCACTGCGTAACCAGGAAGCTATTGCTGCTCAAATATAAGTTATTTTAAATGCAAAATGGTTGTATTTTGAAAATTATTCAGTCAACACAGACATTTATATCGGTAGTCTGGTGGTATGAGTGATTTGCCTCTGGTGCACTGTGCTTGGGTCAAACTGTTTTTAATGTAGGCTACTAGTTACCATAGACATGCACTAGCCAAGCACTAGCCTAGCACCACTAAACTCTTCAAATATTCACCTCATTCCGCCCCGCTCACTTTTGCCACTTTTTGCTTTGTCTCGGCACTTCCGTTGTACAGACACTTCTGGTCGAGCGCGAAGCCCGTTCATTTAAACGGAGAACGAGGGAAAATATTATCCACTCAAATCTGAAGTTTAGTCGATTGATTTGCGTAAAATGTCCAATGTTCATTTGCACCAACATGTCAACACTGCACCGTTTCTCTGTGCGGCCGAAAAACGGCTTTGTTTTCGTGTAGTGACTGATTTTTTCTGGACTTCTCCAGTCCCATGTTAAGGAGTATAGGAGAATAGGAGAAAAGGGGTGAGCTGAATTCATGGCGGCGCCCACGCGAACTTCCGGAATAAGTTGAATAAGGACAGCATGAATTAAAAAATAAATAAAAATCTCCAGAAATCAAAAACACTCTGGATAACCAGGAAATGAGGCCCTATGTCAAAAATCCTGAAATATCCCTTAACTAGGATTCATTAACATTAAGCAAGGCTCTGGTCAATTTACCACAAAGCAAACATTTCCATTTTTCAAACTCTAATGACAAACACATCCACTATTAAAACACACAAAAAGAACTTGATGATTTTTGCTCTGAATTTCACTTTGCGGCTTGTATATAGACACATGCGCGGCTAATGCCGCCCAGTGTTCAGTGTTTTCTACATTTCCCCTCTCTAATTGCCTAATAATTTAAGCACGCTTAAGTGGGCTCATTTTCTGCATCTGAAGACTACAGGGGGAAACACCTGTTCATTTACTTAATCACATCCAAAAGCCCAGCACTGTGTCCACAGCCATGAAAATAAACCTGCAGCCAACACAGTGCTCTGTCGACATGAAGACCCTCAGTGGTGCCCTAATAACATAAGGTAAATAACTGCATTGATGCTTTTTGTTAATCAGCCTGTAGCGGCTTTGTGTGACTGTAAATCAAGCGTTTCCTTCCTTTAGCCGTGCACAAGGATATAAAGGGGGGATTCATAAGGCCCGAGGCGCAGGGCACAGGCTTTTGATTAAAATATTAAGCAAACATCCAACTGGAACCATTTGGATTGTATTAATGAAGTTTGGGTGAGACCGAGCTGCTGATGTGTGGCCTGGAAGTGCTGCCAGGCTCAAGGCAGAAGTGGGCAGGTGCGTGGACATGGCAGAGGCCCAGTTCATTTAGGACTATATTGCTCACTCTTGTGTACAAGTGACATTCCTTATGTTCAATTCATTAATACACTACCGTTCAAAAGTTTGGGGTAATTAAAAATGTCCTAATTTTTTAAAGATGAGCGCTGTTTTGTTTTAATTTTTTAATGAGGATAACATTAAATTACACATTGTTAACGTGGTAAATGACTATTCCCGCTGGAAAGTGGGGGCTTTTTTATGGAATTCCTACATAGGTGTGTATAGAGGAGCATTTCATCCAACAAACATCAGTCCAGCGTTCTTATTCATTTATAGCTTATCGTGTTTAAGGCTAAATGATGATCAGACAGCCCTGGTGCTATTACGTTATAAAACTGTTGTGCAGAAGCTATAAAACAAAACAAATATATGTATATTGAGGAAAATAAATTCATTTTCTTTCTTGGTGCTAAAACGTCAAAGGGTGCACTCGGTACTTGTATCCTCAAACTAAAAGTTGCTCTGCTGGTTTTGTTCAATAAAAGTAGACGAAACGGTAAAATGGAGAACAGGCCACCATTTTTCTTTTCTGAGATATGTTCTTACCTGAGCTTATAGACTTAAGCCTCATTTAGCTTCAAACTTCACCCCGTTTGTCCCCGTAGAGGAGAGGAGGAGAGGCTAAACGCAATAGCATCTTTGGTCTTTTTGTGTGACTGAGCGCACGCGTAAAGACAGTTACGCATCAACTTGTCTAAGCTCAGGTAAGAACATATCTCTGTCTGGAAAAACGTGGCCTGTTCCTTTAAATAGACCTCTAGGTTGTGTGAATATACAATCTTACGTTATTTGAAAATCCCTTCTATAATTACTGGACTACTGAGAGCCTACACCAATATGGAGAGCAGTACTTTTCAGTATTACTCATCTAGGTTATAACGGAGCATTTCAAACTTAACCTTTTGACTTCAGCCACAGTAACAAAAGTGGCCCCTGATGCAACACAGCAGTAACAGTCAGCCCCGTAATGTACACATAATTATGTACCTGAATATATTACACTAATTGAATTCTCATATGTTTGACTGTTCTTCAGGGAGCTGATCTAACAGTTCACTCAGTACAGGCCAATGGAATATAGTTTATGAAGTCGCCGCAAAGACTACTTCTGTTCATTGACTGTTTCCAGACATCTGAATTACTGCCCAATCCTCAGTTAGACATTATATTTTTGCAAATAGGTTTAGTGTCTGAGGCTGTGCCAGTGCTTGTTAGACAGAATCTATGGTGAACCCTGGTCACTACAGACTGAGCTGTGTAGCTTTTTTTTTTCTTTTTTCATCGATATAGATATTTCTGTTGACCGTGACTTTGCTTTTATTTCCAATGGTTGGATTAAAATATGAAATACAGCATAAATAAACAATGTCTAGTACGATTTTCCTTTAAGAACAGACATACGTGAAGATTTATGAGTTACTGAGCATTTATCACTGTGAACATCCCTCAAACATATCCACAATAAAGTGTTTTATTCTAACTTTCCATACATAAATATTGCATACCTTCAAATTCCCCAAAGACATCTTGTTCTTGACAGTTAATAAAATAGTAATATTGATATTATTATTACAAAATCTAGACTTGTAGAGCTGAATCTTTTCTATCATGGGCAATTACCTTTTTGAATGTCCTAAAAACAGTTTTATAGGGTGTGACTTTTCTTTTTCCCCCCCCCATATTTTTACTACTGATTTCATCTCTTTTTTTTTTTAATCCATAAAAAAAAAAAACATTTATGTAATTTTAGAATGAGATTTCTGCATAATAAAATGACCTATAACAGTTTGGCCAAACACAAGGGGGAAACAATACAGCCGTGCTCGGCGTACAGCATGTGAGCGTGGACATGCGTGCGTGCCTTCTCTCTCACAGCTCCTGTCATGCCGTGCCTTCCAGGACGGACTTGGCCACCCTCGCCCTTTGCTCTCACCCCGGCGCCCTGGCTGTGAAACCCGAGCCGGCGAGCCACAAAGGGCCGTGTAAAGCATCTCCCCCTTCCCTCTCAGTCTGGTAATTAACCTGCCTCTCACCTCGCTGTCCGCCAGCATCCCGCAACAACAGACACTTCACACAACAGCCACTGCGCCCGGCAACACGACACTCCTCTTTTACCTGCGCGCCGCACTTCTCTTTCCAAAAAATGACCGCAGTCTGCGCTCGCCGAGAGATGTCATCGCGCGCGGTAATAGCCTCGCTCTTGATTGAAACGGTTTGACAGAGTGCCGTGAATTAGTGGCTACTCACATGTGATTTCATACGTTATAATAAGGCCGTTTCGTGTTGTGCGTCTCGGGTGACTGAGGTCAGTAAATCACTGACTCCACTCTGTCCATAAGCAACGTTCAAAGCAGCAAAACATTAACCGTTATTAAGTTTTAGTGGATTTTCAATGCAGGTCAAGAAATGGAAATAGACTACACAGCCAATAAAAGCATGAGCCCTTCTCTGGTCTGGGATATGACAAAAATCAGCTCTTAAATCAGACTTGAACAGCTCTGCCTTGTTCATATAACGCAAGCCGCATAAAGCATTTGGTGAACTACAGTATAGTGGTCCAGCGCCTTTATTTCCATCGATAATTTCCTCTCTCTCAGGTTGATGACCCTAGAGACCTTGCGGAGCCCGCCTGCTTTCGATTAACGCCGCAGTGGACCAGAAGTACAGCCTGCAGCGCTTGCGTCGCTGTGATGGATACTCTGAAAAAAGTCACACCAAGTCGGCTTTTCCACACTGCCCACATTGTGCTGGACAGAGAGAGGAATTCGAATGTCGCGTTGCGTTATGTCAAAGCTCTCGTGCCTCTCGGTGCAACGGCCGCAACATTTTCCAGGCAACAATCTTAATCCGGTAAGAGAACATTGTCTGTTACTACCAAGAAATGACCCAAGCGCTGTCCCTGACCATTTCTTTCAAACTTTTCAAGCGCAGAGGGGATGGAGCGATGCTGTGCCATGCCGTGTGAGGCCAGAGGTGGACTTTATATTGTTGTTGGCTGGAGCGGCGGGATGGTGTTGTGATTAAAGTCTTAGGCCTGCAACCTGAGTGTCTGGGCTCAGTACTTTCTGACAGACAGATCTCTCTCTGCTGGGGAGCTTTTGTACCAGGTATAGAACCAAGAGCACAAATGCACAGTATCAAAACAATACTCCAGACAATGCTGCTGTACAGTATCACATTGGAAATATTCTGTGATTTTATTTTAATGACATTCATTGTCATTAAATAGCTAAATAAACACAGTGCATGAAACTGAAATGTATTTGTTTTTAATATTTGCACATCCTAGGTTATTTATATTCAAACTGAAGAATTATTAAAATGTTCGCCTTAATTCTTAATTCCCCCGCCTGAGCCGAGCACATTTGCTCCAGTTTGGCTTTAACTAAATCTCAAAAGCTTAAAAAAGAACATAAAAATAGCGACGACAACGAGGATAAAAATGCAACAAAAAAAGCAATTAAAAAGTAACAAAAACATGACAAAAAAAAGAGACGAAAAAGTAACAAAAAATGACAAACATATGACAAAAAAAGAGACGGAAACGCGACAAAAACGCTTCCAAAATGTGACAAAAACTCAGCGACAATGACAAACAAATGTGGCTCCCCAGTCGAGAAGCTTTTAGATTTGAGTAACACCGAAACTGGAGAAAATGCGCTCGGTTTGGTAAGTAAGGTTTGGAGACACAAAGGATCTGTTTTTCATTGTGTCATCCCGACTGGAAGTCATTATGTCATTCATGACCAGATCCACATCTAGCTACAATCATTTACATGCAATATGTGGTCTACGAAGTTTAAAAGTGACCGTTAGCCCAATCAGATGTATTCTTGCTCTTGCAGCCGATAGTCTGGTGGTTAATGACTGCTGCACTTTTGACGAAACACTGTCAAGGCCCTCAGAGTCATGGATTCGTCTTGGCTCCAATGATCATTGTCCCATTTTACCCTGAGATGTCCTGTCCAATAAAAGCTACAGGCATCTTTTATTTTATTTTTTTCTGCACGTGCTTGCAGAATCAACTGTGACCTTTTTGCTCCCAACTTTATTCGCGACATGTTTGGGACTCATCTTAGAGATTTGGAAGAGTGGCTAAAACACAACGCACGCTTTCTCATTGAGCCCCTATTTGACGAGAAAGAGCCCTGCAGGTGACTTCATATACTGAATAGGCCAAGCATCTTTACTAAAAAAAATATCTACAGCTTTCTGCTTTCATTGCAGCTAGTAAGTTTGCACCTATCATTCCCTCAAGGCTCATCACCTTTAGATTTGGTCATTTTTAACGTATGGTCAGTTTAAATGTACCATTATATTTATTGTCTTTGGGCTGAGAATAATATGGCAGTTTTGGATCTGGCAAATCCCTTTGGATAACATCATAATGCAGCGCTGTCAAGCTCTGCCTCTGTCATTTTTCTTGATGCAGAGGTTCAGTGATCATATGCTCTCTTTATATACATCATGAGGCATGGTGCATGTAAAGACACCTGTGGATGAATTCATTTTCCTGCCTCTTTTGTTGGCTCTGACAGGGCAGACAGACCGCATATTTTCAGCACATTTGTCCCCGCTGAGACATGCACACCTGAAGCAGTCACTCATGGACGTCAGTAAAGACAGTGTGCCTCGGTGGATCACGCCATCTCCACTCCGCTATTGTTTCTCTGCAGTGGCCCGAGCGGCAGACATCTTCGAGGCACTGTGCCCAATGAATTTTCCAGTCTAATGTTCCACTCTGTCGCAGCTGAAATGGGACATAATTTTGAGGTGCGGGTCAACATGGAATTAGTAGTTCTCCAATCCAAACGGGATGTGCCCTCTATAATTAGCAGTAACGTTCACCTCAAGTCGGCTATGAGAATTTTGACTCCACTTAACTAATCCCAGAGCCAGACTTTCCCACTTCACACAGCTCCGCAGTGGAACATCAACAACCTAAGTCTTGTTTTTCCAGTCTCAAAGCAGCAACTCCTAAGTAGTCCTTTGAAAAGCCCGAAGTGTCATCTTTGGATAAATGCTATTTTCAGCCAACTGTAATGAATAGCACTTAAAAAACTCAATGGCTCCCGTATCAGGTGTTGTATCCCAAGTATTTTGAGGAACAATGAGGCAGGAATCACAAAAGCAGAAAGCGTCAGCGAGAGGCGGAGGTGAGTAATGACTTGTAATGGTTCCTCCAGCATCGATTTTAAGGATATTTATCTCATGCAGATGCGGTTAGAACGTGACACCCAACGCTGGTCCCACCCAGGAGCTACTCTTTTGTTCGGGGACTGGCACAGACCAGACTGGGCTGTTAGGAAAGGGCTAAGTGCTCAGGTGTGGGATCATTAGCGGCATTTTTACATGATGGAATCAGCTTTTATCGGGCTCATCATCCTAACAGAGCTCCCGGTCATAAAGGTCTCAGTTACTACTTGACACATCCCAGGAGAAACAAATTATGTATTTTTATTGGGTCAACCTGAAAAAATATATTGATGAAGATGGTTCCCAAAGCTACACCAGTTGAGAATGATTTAGGAAACATTAATGACAATTTAATTCGAGAGAAAACCAAGGAAGCCAGAAAAGGGCTGAATGGTGAGGTGATCCCATTCAGAGACTGAAGCCAAATTCCTCAGAATTTAACCTTCAACCTCCTTGCTTAGAGGTAGAAGTGCATAGAAGTTGTAACTGTATGTTTCAATAACTCATTACATGTTTTCTCCTTTAGTCCTGTCAGGCTGAATCTATGGAGCTACAAATCTTACCATGACAAACTACGCGCTTGACGCAAAAGATATTTACAGCTTTGCCGTTTTAAAGGCCTTCTCCTCTGACCCATAATCACCAGCACTGTGTTATTCCTTTATCAGCACTCTATTACACTGCCTAATTAGTTTGCAGTAAAGGGGATATGGCACAAGCCTTCAGTCATATTTCATTCCCAGCTGCGTGTAAAATGTGATACAAGAGCTGTTTGGCTTTAAGTGCTATTGAGTACAGCCCAGTGAAAATAGCACTCATCCGTGGGCTCTAAAGAGACTTGTAGCGTTGTGTCCCTCTTTTTCAGATAGTCTGCTTTTACTGGCAGGGCTTCTCAGCAGACCGATGCACTATAAATACGACCCTCTGAATGGCCACATCCTTTGACCGAGAATAAATCTCAGGGCCCTGGAGCTGGAGCAGAGGCACACTGGAAGAAGTTAAATGTTAATCCTACATAATGGGCCAAACAAGAGGTGTCCTAAATCACAAAGAAGTTGCACTCGATGGTGGTGATACTTTGAGTGCTGTTCACTTCTTTTTAATCAAATCGATAAAGTTACATATATTTCTTTTGTATTTGGAAGGACTGCAATATCCATGTCCCAAGAAAACACTGATATCTGACAGATTTGAAGCTCTGTTCTTGATGTACAGAGACCGGAAACTACAGCCCATCACACGCAAAAGCACGACTCAGCCTGGACAGCGCGGCTCTGGCACTGTGCAGGTGAAAAACAAGACGGCGACTGGATGATGTTGGCTCTGTTTTGTTGCAGAGAAAAAGAAACTCCTGCCCATAATTGCCCACAACTGCTGCCCTTTTACCAACTTACCGTGTGTGTTTTCCACAACTGTCATCAGCCAGTTTCAATGAGAAACACAGATGCGGAAAAGGGTATGAGAAAAAGTGACTGAATATTTCAGTAAATGTGTAATGCATTATAATGGCTCAATATTACTACACACAAATCATGTGCCTTTACTGTGGACGGTTCAAGTGGTCCAAGATCATTATCCCATTTTTTTTTTTTTCGTCCTGCCCATGTATGTTTGGGAAATGTGTCGCCCACCTTGCCTCAACCTGTTCCCAGACTGTTTGGGAAGTACCGTATTTTCCGAACTAGGGGATGCGACTTATACTCAGGTGCGACTTATAGATCAAAATATACAATTTCACGCATGTTATTTTCACACTGACAGCCGCTAGAGGGCACTCTAGGCTTGTGTACCAGTATCTGCTACTCCTGTACGGTTGTACAATGACAAATAAACGTACTTTTACTGTACCACTGAAAATGTTAAAAAAAAAAAAAAGGTAAAGTTTGGATTTAGCGAGAAACTTGTGAGGGACTGGCAAAAAGCAGAAGTTTCTCTTACTGCATTGAAAAAAACAAGAAAAGATAATCGTGGGCTAAAAGCTAGATGGCCACAGCGAGAGGAACGAGTTCACAAATAAGAGCTTGAACAATGTGCTGCCTAGAGAGGCTTGTAATCGGTGCAGTTACGTCTCCATGCCCAGGTAGTTCAATTTTTTGGCTTGTGCGACTTATACTCCGGAGCGACTTATAGTCCAGAAAAAACAGAAGCTTACTTTTAAATATTAAGTGGAGAAAACATTCGTAAACATGTTTCTAGATACATGGACACATAAAGCGCTTCTAGTATCAACTCTGACCTATTGACATACTTGAAGTGCTTAATTTGTAAATTAGTATTTTCAGGAACACTTTTGGTTTGATGTGATGAATTTGGGGAACAGGCCCCAAATCTTTGCCGGGTCCTTTACCCTGAAAAACTGGAAATTGGGGGAATGTGAATCAAATCATGCACTGCATACTTGTGTATAAATAGAAAAAAGAAGCGAGCCTGCTTTACCTTCGAAATTAGAGCCTTCAGGGTGGTTTGTTTTGGTCGGCGAGGTGTTGCTGAGATTTGTAAAGCATACAGATTAAAATTCTTTTGTAAAACCACAACCCTGTTTTTTAGCACAAAAAAGAAAAGTGGATCTATTATCATATAAAACATTTTTGCCTTCAGCCGTCTGCAAAAAAAAACAACGTTTTTGTTCTGTTTTTGAATAGCCTGGCTAACACCAGACTAAAATCACAAGTGATATTTAGTCTGGGGACCACCAATTCATTTTCTCGTAGGAGAGGTGTGGTTTACGAGCGTCCATAGTCGTTTATTGGGCGATACGAAAAAAAAAAAAAAAAAGTCTCATGCGTCTGCACGTAGCCATGGCCAATCGTATCATCGTATGAGATGACGTATGACGTACCCGCTGTAAACTTTTGAGCTAAATTATTTAGAACAAGGTCTAAAGCTTGATCAAAAAATACCATCGTGTCTGCTGCTGTCATGTTGGATCCGTAAATAAACTTTTTTTTTAATTATCCGTAAATAAACTACAAGCTTCCATATATCGAATAGCGCGTCATCGTCTTGCCGTCCCTCCTCGCTCTGTGATTGGTTCCCAAATCCACCGGAGATTTGGCCATGGTCCCCAGGCTGTTGTGCAGTTCGAAATAATTCGAGCGCACACAGCAGCCTGGTGTTAGCCAGGTTAGTTTTTGAAGGTATTGTTAAGTAAATGTTAGGTTAGCGAAAGTAAGAGAAAACGTAATTCATTTTCAGACAAAACTATCAGGAGCAGAGACAAATTCAACACGACTCAAACCATCCTTGTCTTCTGCCAATCTGTCACAAGCCTCGCCCCACCAACACATAATACACAGCGTGATATTCTTTCCTTCCGTCTGTGTTGTAAGCTGGAAGCAAAGCAGCCATTGTTTTCTTTGCAAAAACACCTGTCTAAACAGCAGCAAAGCCAAGGGCACGTCTCGCCTGTCAACGTTGGTGACAGCTCTCCACAAAAAAATATTCTGCCGAGACAATCCCTAAGACGTCCAGCGAAGCGAGACAATGCACGTGCGCGGGGATGACCCCAGCTGTTTCTGCCGGACCAGACCGTGACACGGAGCGCACCTGGGAGAAGATTTAAGCTCTTTTATTATGCGTTTCAGAGGAATCAAAAGTTAAGAGATTGGACATAACTATAGAAATCCACAAATTGCCCACAAAATTGCTAAAACAAATTAAAACAGTAGGGAACAAGTTATGGAACAACTCAGCTGCTGGGTCACTGCTGGCAAACACCTACAGTATTTTACATTGTAGCATCTCTATTGCTTTATTATAATGGATCGAATACACCAATTTTCACAAAGTATTTAGCAGGTTTAAAGAAACAACCCTGAGCTCTGCATCCTTTTGAAAATATTTATGGAAACCTGAGCAGTAGTTTTTCCCGTTTTATAAATTGAAATAATGCCTGTGGGGAAAACAGTAAGGAAATTGAACCCTAATTTCAAGCAAAAAACTACCGGCTATTAGCAAGAAATGCTTGAAGGCGGAGGCAAATTGAGCTTTCTGGACATTATAAACACACAGCAGCACCTCAGGACATCAGCAGGTGAGGGATATTGTTTTTTGGCTCTTGAGACACCATGAATATTATGCAGGATTACTAAAATGTGTATGAATTGAATAAAACACCACTTTATGTACGTTATTATACCATGGTCACACAAACTGAAACTGTTCATGCCTTTTTTTTTTTAAGTCCGGGGCAGGAGTTATTTTATGTTTTAAGCGGTTTTACCTGAAACTACTTTACTTTACTTACAACTCAAACTTTGTCGTTACTATGGAAACAGCTGCAGAATCGAGTATTCACCCAGATAACACTGTTTAAGAAAGGCCTTCAAATAACAGGAGTGGTGTCAGTGGACCCTCTCACAGTCAACAAAAGTTCAGACTATTTCACTGATTCATTAACGGAGCTTACAAGCCTTTATCACATTTGTATCGTCTGTCCAGAGTGGATTTAGGGACTGCTTCAGTGTAGATTTGCTGCACAAAGGCCAGGTGGCTCATTAGCTGAGACTTAGGTGGGTCTGTATAGAAGAGGGGGGACCTCTGAGGTGGTCAGGTTACTGCCTATTGCTTGAATTTCAACACACGGATGCTTAATCTGTAGTGCCCTCATCAGCCTTAGTGCGGTTCCCATAAGATGAGCCGCTCCAGGGCCCGTTTAGGTCCTCGTTATTGTCACAGGATGAAAAATTGGGATGAAACTGAAGGCCAGAAGGCAGTGTACTTCTTTGCAGTGAACAAAGCCCAAGTAATGAGAGCCTGTACAAAGCTTTTATTTGGGTACAAGTACTCAAGGTTTTCAAAGTGTCAGCTTACAATAACGTTCAATAATGGAATAAGGAATTTGTATTGATAAGCATGTGTTTACGTTGCTCAAACTATTTGTATTCACAGATATATTTTTCTACACAATCAAACAATATCACACGCAGTGGCCTGAAGACATCAAATAAAAACACTAATCTGTAAGCTTATAACGACTATACAAATACATATTGTACACATACAGTATGGCATACAGTACTGAAATAGGCAGGTCAGATGCCTATTAGCAATGAAAAAAATACAGCTCTTCTAAGAATACACAGGTGAACAGTGCTATGTGCAGTTTTCTTACATGGTCCTCTGTTGGAGAAAGGTAAATAGTTAATTCATTCATTTGCACATTTCATTAAACACTCTTCATATTGATGTTGAAAAATCTAATAAGTTGGAATATTGAAAGTCCTATATTAAACTTTAATGAGGCTTTTTAAACTTCTTAAAGATAGTGGTTCAGGAATTTATATATCAAAATACGGTAAGACTTTCTAATAACTATACCCTATTTAGCCTTAATAAGTGATGAGTTAACACTTAATGATTAATTAAGTGTTAATTCTTTTTTGATTAAAGGAACAGGCCACTGTTTTGGCATAGATATGTTCTTAACTGAGCTTAGACGAGCTGATACGTACCTCTCTGGTCTTTTTGTGTGCGCTCAGTCAGGCAAAAAGACCAAAGATGTTGTTAGCATTTAGACTCAACATCTCTTCTCTATGGACTCAAATGGGGCTGAGGTTGAAGCGACCAAGCTCTTCCACGTTTCCCCTATTTAAATACGGTTATGTGAGAAATTACACGATCCAAGTTTTTGGTTATATAGTTTTTGTGTAACTATACTTGGATCGTGTAACTGCTCATGTAACTAACCCATAGAGGAGAGGAGGAGAGGCTAAATGCTAACAACATCTTTGGTTGTTGCGTGACTGAGTGACGCACAAACACCAGACAGTTACGCATCAACTCGTCTAAGCTCAGGTAAGAACATATCTCAGTATGGAAAAACGGTGGCCTATTCCTTTAAGGCTAAATAAAGTGTAATTATTATAAAGGGTTACCCGAAATACAAAGAAAATTTATTTTTTGGCAAAAGCCCACGACTCACTTTTGGGTCATGTATGCGTCTAGAAAATACACCTAGTACTTCAGATATCATAAAATGTAGTTATACTAAACGCCAGTAGAAAATACATTTGAAATCAAGTTTGAAATGTGAAAATGACCCTCATAATCCTTGTGTTTAATATTGTGACAAGGACTAATGAAATAAATTCAAAACAAGCAGTGATTTGTAAAACTATAGAAACCTACGGAGCACCCTGGCTTCTAAGTGGCGTTGATAAACTGTAGCTTCAATGTGCTCTCAAGTTCTTTTAATGTCTATTAGGAATGTATAGCGGCATTTTCAGTAGCTCTTAAAAAGAAAGAGGGAGAAAAAAAAGCATCAGTCTTTCCTGAAAAGCCAGCTTAATATCAACACACGAATCAAGTATTTGCCACTGGCCGAGATATTAATAGCCGAAGAAATTAATAGCTGCGTGTAAACTTAAAAATGTGCGGTTCCGTTTACTTTTCGCTGAACCACCCAAGAAATCACTCCGGGTAAATATCCGAACTACAGCCCAGGCCCTTGAAAACCGCACAGTCTGTTTTTCATCTCATCAACTGGCAGCGCACGTCTCTCCAAGTCACGGAGAGAGAAGCAATACTGACGCGACTTTTACACCTTCTAGTCCTGTGGGGTGTTTCGGGATGTCACTGCACCACACACATGGAGCTTCGCGGGGGGTTGACCGTCCGGGCCACAGAATCCTGGCTGTAGTTCACGATGTCCGCCTTCACCACGCGCTAACAGGCAGAAAAAGAGAAACAGTATTAGCGTGAATTCGAGTCACAGACGATTGAAATAACTAACAATTCTAATGTATCTATGGAGGATGGTTGTCTATTATATTTAGGTTATACAACAGTGTGTAACAACAACAGGAAACAAAAGTAATCCATACTGTACACAGGCAAAGATACCATTTTGTATTCAGAAGGAAATTAAAGGAATGGAGGGAGATATCATACGAATTAATAAAAGGGCTCCTGTATCAGTGTTTATCACATTATTTACTTGTTATTGTGACTGAAAGGCTGAACAAACATGCAAAAATCACAAACTAACAACTCTAATGTCTATGGGTGATTACTGCCTACATTTAGCCTCCACTACAGTCTGCAACTCTCATGAAAAATGATACGCTCGGGGTTTTGGCACCGGAGTGGAGATCCATGCAGTGATTTAGGACAGTGGTCATAATGTTTGTGCACTCCCACCCCGAGCCAGACGGGAGGTCAGGCCGGAGCCGTATCCGTTACCATCTTGGAGGGTTTTCTTACCGGGCCACTCAACTAAGTCAGCAAACCTGGATTCAGCATTAGTAGAGAAGCGCACACTGCATTTACTCGATTACTACGGAGAATCTACAAAGACCGGAAAAGGTTGCAACAGTGTACAATGTAAAGAAAAAAGAAAGTTTTTTTAAAATCTAGAATAATATTATTTATACCATGGTCTGGGTGAATACTCAATTCTGATTGGCTAACTGGCGTGCGTTAAAACTGTATAACGCAGTTGGTCCAGCAACAGTTAAATCATGTTCTGTATCAGTCCACTGTAGCTGTTTCCATAGTGATGACGAACATTTGAGTTGAAACTAATTTCAGGTAAAACAGCTTAAAACATGAAAAAAAATTCCTGCACCGGACATTTAAAAAAAGCAAACAGGCCATAATGAACAGCTTCAGTTTGGTATAAGCGGATTAAACAACTCGGAGCCCTGCATTATACAGTTTTAATTGTTTAATCCTTATGAATAATTAAGTTTTTTCTTTACAGTTTACACAGTGCCCCAACCTTTATGGAACTGGGTTTGAGGAACATCTACTTGTTGAGACCTACTTATTCTAGCTATTGCACAGAACAGATTTTGCTTTTCTGGGGAATCCTCTCTCCGCTAATTGGGCCTTCATCCTGTGGGTAGTTCACCAAGCTAGCCTTCACAATCCTCTGAAGCAAGAAAGCATGAAAGATTCACATGGAAACAAGGAGAAGTTAAAATCTTGCAGACAAACAGCAGATTAAAGACAAACAGATAGAAGCAGACATCACAGTGGAGCATGATGTAATGGAGCCGAGAGGCCCACTGTCAGACCAGTATTATGCTGTCATGAGAGGCTACAGTCACTGCCTGAAGTTGATCATTGAAAAATAGGCCATGACATATACGTTACTGCTTATGTGCACTGCACAGAACGACAGGTGGACTATTAACACATGAATGAAAGCCTCACAACTAAATGTTGCGACTTAAAAACAGATTTGGATATATTTTCAGATCATATTTCTCAAACAAAGATTAAGATACTGTAATACTATCCTGAAAAGTGCACCCAAATGATCTTGATATACTGAAATTAGATTCCCTATTCATTCAGCGTAATTTCAGTTTAGTTCATCGGTTTTATTTTCTCATTGGTGGACCATGTTCCCATTGACACATGGCTGGCTGCTGGCCCTGGTTGGCTGTGTGGCAGATGAGGTGCTGAAGCAGCAGCAGGAGCCAGTGAGTGATGCACGGCCCAGCTATCTGATCTGGGAGACACAGAACCATGACGGAGAAGACTGCCAGCCAGATAGAGTACTGTCGGGGGTCACGACCTCCATGTTCCCCTCTCGAAGTCTGACAACTGATAATGAGGCTTCACTGGCCAAGGGCTAAACCTAAAGCCATGACCTGCTCACCGCTACGTCTCAATATATCAGTGCATGGCAGGGGGACATTTCTTCACATCTGCAATATTTACTATTCAAAAGGAATACTTTGCTCAGGCTTATATTGATATTCAACTTGTCTTGTACTGAATGTAGTATGTAAGTGAGTAAAGCTTCATAATATTCAAAATATGGGTGCATGAATGAATGCATAATTTATGCTGAAAGTCATAAGACTTCATGAGTAAATTAACTCTTTAATGGTCATTAATTAATTAATGGTTATTAATTATGATCATGATGATTGGTTTGTGCATAAAACCAACGAGGGGTCAGGACAAAGCTTGGTATGAACTTACTTGCAAAATTAACTCATCATTAGTTCATCATGAGTTCAGTATAAATGTGCCCAGTAAACTAAAGTGTTGTTATGTCTTAATTAAATGTGTCATTTATTCAGAAAACATTCATGAATTCACGGGGCTCAAAAGACAATATCAAAACTAAATCCAACTTAATGGAGCTCAACAATCCCGCAAACCTCGAAACCTGATCCAGTTCCCAAGGAACATTCGTTGTTTCTATTAAAGTATAATAGAAATATAAAAAAATAAAGAGTCTAAAAGTAACTCGGTATATTTTGCTATTTTATAAATAGTATAATTATACAATAACAACTATTAAAATGCATTGTGTTTCTTGTCCTTGAAGAGCGGATCAGATCCTGCTACTCAGCCATCATGATTGGCCTGGATTATAACACTTCACTCCCTGACACTGCATAAAGGGAGGAGAGGAAGAGCCTGTGAGATGGACAGCTCCATTAGCCGCTGGTCGTTCTCAGTCGGTCAGGAGTCGTGTGGCTGATGGGAGAGGGCCTTGAGAATGTGCCCAGTCTTTTCCTTACATGCTTTCCCTTCCTCAAGAGTCCTGACCTCTGCGGAGCCTCCGCGCTGCCCAGCCAGTGTGTCTCCAAGCGCCCGTATCAGAGCCAGGATTAATGCCTCTGTGGGAGGTGCGCCCGTAAATCCTACAGCTGCCAATATTGGGCACCCCGGTCTGCCGGGCAAGAGGAAGCTGTAACCTTGTCACCTCTAAAATGGCCTACCTTTGACCTCTGGCTTCACGCAATAATGTGCTCAATGTGGGCCTATTTACACAGGGTCAGCATCACAACTGGAGAACTGTAACAAACTCATCCTGCTTTCAGAAGTAAAGGTCATTTACAGACTGCGGCCATGGGAAGGCTCGATTTACTGGGGCAGGAATCATGACTTAACTATTTTACTGACTAGTTTGAAATGACAGATGAGCATTTGCTAATTGCTAGAAAGTAGAAGTAAGTTGCAATGTTCTACAAATACACACAGTTAATAAATATATTTTCGACAAAATGAATCGTTCAGGGCCTGGTGAATATTTGGCCCAAGACCTTTCCCTTATTTATGTTGGTGGTTTAGTTTTTGGAACCTCTCTGCATAAATATTTAACTTTTTTCTTGATTACTGAATGATCATCTATTATGTCTTTTTTACCACATGATTACACACATATGCACACGGGATCACAAGGACCGTTCTGACCTGGGATTGCTCAATCTCAGCCTTGTTGAGTTTTACACCGATGATCTCGGCAGCCACTTTTTGGAAACAGAGGAACACCTGAAACAGGTCAGAACAGAACATTGTTAACTATGTAGCGCAGCAATCCAAAGTTAGTATCTCTTCTGCTGTTGTACTTACAGAGTCCCCTGTCTTGGCTGACACAAACTGACTGAGGAGGCTGTTCTCTTGGCAGAAGCGCTGGTGTTTGTCAGCCTTTACGGTCCGCATGTGTTCCAGGTCGACTGTGGAAGAAACAGGGTCACGTGACAAAGATAATAAGGTAGATTTATACAATTGTTATTCTGAAACTCTTGCCAGGTTAACTGCCACACATCTCAACGTAAACATGAGTGATAATGGTTTACACTGGAGCTAAGATGGCAGTGGTCTGTCTAGTGTACAAAGATAGTAAATCTAAAAACAAACCATCACTCTGTTTTACCTTACATTTTGTCATATGCAAACATTTAAATGAATGTATCCTTTCGATGACACTAAGATTTCCCACAGCTCAATGACACATCAACACATTCCTCGATGTAAACCTAGGTGCTCTACATTTGCACCCTGAAGGCAGGACCCTCTACTAACAAATTAGTTCAGCAGAGGAGAAAGTAAAGCAACAAAAAGTGACTTGGGGCTACAGTCCTAGTTCAGAGTGAAGATGAAAAGATAGTGACTTATGAGAGTTTTGAATTTTAAGGATTCAGGCCTAAAAAACAAACTTGTCACCTTTGAGGTGATTTAGTCCCTTTTCACTATTGTCAAAGTGTCCCTGGTGTCACTGATACTCTGCACTCTATGTCTCACCTTCTTCACTGCGGGGTCATGTAGGGGTCAGGCAGAAAGGTCACCTGGGGGTCTGGCTGCTGAAAGCAATAGCTGCAGCCTTTATTCCGGGCTTTGTGTGTAAATGTGGCAACGCCCAGTATCTGGTGCATACGTGTCTGTGTTAGCTGGAGGAGGTCAGGCTACTGTACGGTGTAGCCTTTCTATAGTCCCCCCGAGTTTTACTCTTTGTGTGAGGTTTCATTGAGATTGTCAAGCATTTAGTCTGTTCTCATGCCCCTTGGAGTGTGTGTGTGTCCGAGGGGAGGACAAGAAGACAGAGAGGACAGGGGAGTCGGGAGCAGAAAGAAAAGAAGACAAATCAAAGTAAACACTAAGCTAATCTATAATTATAAATATCTCACTACATCATATGGCCCAGATATGCAAAGGGAAAACTATAAGCGACACAAAACCCATTTGGAAAGAATTATTTCAGACTTAAATTGCTATTACCATCACCACATGTGGCATTTCAACATTACGCGCTGTGGGTAAGGGTCGACACTTTTACGTCTGCTCTATGGCCCTGCAGACCGTCCTGTCTGTGTCTGTGCCTCTGCATAAACAGAGCCGTCTCATCGGCGTCAGACTCACCACATTATTAATTCTCGTCATTAACAGCAGAGGTACCCTGCATGCTACTACATGTAAACACCGCTAATCCTTTGGATCCTGCACACTTGGGAAAGGTTATCAATCATGTGTCGTCATCAGATAAGCCAACATTTACCACAGGAGAACATTATTTCAAGTATGCACAAAAAATGTCTAAACCATTTCTTCATTTATTTAGAATATTGATTTTTAAATACTAAATTCAGTGAGATCGTTCTTATATTAACAAGACCCATAACTTCTCCAGTGCCTCCAGCAGCATGTGCCATCTATGTATGAACCAAGCCCAGACTAATCCCACACTATTAGTGCTCGCTCCATTTTTCTCGCTAATGTACCCATCTCTACTTATCAGGTTAAAACAATCTTGCTTCGATGATCTGGTTTCCTTCCATTTCTGTCAAACTGTACATCAGCTTAACAGCCCTGAGGATGTGACTGCAAACATGAACTAAACTGTTTAGGCCTGGGCGCGCATAGAGATAGTGGAGCCTCTGCCCCCCCCTCACTCCGGTCACAACAATGTTTATTTAAGAGCGTGGCCTGTCACTGCACTCACTACGGCACAAGATGAACTGCTGGACAAGTCAAGCTTTTAGCCCGACTTTTCCTGCAGCTCAATTGTTCTAGCACATTGCACACAGTGGAGCACAAACAAGTAAAAACAATAGACTTTAACTGATGCGCACGATTATGTTTTGTTATTTCTTCTCCCAGGTGGCTTTCATCGTATATCTCCTATCAAACTGAATCTGGAAAAGACGAGACAAAAAACTTTTTTTTTTTCTCTCATAAAAAGTGCTTCACCAGGAACAAACCCTGTGTTTTGAGATAATCCAGTCATTTAAAATTATAATCCAACAAACTAAGAGTCCTCATTGTTTTTAGAGTGTTACCCCTCTCTCATTGTTTACTTTGGTAAATGGGTGGCATAGGGGTTGATAGGTGATTTTTGACAGTATGGCATATGCAAAACCACATTGGCATACATTGCAAATAATAAATTGCATTATAGTAAATAGCTTGGAAATGTTTTTTGTTTTTTTAATGATAGAGTGCGTTCTTTGTGTCAAAATGTGCTACTTTATCTCCATTGAATTGTCTTTACTAAAGTTGGGCTTATTTTTCTGTTATGTTTTACCTAATCAGTTGTCCCTCAATTATTTTCACATTTTTTGTGTGTTTTTGGGCCATTGCAAAGTGGATTTAGAGGTTGTTGTTTTTTTTTTCTTCCTTTTTTGTTACCGGGAATTTTAATGCTTGTGTTTCGATTTCCCAGGGGTTTACACCTGTATATTTACACCACTTACAGCAACTACCAGGCCACAGGTTCATTTAAACATCAAGATCACCCATGTAGAATAAAACCTTAATTTTATATGCAAAATCCTTATCCGGGAACTGGTGAACAAGTGGTTAACCTCTTAACCCTGGAGTGAACCGAGTACATTTTCTCCAGTTCAGCTTTACCCTGGCCAGCTTATTGGCCAGTGTAGGGCCTCATTTGAAAGTTAAGACTAAAAATACTAATCTAAATGAATATTTTTCCTTGCGTTGTCTCAATCACTTTTTTGTTGGGTTTTCATCACATACCTTCCACATTTTCGTAGCACATTTTTGGTCGCGTTTTTGATGCTCTTTTGTTGCATTTTCATCCTTGTTTTCGGCTAATTTTTGTGGCTATTTTGACACTTTTTTCAAGAAGCTTTTAAATTTGGGGAAAGCAAACAAACAAATATTTAGTAAAATAAAAATAAACACTAGCAACCATATGTGATGGTCTTAGAGGTACAACAATAAAACAGTGCCTATGTTATATTTACTCAAGTCTCCGATCAAATTATGAAAAAGCAGGAATTAAATTGAGTCTCATAAGCCATAACATTTATAATAATTTAAGTTTTAATGATTGAAGCAAAAGACAGACGTTTCAATATTGAGACGATGTGAAGAAAAGTGGAGAACTTTAGAGCATTATTAACACTATGTAAAGGTTCTTAAGCCGTCATCTGTACTCTGTAGTTTCAGTGTTATTAATAAGATAAGATAAGATAGAACTTTATTGATTTCACAATGGAGAAGTTACGTCAGCTCTCAGGAACACTCAGGGTGTGCGAAAAGCCAGGAAAATGCAAGATTAATTTAGCTCTTCTTCAAGTTGTATGCAGCCTTAGATTTGTAGTGGGGCCCTGGACTTCGCAAATGTACATTTTTGGAGTGCCCTTTTTCTGTCTTACTACTGAAAATATACAATACATGCCATTTGTCTTTATCCACTGCGAAACAATAGTCAGACCCCTCTTTTTTGCTGACCAGCCTGAAAACCTACACCGCACAGTGAGATCCTCAGGGGCCTATTTAAAACCACGCTGTGATAACAGAGACACCTACTCAGTGCTCTGCGTTGGGTGCCGGGGACCAATTGGAACAGTTTGTGATCTGTGGCCAGAGAATACGCTTGACATAACATAGTTAATTGCCGGCAGCGTCGTTTTAAAGGGAGCGGGTCGCGGTCTGTGCGTGAACTGTGTGCGGCTTATGGGCTGGCAGGGGTCATATCCCATTAAGTGAAAGTTAAAGGGTTGAGTCTAATCAACCCCAGGGGACGAGAGATCCGTTCCAACATTACCTCACACTATGCCTGTAAGAGAGTTTGACTTGTTCTCCCCCGATGACAACCACAAACCAATACACAGTAAAATGGGGATTATCAGCGCCGCTCCCATTAAAATATGTTTTCCCACTGCCCGGACAAAACAGCTCCCTGTGCACCACTACATCTGAATTACACTGACACGTTATGCAATTCTAACCTTTATTATAATCATCATTTCAGTATGTGCTGATAGGTATTACCACTATTTTAGGTCAGCTGAAATCTGTGTTGCATTCAAGTGTCGCTGAGGGTATAATTTAGACAGAGCAAAAGACCCTGAGAAACTACAACATACTAGTAATGTATTCAATTTAAAGCAAAGCTACAGATGTCATGTGATTGGTGGCAGCATGAAATCAGAATGTATTGAAGTTGAAATACAAATGTCAGGTAGCGTAGTATACGTCAGACCGCATCGCTTAGCAAATCTTATTTGATTGTAAGAGGCACTAAACTCACCCATATTTTCACCCATATTTTCCAAGGCTACACACAGAGCAACTTTTGTAAGTTTTAAAAGTATAAACATCATAGTAGTGCTCTATTTGAAATTTAATTGAGGTCAAGATTGATTTATATTTAACAACTTAAGTAGCCAATAAATCCAAGTCACTCCTGGAAACTCTGTGAAACACTTAACCACTGAATCTTTGTTACGACCAACAGTTTTATAAGACTTGGCAGGAGATTATAAGAATTACAGGTTTTGAATGCAGTGTGCAGGTTGACAGAGCAGTGCATTTGAAGTAGTTGTGTCTTTAAGCCAAAGTATTAATATTAGTATTAGTATAAAATGCTATTTACATAGAAGACCAGCCACAATCAAGTGCTTTAGTCTAAAGCCAATTGCAAATTGCACCAAATTAAAAATGACATGATAATAGGAAATTGATCTATTGCAATGCAATATTAAACACTTGTTAAATAGAAGCCAACAACTTGTGAGCAGCCAACTAAACAGTTTGGTCATTGCGATCCTGGCCTCATGGGGTGTATCTTGATACATCAGCATCTTTAAGGTAGTCTATGTTAATAAGATGATCACGGCTATGGAAAGTGTGTGCACACAGATGAAGTGCTGTTAGCGTGTTAGCACTATGCGTTACAGAGGTGAGCAGAACCGTGCAGGGATCCTCAGGGAAATCCTGACAGAGACAGAGCACTCTTTGTGCAAAGGCGCCCCTGCCCCGGTGGCCTGAAACGGGCCAGGACCGTCAGGGGACCACCTTTCCACTAGGTCAGAAGTGTTCTGTCGACAGCTCATTGATCACAGCTCATCTTGTCATTTGATCGTCCTTCATGAAAGCTCGGCAGACACACACACACACACACGTGCAAGGCAATGTGCATGGATTCACACTTTCTAAACAATCAGTTAATTGACCATGAGGACAGGGCAATTTGCAATAAACATATAGTTTAGCTGCTTACGTCTTTCTTTGGTTCTGTTAAGCCAAACAAAAATGCATTTCCAGTTCAAATAAAGTTAGTTATGTTTATTCACGGGATAAGAGCCACTGAGTGGTTTCAGCCAGTCCTACACCAAGATTAATGGACAAGGTGTATCTGATGAAAGTAAAAAAAAATGCATTTAAAGGTGAACCTCCAGCAGTAGCTTAAGAGGTAGAGGGTTACAGTCCCTGCCACAGTAAAGCACAGAGCGAAGGCCAGGCAGGCTGCGTTAAAGGGCCTCCAGGACTCATGAAAAGCGAACAATTGGCCGAGCTCAGAGGCGACCGCACAAGACGCTGCCTGCCTTCCACTGCCATGTCCTCTCAGCTCTCCCATCACTGTTAAACTAAGTGGACTTTTATGGACGAGCTGTAATACATGCCTCCGTGAATCACCAGTGGTTTTCTATGAGCTATAATAACGATAGGGAGCAATGGGGGGGAGCCCTCTTAATTGTAAGCATCACATGTCTATAAGTCTTTTCATAATTACAAAGTCTCCGTAGAAGCAATGATGCGTTGTCCTTGTCAGTGCTTTCGAACTCCCATCCACAGCAGTGAACTGTAACGTGGAAAGTGAGTTCTGTGCAAGACTGCTTGAGCAAACAGCGTCCAACTCTTAAATCAGACGCACGGGCCAGTGACGTGATGTTTCTCACCGCACAAAAGGGCCAGAGAAATGGTGGAAAAACCCCACGCTGATATTTCAGTTACATTGAAAATATATGGCTATGGGCGCAGATCAATCGATTATTTACCCAGTCCTGTGGCAGCGCGGCCCCTTCCAGGAATTCCTCCATATCAATGTTGTGGAGCAGCGCAGAAATACAGTGAGGCTGGAGCTGATGAGGGTTCCAGGCTACGCTCAGGTCAGGTGGCTAAGCTGTGTTGTGCAATTCAAATGGCCCATGACTTACCACACAAGAAGGTATTCCAGACTGATCATCTACTGCATGTGCAACAATATTTGCTTTATGGATGGCCAGAATGAATGAGGACTTTCCATGTTTCAGCAGGCCGTAGAGTCGAGCAGGATGAGATGCAATGAGACTGATAGCTAGTCTATTATAAATAAATCATTTCGTTATGTTCGTTAATTCTATAATATATAATACAATTTTGTTAACAGATGATTATATCTTTAGCTTAGGGATGCACTGCACAATATCAGAGGAATTTGACATGTTGCATGAAGGTTTGTGATGCTTAAAGACTCAAGATTTGCTTCACTGTGCACATTTTAAACATGTCCATTGGTGAACTGTCATTTCATGCAGCCAGTTACAGCTGTAAGTCTTCACTCATCCCACTTTAGCCTTAATTTGACCTAATTCTCAATTTCCTATCTTTTTCCAGCTGACTACAGTCACTGTGGTCACTGAGACAATTTGATACACGTGTCTATTCTGACCTCCTACCTATAATAAACCATGTGGAGAAACAGGAAACACTGGATTTGCTGTAAACTGTAAACATTCCCCATCTTTTGCGAGGCGTACGCTGAGCATTACTGGAGCTCAATACTGTATATATAATGTTTTACAATGTCTAACTTGTGGTGTAGCTCCTAACAGTGCTACACAGACAGTGCTGACGTGTTCATCCTCGTATCTGGGGAGGGCTGAGGTGCAGCGGTAAGAGTACTGGGCTTTTGTCCCACCACATGTCTATTGTGGCTAAACCTTTCCCTTGGGGGCAATTAGGACCTTTTAGTTTGTTGTAAGAGGACCTAAGTACGAGTGGGTTGAGCCAGGAAAAACATTTTTGAGCTAAACCAAAAACAGAAGCGCATTGAGCTCCTCTACACTCCAGGACTTCTGAACATCTCTCTATTAAGAAATGTGCAAGCCTACACTGAACAGACAGGAACTGTGGCAGCTTTACAGGGGCAGGAGGTGACGGGGGTGAGAGGCAGGAGAGGGAACGCTTCAGCTCCTCCCGCTCCGTGCCAAGAGGGCAAACAACTCAAGACCAACAATGTTGGTGGCAAATACGTACTTAAGAAAATCAAGAGTAAGAGGTGATCCATGTATTGCCTCGCCTTTCATATCTTGGTATAAAAACCTATGGTGTGCAATGATATGCTGTTAGATGTGCTGTAACGTTCAGAAGGCAAACACATGCATGTTGTTTAAAACAACAGAGACGCCGCCAATGAAAAGACATTACTGTACGTAAAGGCAGCTACAGAAGTGTTAGTCTACACGTGTGAGAGATAAGCATTCAGAGCCAGTCTAAGTATGTGACTGAAAGCACCTCTGTTTGCAGAGTGCTGAAAAATAAATGCGTAAGTGTGTCAGAAAGATGGCGCAAGATTGTGGAGAGAAAAGACAAAGTTAGTTAAAGAGAAGAAATGAGAGAAACAGGTACGACACAACTGCACAAACAGTGCACATGTGGATACCTTATCTCCTGCACAAGGCCATGAGATTTCCCATGGCAGGCCTGAGTGACTCGCCAGTGAACAGTGTTAAAACCTCTGTGCAAAAGTCATGAGTGATGAGGAGGGGTTAAGAGAAATGAACCTATTTAAGTCACCCAAATAAGGGCTGTGCAAGCCCATGATGAATGCTCTGGGCTCCCAGGACAGAGAACAAGCAATGGGAACAGCAGAGACTGGGGAGCAAGAATATCCAAATCCCCCATATCATAAACAAGACAGGCTGATGTATTGTTATGGAAGACTGCAATTGGTCAGAGGTGATTGCAGTCTTTTCCATTGTAAAGAAGCGCATATTTTTCTGATGACTCACTTTATTTCTTATAACTACGAGTCACAAATAAAATGCTAAAATGGCTACCCCAGAGTTGCCATTCATTTTGCAGTGTAGGCCATAGTAGGCAGCAAGGTGTGCGTATAAGCATGCCTAACCCCACCCAGACCATTCTGACCAGGAACTTTGGAAGAAACCGTTTTTTCAGTTGCACATGAACGTACACTACAATGGAGGAATATTTAGGTGCCAGGTGATAAAAGCTTAAACACCCCCTTTGTTACCAACTGCTATAATAGGTGCTCTGCTGCTCCACGGGCTGTGGAGCATGACATCTATGAGTGCTGTTAACCTTAAGTTTATCCAAGCCGAGGCAATACAAACCTCTCACCAGAATCTCCCCTCGCAGAGACATAAATCCATGCTGTTTTCTTAGGCTTCTTGTTATGTCTGTGCTGCTATTTTGGTTGTTACAAACACACTACCCAAAGTCATGGGAACTTGAAAACATTTTCAAACACAAATAAATTGAGCCAGTATAGATGCTATTTCTCTATATACAGTGTGATCAAATGTGAATAAAATGTTCAAAAATCGCTTACGTTTATATTGAAAAATGCCACACAGCCTGTGGACAATTTCTAAAACGCTATGGTGCATGAGAAGGTTTGGGGATTCTTAAAGTCTCGAAAGGTAATTGATTGCTCCTCGTGGGCCAATCGGTGTGGGATTTTGTTTTTCTTTTTTTTTTCAGCTCGCAGTAACAGAAAAAACACACGCGGAGCTTTCTGAGCGATAGAGCTATTAGGGGAGGAGAGTGAGTATGTGAGAGTGGGTATGGGGCCTGACAGTGCTATATACACTACTTAGATATTAGAATGTACACAGAGCCACAACGTAGCCTAAATACAGAGGCGCCCTCAGGCATTAAGAGATGCTTGGCCTCAGACAGGAGAATGCGCTCGAGACAGACGAATGTAAGTGTGACCTATGGACCCTGTTGAGTAACTTTCCCGAGAGCTTCCTGTGTGCACGCACCACTACGCTGGAAGTAAAGATGCCACAACTCTAACTAGTAATAGACAATCAAGAAATCAGTACTGAAATAATTAGACAATATGATGATAAAAGGCTGTTGGGAAGGTATGTTTCCTTTTCATCTTTAGATATATATAGCGACAAAATTATTCAAAACAAAACATATGGAAAGTCATTGTATTGAAAGATTAACAAGTTATGTTTTTACCCATTGATCAGATGATTAGCAGTTCAAATTTAAGCTCATATTTATTATTAATTTTGTCTTTTATTAACCTCTTAACCTCCACCTTTGTGGAGTCAAAATATGTTCATACGTTCGATACAAAAAAGGAGACAACAACAAGGATGAAAATGCAGCAAGAAAGCCACAAGAAAGCAACAATGGAGTAACAGGAAAAAGACAAAGAAGTGACGAAAACAAGGAGGAAAATGCAGCAAAAGCCACAAAACAGCAACAGAAATGTGACAAAAAGCAATGAAAATGTGGGAGGAAAATGCAATGAAAAAGCAACAAAAAAGCAATGGAAAAAAAATGTCAAAATAGTGACAACACCACGAGGAAAAAGATCCCTTTAGATTAGTTAGCTTCAAATGAGGCGTTACTCTGGCGTACAGCCTGTAACCTTTTAGATTTGGGTAAAGCTGAACAAGAGAAAACGCACTGGGTAAAGGCAGGGGGTTAAGAGGTTAAGTTTCAGTTTTAGTTTCCAATAATTGGAATATTAGTATTTGGAAGGTCAAAACTTTCCTATACTTCACACACATCCTATTATAGGGATGAGGAAGGATTGCAGAATGACAGACACGCTTCTGCCGCCCGAGTGTAAATAAAACTCAGCACTGTGATGTGATTTTAAGAGTTTAAAACACACACCAGCTTTTAAGAGCCAAATTATCATTACTCCGATGTTTTCCTACAAATACTCAATGTCTGGTTAGCATCCCTCATTTTCCAGAGGTGCCCCGGGCTCGGACATCGGTGAGTATGGGGAGAGGTCGCAGATAAGAAGAACCCCTCAACGTCCAATGGGTCCTTAGTATGTTTAATCACTGCCAGTCACTCCCCAAAGTTCACAAACATCAGCACTCCCCTCACCGCACGGCCTCGCACTTATCGACCGCCTTATCACGCTGATCAATGACCGCTCACTCCTACATGCACACAAACCGGCACGTGAAATGACTAATGCCTGTGGCTGAAATGTATAGGGAAATACTCAGGTTATCTTGTATTTACACCACTAACTCCCAGTGTTGTTCCGTAACTGATTGCTGTTTAAGCTGAGAAGATAGAAGCTTAGAGTCGTCTGCTTTTAGCCATACTCGTACTCACTTTTGTTTCCTACGAGCGAGATGACGGGCTGGACGTCAGACTCTTCGTTGGCTTTCTTCACCATGGTGAACCAGTCCTCCAGATTCTCAAAGCTTTGGTAGTTCGTAATGTCATACACCAGCAGGACGCCCTGTAGAAAATAAAAATGACATTTAAAGAAAGTGACAAAATGCGTGGGGTGAGCGATTTGTAAAGCAAAGTATAAACAAAGCTTTCTCAATCATTGGCAAATCATTTAGAAGCGCTTTTACAGATGCTTTGTGTTGCTGTAGTAACACAAGGTCTGTTCGTGGTCTGAGCAATTACTATTTCTGTGCTTTACAAATGTTTTTCAATTACTTAATAATACTGCGCGAATATGTTAAAGTCTGGCTGTTTTTTGTTTTTTTTTGCACCAACCACACTTTTTGTTGATCATTGCAACCATTAAAATCCTGCAGCCCAAAATAAAGCATTTCCACCCAAGATTGCAGGACAAAGTCAGTTAGGAGAGGGAACAGTAGATGGCACTGCTTCTCTTTTGAGTAAGGGACAAGTCAACAAGGGAGAGCATAAACTATTGAACTGTCCAAGCTGCGTGATATTGAGGATAAAAGTGTTGCAGTAAAGTTTGTGTTTTCCAATGACTAGAGCAGAAATTACATGCTATACTCCAACTCTGTATGTTGTACTGTATCTTACATTCAGTTCTTTTCTTTTTTAAACAGTGTTCAAGGAAAGGATAGGCCTATCGGAGCAGTCTCCAACATGTTTCAAGAAAAAGTATCAGGACATTTTGCGGGCACATTTCTTTTGCAATATCTACTTTATTACAGACTTTTAATAATAATTTCCCTGGGGATTTAAGGGGGGTAAAAACATTTTGTATAGACTAGGCATTAGTGTAGGAAAAGCCATTATAGAGCAGCCCCGCCCCCTGTTCACCTCTTCAACTAATGCTCTTTGAGAGGTATTGGAAATAAGCATTGTCTGCTCTACTTGTGCTTCATGATGCAACACGACGGAGTTGGTGTCTGTTGCTTTTTGTTCCACTGTCACAACATGAGGCTCAGTGACGACAGCTTACACCTCTCACAATTACTGCTGGTTTCTCCAAACAAGTATGATTGATTACCAGCAGCGCAGGCCAGACAAAAGGTGCAGAAGTCCCACACAGTGAAAACTACCTCAACCCAGTGTTGTCATTTACCGACGATGTACAAAACGTTTCCAGTGAAGAAAGAAATGAATCAGATACGTTGGATGATTTTATCTGCCAAAATTATCACTTTGCATGCGTCTTATTAGTAATGAATGAATGCAAGCGAAATGGTGATTTTGTGATTATAGGTACAAGTGGTCTGTCTCAACGAAGAGCTCTTCAAACAGGAGACCTTCTGGAGGTGACAGCGAGCACTATGGTAACCACACGCACTGCAGAATTGTTCATTTCACAACCAGAAAAATCCTGTTTACTGAATTCCGACACCATTATACTTCAAAGAGCAATGGGCTACTAAATATGTGGTCACCCAGAAGTGTCGAAGAATACAACAAAAGCCCAGTGAAGTGAGACTCTGACAATGACAATCATCATGATAAAAGGGAAATTCAGAGCGATTCCTGGTTGTGATGTTTGGCTAATAGTTTTTGAAACCCTGCCTTAAAGAGCAGTGAGTGCACGTTTATGTGTGTCACCTTACATGAGCCCCATAGACGTATTTATCCAGCATTTTTCCTCCCAGCGTTTGGCCTCCGATATCCCACACCTGCAGCGTCACGTTCAAGTTACCTACAGCAAGCCAAAGACAAAGCAAAACGTAGAAAATGTACCCTTAAATGACTGTTTCACTGCAATTCTTACACTGTCTTTTGACTTTTCTAGGTAAATAAAAAGTCAGCTGTAACTCAAGCCTATATTTGGAGTGAACGACTTCTAAAATGAAAGCCATGCTTGTTGATGTGCATAATGAATTCTATAAATCAGCGATTAATCTTTCAAGCTTTGCGCTTTATCTGGCAGGTCACCCGCACTTTAAATCCAAGAATATCCAGTCCAGAAAGAACGAGTTGAATAGGCACGCTGACGCTCGCCGATATTAAACACTTTCTCAACACCGGGGTGAAAAAGGTTACAAGGCATGGAAGATCTGTTTGCATTGTGCCCAGGAAGGAAAGAAAGAATTATGTGCTGTGAAGAAAAATAGCAATAATTAAACACAAAATTGGGAAAAACAAACACAAGTTGTCTTCATGCCTGTGGAAAGAGGGAGTTCACGTAAGAGTGGTGGAGAGAGACGGCACAAAACCCAAATCCAAATAAATATTTTCATCCTTTTGGAAAATGAAAGAGTGGTACTGGGAAAGTGGACAGGGGAGGCGGAGGAGGCGGCAGGAGTTCATGCCTGCGCGATGAGGCTTGAGCGCGGACATGGCTGGGCGACTCGACCCTCCATAAGTGCCCCTTTAAAGCGCAGGAGGAAGCGCTGAGGTTCACAGTCACTACATCCAGACTATACAGTGTCAATGTAAAGCCACAGTGAGGGGCGCAATGAACAACGCTGCCTTGGTGTTATAAAAAGCCATCCTAGCCCATCCGCACATCTCAGACACCCTGCTTTATTTATGTTTCACAGGTTCATGCTGACTCAGGAATTTTTGTTTAAAGGGAACAGCCCAATACATAAACTCAAAAATCCCCGATTTGAATTTGTGTTTATTAGAACAGAAATAAACACAATACAATAGTGAAACGACTTTACAGAGCCCACTTTTGTGCTCACTGCACGGCGTCATATTATTTTGCATTACTATATGGCGGGGTAAAAGGCTCCAGCAGTTTAAAATTTCGAGTCGACCAATTCTCTCTCCCAGTTCTCTTCCCCATTAAACCTTCAAAAAAAATCATGATCGTGAAATACGGCAACAAAACACCAAGGTCCGGTTTGACATAATTCTGTAAATTCGGTGCTATATTAATTGCAATCACCATTTAAATTGACTTAAAGATAAATGTAAAGTATATTTGTGAGCCCAATATGTTAACAATAAATGTCAGTGTCATACTTTACACTGCACAATTTCACTTTAAACCACCTTAAGAACAACTCCATAAACAACTTCTGTTTTTGTCAAATTGTAAACAAATGTACCCAACTATTACGTGCAACTGCCAGTCTCCTTGAGCACTCGCACTCCATTTGGACGGACATTTGGAGGAGGTATTGTTCTCAGGAGTCGCGCACAGAGGAGGCGGTTGTGTGCCAGTCGGCCTCGCCTCACCTCTCCTCGCGTTGGAAAATGTACATTAACTTTGACAAGCTGGGCCTTCATGGTGAGAGGGGGCCAGCGGCGGCTATATGCTACTCTCCCCCCTGCTGCAAAGAGATCCTTACAGCCCCAGAGAGACCCGCAGAGCCGCACAACCCGGCCAATACAACGCAGGGTGGGGGTCCTGACCACGTTTTAGGACCACCCAGGTCGCATAGCCACCCTCCTCTTCATCAGCTCATCAACACCCAATTCCCCAGAAAATGGCCCATTTAACAACTCCTGTGTCGGCCCAGTGTTGTTAGTGCTGGAAAGGGAAAGATGGAGATAGTGGAATAGAGGTTACAGTCAGATGAGTGTGACGGGTGGAAATAAACGGCCAGGCGTCAGTCATATGATTAGTTGGCTCTTATTGGGAACGGGGTCCACGGCAGCTCGCTTTTCATTCATTTCATTCCAACTCCACCGCAACATTTTTGGGGTCGGTTCTTCTCAGGTTTTTTGAGCTAAAACGGACACAGATTCTAAATACAATTCTCCAGCCAACTCACAAATCAGTGTAACGTCTACATTTAACACTTAAATTAGTTTTCTTAACCTACAGTTGTGTCATTAGCAAATACAGAAGGAAGCCTCACAGCTGTAGACCAGATTAGCAGGAGATAAGTGGCATGTGAAATGCTGAAAATCCACATTTTGTATGGTCAATCAAGGAGCTCTCAGCTAAATATGGCATCAGTCAATATACATTTATTTTACAAATCTAAAAGGAACATTGTGTACTGCGAGTTCTATGAACAAATATTAACATGAGCATCACTGCTTTATGTGGTTCAGCACAAAGATTAGTTGAACTTGGGGATGTGTGATAGGAATATAAAATCTTTATTACTTTGCCCTGGGCCCACAGAGTTATGAGCATGACTTGCCAAGTTGGCCTTAAATTGTTCACTGGCCTTGAGGAGCAAAAGGTGTGTGGTGTTTTCTCTGGCCATGGGAGATTTCAGTGCATAAGACTGAAAAGTGTAATACACATGAAACAATAATAAATAGTCTTCTCTTTTTTCCATCATAATGTGGATGTCGCAATTAAAGTACAAAGATTTTAAATAAGTAGCTGTCTTTATTGCACAAGCCCCAGTAAGGCGCATAACTCCACACTCCGTACAGAATCCCTAAACAAACAGCAGTCATAAATATATAAATACATAAAGGTGTCTCACCTGGAAGGCTTATTCTCTTCAGAAAGAAATCCAGCCCTATGGTCTGTTTGTACTGCTTCCCAAAGGCCTCCTGTGCAAATCTGGTAGTGATTGATGTCTAGAACAGGGACAAAAGACGACACAAAGAATGAGAATGAGAGGCAAACGTGTTGCTGTGATTTTACTCCAAATTAATCACCTGAAGCAGCTAAGCATTAATATTATGGGTGGGAGGAGGACAGTCTTAAGACAGAGACGTAGTTTTTTTTTTTAAACCTTTCAATAAATTGTAGGGTCTTCTGAGCAATTTTGTCAACCTTTTTTTATATCAATTTGAGGAAATAAGCCTATATGACATTTTACTTCTGTACACATCTCTGATCAGTACAGCAGTGGAAACATATATGCATATGAAAGCACTTCCTGGTTCCTTTATTTCAAGGGCTAGCTACATGATACATACCCCAGCATATAAAATAATATTCACACTGTCCGTAAGCCAAACTAAGCTTTATGTCTCTGTTAACTCCAGTTTTCTTCTCTAGCTGCAGTTATAATTCATAGCAATGTAAGTAACAGGTTATAAATCCCATCATTACCAAACCATTTCAAGCACCTCTAAATTGTTCATGATTGACTGGACAGTACGCTGATGTAAGCCTCAGCTGTGGAAGTGACAGTGAAAAGATGTGGATTACAAAAACAGGTGCCACATATGTGTCATGTCTGCAGACTCCAGACCTAATAATTGCCACAAATTATAAAGCTTCCATCACTGTCACTGTTGTGTTGAAGAGGGAGCCATTCTCATGTTAGGGGCTCTGTTGAAATCCATGGGAATTCTTAGCATGGACCTGATGTGCCAAGTATGATTCTGTTTGATGAATGAGGAGCGGAAAAAGTGCTGAATGTCTAAGAGCTATCTTTAGAGAGCTCTACACACGTCAACAAAATTGACAATTATGGGATTTCCTATAGGTGCAAACATTAAATGTTTTTCAAGATACACAAGATGGACAATCACTAAAATGTAAGTCATTTTGAAATATGCTGATCTAATGTTTAAACCTGTACTGAGTGTTTAGAAATTTATATGATGTGAAAACTAATAAGAAGCTTATGTTTGCATAAATGTCTCACAACTGAATGTGTAAAGAAAGACATTGTGGGAGAAGGAGAGAGGGACTGCAAGTGCAATATGGCAATTCTAGTGGAAATGCACAAACTCACAGAGATGGAAGGAATATGGGTGGAAAACACTGATCAGATATACTTTTACCATTCCGTATCAAAAACACTTGATCTTTTGGATAAACATGCCGTCCACTTATTTGACGGTATTAGACTGACTTTCATAGAACACTGCAAGACATTTGAGTAATTCCTTTAGGAATAAAAACGACATGCTTTGGATGTTTACCATATGAATGGAGAACAAAAGACAGAAGTATTTTGTTGGTGGCAAGTAAGAAATGTGTAACTTATGACAGCATTTATTTATCAAAAATAAGATTCTAGCATACTGGGAAAAATTGGTTGCCTATATAAAAATTAAAAAGCCCAATTTAATTTTGAATCAGAAAATGTAATGCTTACTCCCTGATGTTCAAAAGATGTTTGCGTTTATGTTTGTTTTGGATTTGGTTTGTTTGTTTGTTTGAAAGGAAATTGTTCTTTGAAAAGTGAATGACAACATTGTGCACAGGTTGGAACATGAGAATTGTCTGAAAATATTAAAACTGATGAATAAATACATCTGTACTGAATACACCAGTTATAATGTGCATTTTACATACCTTTGTTGCTATCTGTATCTTTAAATTCCATTTTGTTCTTTATGACACCATTTCATATTCAAAACCACATTTCACAGATCACACCAGTTCAACGGGGACTAAAATTGACTGAATATGACTGATGCAATGAGATGAAAATCAGACATTTAAGTAGCCCAAACAATCACAGACAACACTAAAATAACCAGTTCGGACAGCAGAAATCTATTCCACATGCTCACTTTGGCCTAGTCGGCCATTTATCTTGGCATTCCTTGGCTTTCCTCCCTAAATGTAGTCTTTTTTTTCCACCATACAATTGAAACAAACCGACGAATGTAAAAGCTGACACTCAGATGGAGAACAGCACCAGGTCACCAATGATAGTGCCGGGAAATGGGGCAACTTCTTCTAAAACAAGGGACGGGGAGGGGAACACAGCAGAGCTGTCAAGTGCCGCAACCCACATGAGAGATGAATTTAGAGTAATGTACAATAACTGGCTCTTTGTTCTTCTTAATCTCTTCAAACAGTGGGTATTACAGCGAAATGTATCAAAGCATTTATTATTACACAATGGTTACATTTGGTCTGCAGGATGGTAAAGCAGAACTGCAAGTCAATAAAAGAACAGTGCAAGCATAGTGTGGCCCTGTTTTCAAAGATCTACTTCAGGTGGACCAGCTTAATGGGCACACAACCACAAGCAAAAATACCACTGAAAATGGCTGTCCAAGAAAAACTGATCCGATTGCAATTTGCTGAGCAAATTGACATTAATAAGGGAAACAGCATTCAACCTGTCAGTCAAAGATTGCTGTTCAAAAGGGGTGCACAAATGTTGTTTTCATCCCAAAACGAAGACAAGCAAGGAGTCATTCAGAGAGTGACAAGCTGACACCTGGAAGCACCGTGTAAAGGCGCATATCCAGGAGAACGCGTACGCTGCATCCAACCTGACACAGCAAGACTCTTTGCTGTATTAGCTGTAAAGCCAACAGCTCGCTAAATTCAGGAAATCTACTTCCAAAATAGAGACTTTGCTTATTTACAGTTAGCCTGATGCACACTCCACAGAGGATAGGACATTAATTAGGAAAGGAGGCGTTTAGCAGAGCCACGCACTGTCCCTGGTTTCTTCATTTTCTGACTACACCGTTACAATACAAAGTTGAAGACAAAAATGGGCCTGGATTCTATCATACTATACTGTAGATATTACGATCATGATATTTGTTTTTAATAATCTAACGTATGTGACAACGTCCCGTACGAGCTTCAGGTTTGTTGCCAGGCCCTGGGTCTGAAGTGGCAGCAGTGTGCAGAGGAAGCTAATACAGGATACGCAAACAGCAGCATGCTGCTACAATAGCGTCGTCGCTATGGTGACGCTGGATCAGAGCGCACAGGCAAACAGGGGCAGCGTGGTGAGTGAATGCTGACCTATGTGCGACGATAACAACAATAAAGGCACACTGCTGCATAGTTTGAGGCTTTTGTTTAAGTGTTGCAAGATAAAGTTAAACGGTAGAGCTATAATGGGCTTGCTTACTTACCTTACCACTGGCTCCGTCTCCTATCACCACAATTTTAAGCTGTCGGTCTTGACTTTCCTCCTCAGAGTCGGACATGATGAAAGATTGCACTCCGATTATAAATAAAATGCCGACCTATGCTCCTACAGGTTATTGGCAAACTGAACGCGCATATTTGGCTATTTATGAGTGGATTAAATATGTGCTGAGTGAAGCTACAGACGCCATTTTGACTCAACTAGCTACTCACTGCCTGGTATGGTGTGCGCACGCGCAAGAACATCGCCGTGGGCTGCGAGCACAGACTGTACATCAGTGCATCAGTGTCTGCGAGCGATCATTCCTATGTGTTAGAATGCCTTACTTTCCTTACTTTCAGGTGCAATGATATACCTGAAACCAAACCCCACTTTGCGCATAATAAAATACAAATTATGTCAGACATTCCTATCCCTGCAGAAGGTATCTTGGCTGGGAGATAGATACAGCCTAGGTCTCTCCCATCCATGTGACACGCAACAGTTGCCATGGTAGGTAATTAAGGTCACAGCCATAAGTTATCTGTATAGGGCTTACATATTAAGATTTTGCCCCAGTATTTACGCTGGATATTACATGACTGTTGAACACTGAGTCATTTTGCACTGTGAGTGTTCAACTATCATGTAATATTGTTGAACACTCACACAATCATGTGTGAGAATGACTAATGTTATATTAGTCATATTAATTCTTGACTAATATATCATGTCAAGAATTAGGCCTAGCCTACATTTAGGACGCCCATTATGAACACAGTTTTGTATTAGGCCTATTCTTATTTTGTAGAATTAACATAAAATGATAGCTATTACAAAATAATAACAATAATGATAATAATAATCCTGTTATATAAGGTTGATTTTCTGATGCCAGTTGGTCAGTAGGTAAGATGTTGGCTATGTTGGTAATGATACACAAATATCTTTGATGAGTGTCTTTGGGTTCACTGCGGTTTTATCCAGTTAGAGCTAAGCCCTGTATAGTTTTTATTCTCACTATCTTTGGCCAGTTGTGTTTAGACTTAACTTTGTTATAGGTCTACAATAAGAAATTGCGGTATTCCTTTTCTCCTTTGTTGATTAGATCAAGCTGAATAGATCAATCTTTGTTGAATAGATCAATCAGCAACACATTTCTTATACGCACAGGGAACCCCTGGGTAAGAAGCCTTATCAATTCCACGTCTTTTTATTCTTATTGACAATAACAACGAGTTCACAAGCAACGAGTTCTACAATGCAATTTACCTGCAATTAGACACAGCATCATAGGCTTGCAACAAATACAAATCTTGAATTAGGTTTGTGCAGTCTTTCATCTATAGTGTTAGTGGGAATAGGCTATGTAGGCTGTGTGTGTATAAAGCCAAAATTAACCCAAGATGTGAAGGAGGGAGGGCATGTTGTTGCTGTTATTATTATTATTATTATTATTATTATTATTATTATTATTATTATTATTATTATTATTATTATTATTATTATTATTATTATTATTATTATTATTATTATTATTATTATTATTATTATTGGAGTAGGATGATGGTAAAAGGCCTTATTCAGTCTTGTCGGCCTTTGGCTATAGCATAGCCTATTCTTCAAAGCATGGTAACCCGAGCGGCGCGTAGCCTATATTGTGCGATGTTTTCATCGTACAAAATGTAAATCTTGCAGGCCTGTTATAACGTTGGCTCTGTAAATCCACAAAAACACAGGCATGAACATCTACATCGTGTGTTGCGGCGAAGAGACCGCAAATCGGCTTCCTAAGTTAAGTAAAGTTAGGCTATGGGCGACTTTATGAATCCCCAGGAAAACTCGCTCTCTGCATTTGACCCATTTTGAATACCGCTGTATGAGCAGCCGTATAGGCCAGCGCTCGGGGACCCATCTCCAGATGTGCAGCCTACTGGTCAGAAACACCTGGCTGGACTAATTGTGTTAATAGGATTACCTATAATACATGCTTTTAGTGGTAGGGGGAACCGGAGTACCCGGAGGAAACCTACGAAAATACGGGGAGAACATGCAAACTCCATATAGAAAGACCCTGATGAAGACCCTGTGAAGCCATTTCGCCCTCCTAAAAAATAACCTAATAAAAAAGAGCCTAAAAAGATATATTTATGTGGCACAACATACACGCTAATATACGAGTTTCAATAATAATAATAATAATAATAATAATAATAATAATAATAATAATAATAATAATAGGCTAATATAATAATAATAATAATAATAATAACATCGCTTTACAATTTCGTGCATTATTCATTCACACCATACAATGCATCAGTGCAGGTGCCACCAAACTTCTGGTGCAAGATTCAGAAAGACAGCCTTAGCCATATGGACGGTTAGTGAGATTTCTTGATGGATTCATGCAGCTTTTCATAGGTCTACACTTTGGCCCAGAAGTTGCCAAAAGGCACTGCTGTTCTGGCTTCTTGCAGTTTGACTGAATCATTGTGACGTGCCTATGCTGAAAATATAATAGAAAGATATGACAATTAACACAGTGTTTTACAAAAATCTAAGGCATTGGAATGCAAATGTTATAATTTTGTTTTCCCTCTGTCTCTAGGCTATTCTTTTAGTTAAAATTGTGACATGGCCAAACCTTCAGCACGCTATGAGGGTGGTTCCCTATACTTGAACCTTTGTTCACCTACGTCTATACCAAGCGAACGGTGCATGGGCCTCCTTAACCCCATGAATACTCCTCTCCTTTTGTTGACATGCAACTTTAAAGGTACCTGTCAGTTTGCCCTGTTCAGAAATCACAGGGCTATTCATCATTGTCTGACAGGTGTATCCGGGAAAAGAGGGTATGGAGAGGGAAGCTCAAGTAAAATTGACAAGACACTGAACATCATTACGAATACATCCCATTATTGATGTGAATTTAATAAATGGTGAATTTCTCGTGATTAAAAAATGTATAAAAAATATGAATAGCTGATATGTAGTTTAATAGTTCCAACACATCACATACATTAGAAGGTTTGTTTTGGTCCCTTTCTGCCACATGACCAACACAAGTCTTGTTACAAAACGCCTTTAACAATGAAATAATGTGTACGTTCAAAAGTGCAGAAATATTTTAACTTTTCAAACACAAAAATACAATCTGTAACACAAGGAGTTTGCCTGTTGCCACTGCAGAGGTAGGAATGTGAATCCCAAAAATTGCAAATACATCAGTCAGAATTAGGCGTTTACAACGACCCCACTCCAGAAAAGACTGTACCTTCAGAGTTCACACTGACACACTTTTACAATGTTCTCAGCGTGTTGCATTTGTTCAGAGGTTTTGCCACTGGCAATGTCTGAACAAATGGTGAGACAACCTATTTTTTAAATGAATTGTAGGCATATCTCTGTTAAACATTGTTCAATAGGATCAGTGGATAAAACAGAATGAATAAATATGACAAGTGTGTGTCCTCACTGGTTGCCTGCACATGCAGACAGTGTCCATGCTGGTAGGCAGTATGCATAAGGATAGTAGTAGGGCGGCTGCAGTGAGAGCAGCGGAGGCCGCAGGATCTCTCCTGGGCTGTACTGTCGCTGGTCGTCCCGCACCAGAACTTTCACCGCCACTTTCTTGGCTGCAGGAGTAGAAGCCATCAGATCGGCGGCCATCTGGCGCCTTTTGGTCTTGTATCTGCGATTCTGGAACCAGATCTTCACCTGAGTTTCTGTGAGTTTGAGAGAAGCCGCTAGATCCGCCCGCTCTGGACCGGACAGGTACCGCTGGTGGTTGAAGCGGCGCTCCAACTCGAAGACCTGCGCATGAGAGAAGGCCGCTCTGGAGCGCTTCTTCCTCTGTTTGGGCTGGTCAATAGTTTTGTCCTCCATCGCACTGGAGTCTGACAAACAACACAATATGTGTCAGTTTAAAGTTAAACGTTAATTAGGGAAACGCATAGTCTACTCTACATGTCTGACTTCAATTTACAATGAGTCTACAGCCCAAACAAATATCACAATAATAAACAAAACATAAGGTTAAACAAAGTCAAATAATAAGACCATAATAATAATCAGATCAAGTATAGCCTAATTAAAGGTTGCATTAAATCTCCTATAATCTATAGGCTACAGCCTATAAGCCTATAATGGCTTTCATCATTTTTTGTTGTTGTTTTTTTTAACAAACAACTAGCCTATTTATTATGGCAAAGATCGGAATTCCAGCCGAAACAAATTAGGCTGGGAGCAGGTTATCCAAAAACAGGCTCGCTATTATCCCTATGTCGGCTTATGGAATTCATCATTATGGTTATAATGCGCACAAACAACGCTCTGCGTAAAGCTGGTTGTGGAAAAAGCCGTAGCAGCCCATACAATCCTCGCGCTGAAGTATTAGGCTCTGTAGCCAAACGTGGGCAGTGAGTAGACCTTCCACACATAACCTGAATTACGCAGATTTCTTACCTGTTGCATTATTAGCCTCGCAGTCACTTTTAATGTTTTCCACGGAAGTGGACTCCTGGTCCGTCTCCTCGTGCACACTTTCTTCTGGAATATCTGACACAGTGTCCGCGTCTTTTTCAGACTTGCACACGGACAGCGCTTTGCTCTCATCATCGCTAAGTCCCGAATCAGAGTCGTAGATCTTTGTGTCCGTCGCTTCACAAGCCTCGCCGTCTTCTCTCCGCGAGGAACTGTTCATATCACCAAATATTTTCCAGCACGCTGTCTTAGAAAAGCACATGTCCAGCTCAGTTAAGTGTCGACTCTCGTCCTTTTTGTTCAGAATGGCTTGGATGGAGAAAGGCATGATGGAATTGCCACGAACGGCCATTTTTTTTAATCTCGCAAGGTTTCGCTATCTGAAGAAGAATTCACTAACTGTGAACTTGGAAATAACTTCAGTCCATCCGGATGTTATGCTACACCTATCTTGAAGAACAAATTTACTTCCAACAACGCAGTGTACAAGTCCCGGGGGAGAGTCGGTGAAAAGTTGTCCCTACATCCGCGAGCACTGCTATGCTCGTCCTCATAGTTCAGCAATGCGCACTGGCGCACTCCACTCTATGGCCCTTTTCACTCACTTTTACTATCCACCCTCACCTGTGACTGACAGGCTGCTGGGGCTCGTTCCTATTGGTCTGCAGAGAAGGGCAGGCCTCGTGTGATTGGTCAGAGTAGCAATTGGATGTAGAAAAAAAGTTGTGAAGTGACAAGAAACTTAGCCTAGCATATGGCCTATATGAAAGTGTTATAAACACAATAGGCAAACCCATTTGCTTTGGTCCAGCGCCACAGCGATACAAGTAAATCCACTTATCAAATCAATGCATAGGCCAATTGTCTTCACCAGGCCACAATATATGATTGAGAATAGGCCAATAGCCAATAGGTACCTAGTCTTTTGCTTTTATTCTCCTCCTGCGTAAAGATCAGTTGCAAATAGCAGATTAAAAAAAAGACTGAATAAAGCACGATACATTGAAGCCTTATTTTGCTTATGCTGTGTCAATAGAGCGTAAACAGCAGAGCAATTGTATTAGTCACACGTTACGTGTCATCGCTTTTTTCTCCAATATGACTGAAATTCTGCTTGCTGCCAGAAACGACTTTCTTCAGTATTATAAGGAAAGCACACCTTGCCCTTTACCCATGCTTATTACTATTATAATTATAATAATTATTATTAAAATTATTATAGCTAATAATAATAATAATTATTAGCCTATGTTTATTATTTTCCCCACTCAAAAGCCAGTTACATTTGTCAGAATCCCACGAAAACATTCCAATGTGAGAACATGACCAACAAATGCCTTTTTATGGGCAATTAAAAGCTCATCCCAATACAGTGCTAGGTTCTAATAATTCATAAGCCTATTGATTATTATCAGTATTATTATTAGGCTTTTAAAATCATAATAATAGTGATAATGATATTTTCATTGCGATCTATACTTTTTATTTCATGACAAATTCTGTCAAGTTTATGTAGCCTAATAGATAGCACAGATATTGGTCTATAATTAGGCCATATTATGTAATAAATCAACATACACTGAAAAAAGTGAAACACTGCTGTTGTTGATTCAATATGTTCTTTGCTATTGGCTTAAATAAAGAAAATCAAATTGGTTAGTCCAATTAAAACCATATAGATTGAACATTGTGTTTTGATACATTTTTGTATGTACATCCAATGGTCTATTGCAAATTGACAGTTATTTATAAAAGTTAATTGATCTAATGAACAATCGTTCGTTGAGCCATCGAACACAGGGGGCAGCACTGACAACCGCAGCACTTGACTCTACCAATTAACGCTGAAGAAGATGACACACCACGTGTTCCAGATTTCAAACGTAGCCAAGACCTTTTCACTCAAGATCTGGCCAGACCCACTGTGGGAACTTTACAGCGAGAAAAGGTAAGTTAAAAGCATATTTAGACTTGTAAACTTAATACATGTGTCCTGTATGTATGCACAGAGGCGTCAGATAGAATTCTCCTTAAGTTGAATTTTAATTGAACATGTTTTGGCACTGAAACTGAATAAATTGATTGTGCATCAAATCTCTTAAATATTGTAGGCTATGAGTATTAGGTTGAAGGTTTTATTTTTGACCAAAAGCACCCTTATGATTTAGATATTACACTAATTTAGGAGGGTTAAGCGCAGCCGCCATTTTGTGTCGTGACATCGCCTGGACTTTGAAATGCAACTCGCATAAAATAAATACTATCTACCTTTACTGTGCTTTAAGCTGACATGAATGTTATTCCTTAACGTGTTTTGCAAGCGCTTAAACCAGTGATGTGACGTTCACGAACGAATCGAGTCTTTGTTCGTCTCTTCACTGAGAACGACGGGAGCCGAGCGGAGCCAAGTCCCTGTAGAGAACATGAACTCTTTTTCTTTATTATTCCTCTTCGCGCTTAAGTTGTGCATGCTTATTTTGCGAAACAAGCGTGAGTGCTGGAGTGGGGCGGAGAGAGGAGTGGCACAGGGACAGACCGCGGGACGTGAGCGCGGCCGGCGGGGAAAGGGTTTTAGAGCGCGGCTCTGGGGAAACAGCGAGTGAGCGCGGCCGAACGTTCCCAGCGCCAGCTCTCCCGGGCCATGGGAGAGGAAAGGTGCGCGGGGTCGGTGATTGAGGAGGCGACTACAGGCGCCCCGACACGAAACATCTTCCACCTGTTCGCTCAGCTCCACTCCGCTCTTGGTCGCCTCCGAACGGCAGCGACATCACCGCCCACTGTCTCCTCCGCCCCGGTCACCTCCACCGCTGCTGCTGCCCCACAGGGAGCTCAAAGTGAGCAGCATGAATGAAATAATAAACAACTGTTTAGGGGCAGACGAGCCCCGCGTTGAAACACTATTATATGACCTGTAATTACAATTAAAGGACAGAAAATGTTTGACCCAACTTCCAAAAGTGACTGTCATAAAAAAGTCATAAAAAGTCATTTGTAAAACAGTTTGTTCAAAAAGCTGAACCAAGCAAATGTAATTAATGTTCAGCTCTTCTTTATTGTGTACTTTTTGTAATTTTAGCATGAATATGCGTTGCACTTTTTTTCTTAACTTATTTATTACATTCACAAGACTATATGCATTTTAGTCTGTTAAATTTGCTGAAAAAATGAGACCATTTACAGTTAAGTAATGTATTTTTCTGTGTCTCATCTGCACAGGAGCCGTCCCCGACACCAGTACTAGGACGAGGACACCTGTTTGCTGGTCATCTCCATTTGAGGAGGTCGGTCTATGCATTATTTGAAAGGCATAATGTTATGTAACCTTATTGTACCAGCACATTTTCAAGAATATATCTATATATTTAAATTACTACAATGTCTGTACATACTTGTTTACAGTTAAATAATTATTTTACAGGCTTCCATGAGCGGTACACTGGATGCAGGTACACACCATGTGTACTGAAGTTAGTGATGCTGTTCCAGTGGACGCGCATTTAAAGAACATCAGGTATGACTGGGCTTGAAAATAACCATGTCTTTGTAGTGCTTGTGCTCTTAGCTGTAAAGTCTCTTATTATATTAGGTATGGTATTAACAACCGCCAATTTTACATAATTTACAAAACTTAACTGTTCAGATTTGAGCAACATCAATGCTATTAATCATTTCTCTATTTGATCGGTTCTTTATTGGTTCTCTGGGTTCCTGATCAATGGCCTACATAACATATGTGCATCTTGTAGTTTAACAATTGATCAGAGCCAATAAATGGATCTTTTTTGACAAGTGTGCGAGCTTACAATGGGCTCTATTCACACAAGTGACACATGACTTCAGACTGGACTCTCTGGGAGGCACTGCTTTCCTCTCCCATTATTTCCCTATGGAGGATTAACAGTGTCTCATCCAAATAAATGAATAGTACTAGATTACATGGCAGGTTGTAAACATCATACTGGATGTAAAGGCTTCACTGAAGGACATGTCAGTGTTCCATCGTGGTATATGTTTTTGTCCTCAAGCTAAGGGCTAACTTTTTTCTTCGGTCAAGTATTTACATCCAACATAATGTTTTTAACATGTACCTTCAACTGTTCATGGGTAATTCACTGTCCATGGAATCTAGAGCTTTTCATTAATTTGGACGAGACACTGCTAATCCCCGACAAGGAAATAACGGGAGAGGAAGAGCAGCGACTCTCGGAGAATCTAGTCAGAAGTCCCTCATATAGAGCCAATCATGTACTATAATGCATTTGAAAAAAATCTGCAAATAAGCCTTTGGATGTTATGTACATAACATCGGCCACTGAGTTGGCAATGTTTTCTTAAACTGTCCCTGTCAAAGAAACATATAAATGAATAAGGGTATTGAACAAATATTAGAAAATGAACTGAAAGCTGAAGATATTAGAGTTGCAGGAGAAATATGGTTTTATTTTACCCAAAAACTAAAATTAGTTCTCTTGTAGTACTGTGCAATACCTAAAATTTTGCAAAAGATCAATATCATGTAAATACTGGAGCCAGTCCTTTTGTCTAAAATTGGTGTATATATATGCTTCTTTATATTTTAATTAAGAAATACCATAGGAATGTATCATTTTCTAACTTTACTTTACAAAATGGGGGAAATCAGGCTTTTTCATAGGAGAAGATGAACGACATTTCAAATATTGTAAGATTCTGGTTTGTGTTTAACATGAAGTGCACATTTATTACTGATTTGGGTATTTTGAGAGCGGACATACTTACTTACATACTTTCTCAGAGCTCCCCTTTAATACATGTATTTTCAGTGTTATCTACAGCTGCAGTAATGTTATTTACAAAACCCTCATACTGTAATTACAAAGTTAAAATACCAGTGGCTCATTCAGACTCTGTTTGACCTGTTTAAGGCTTAGTTTAGCCGGGTTTAGACCCGACCATGAAAATCATTGCATTATTTGTAAATTCTAATATGTGTTATTCCCCTCATGTTTTGCAGATTCAGCAAGATTTCCGTGTGGAGGACGAGCCGATGGCAGTCGTCGTAACACCCATCGTGAAGATTGTGACAGATCTGCATTCAATGGTTCAAGACTTTGCAATTCGGACTCATAACGCCTCAACATGAAGTACCCAAAGAAATTTGAACGCACAGTTGAATTCATCCTGAAGGTACTCATGGGACTGGATAACAAGAAATGAACACGGATCACAGGGAGACTGATGCAGTGATTATTATGCTGTACCTTGGCTGCACAGTTGTTGTTTTTTGGAAAATTCTTGTTCATCCAGTTTTGCTGTGAAAGTGTTTGAAAATGCATAACAATGTGGCTAAATACATTATACTACAGTTTTAACACTTTTTCTCAAAATGTTTAACCAGCTTTTGAACCTTGAGCCAAGAATTGAAAAATTAGAAAGTATGAAATGTTTGTGTGTACCTACATTACTCATATTACAAAATATTGCAATTTGCATTTGTACATACAATGTCTTTGGCAATAAAAAAGTAAATTAATCCAAATGTGTTTTAATGAAATTAATCAATTTAAATGAAATCAATAAATGGCATTGATTAAGCCATTAAAAGTACATTGGTTCAATGAAAAAATTTAAATTGGCTCATATCTGCTAATGAAGAGTTTTAAATTGACTCAATTAACCTTTGAACATTCAAGTCAGGAACATTTTTTTGTTGAACCAATTTAAAATGTTCACAGTTACAGATGAAACATTTATAGTTGGACTAATGAATATATATCATTATGAACAACTAGTAAAATGCGGATGTAAATGATTTCTAAACAATTTGCAGATTAAGCCAATGTTTTATTTTTCTCAGTGTAGGCTATTGTTTGTAGGCTGGAGATTTTAGCTTGTAAATGTATTCTCGCATCCGTTTGACAGTCGCTTGCACTGTCAATTTGAGCACAAGCACTGAGCACGTCTGTCAACGAGGTTTGACACAAATGCCTCGGGGAAAAAACAAAACACTAATAGAAATTGTTTCGCGGTTGGCTTTGACCTTGGGGATGCTACTCGTATCAAACCAAGCAAAGAAAACACAAGTGGGGAAAGGAGCAAGACAAACCGCCGAGACCATCTGGATATCTTCACTCCGCGCGTCTCCAAGGCCAGGGCTCAGTGGCACGCGGCGGCGGGCGCAGTCATCGTTGGCCATGGCAACTTCAGCCAGTCCGACCTGAACATCAATAGGGTAGTTTGACTCGATAAGGTCTTGACTAAAGCTTTATGAGTGGCGATATGCAGTAGACTATTTGGTTTAAAGGCCCTATAGCTGATTACTTCCTATTATTATTATTATTATTATTATTATTATTATTATTATTATTATTATTATTATTATTATTACAACAATGAAAAAGGAAGCCACTAAATTATAAAGTTAGTTGTGGACTAAACTTATTCCTAACTTTTCTTAACATAGCCTATTTCTTGCATCCCAATTCTTCACAGGGATCATTTCACAGCTTGCAGGGTCACTTCTCAGGGTCGCTTTCACAGAAATAAGATGCACAGTGTTTTTCTAAATCTGCTTTTACAATAAGGATCAAACCACATTTTGTTCTATTTCTATATATAAAAAAATCAGGTATAGTTCCTTTAATTAAGGAGAGGATCAGTTCGGCCTATCACCTTCATTTAGGAAGAACCATTGCCGCGCAATTTGGGCTGTTTGCAAAGTGTTGGAACATTCTAAAAAAATTGAAGAGCATAAAAAATAAAAACAGATTAACAACAGAATTGAGTTGACCTTCGTTTTTTTTTTATGTAGCCTATTTTTTTGTGGCTATCATTGTTTTATAGGCCGGTTTTGCGCGTGTTTGGCCTGTATACCAGCCCAGAGTTTACGCGCGTAAAGTGCTCATGTTGTTTATTTATTATTTTTGATGCTTGTTTTATCAGGCTAATTACAATCAATTAGGCTAATTACAGCTCATTAATCTTTTTCCTTCGTTAGAGCTACATTACGACCTGGCGCCCTCTGCTGGTGCTGGGCGGACCCTCCAGACAGAAGGAGGAAAGATGAGATATTAACTACATAATGACTGTGCCGGGAAAAGGTAGGCTATATTCTGGCGTCTTTTTCTATCTACAGTGACACTTCCTAATATACCCAGACTCTTTGTCTACTCTCCCTCTTACAGCCGCCCTTAGAGCAGCCTCGAGTGAAACACGCGGGGTGAAGTTCCCACCACCTTTCCAGTAAAGAAATAAACTTTAATTGCACATTATAGTACAGTGGGGCCGGTCTGCCTCCACCCACAGCTCCCTTTATCCTGCCTCCTCTTGTGACCGTAATCCCAAGTATCATAGTGAAATTTCTCCTGAAGCACCAATTTGACAGTTTCCACAGTAACGTGTGTGTTTGGCCTCCCCTAAAGGGTGTGTTTACTACAGGTCTTTACTTTTTTCCCCTTTTTTATTTTTTTGCTGCTACAAGGAGGCTCACATTGCACACCATGCCCTTCCCATATCCATGTAAGAAAAAGCCACCAAATTGTGTTCAGATGGTGTAAGACAAGAAAGGGCAGTGCCATTTTCGATAAATGATCCCAATATCCTTTCTATATATATTATATTATATTCCTTTCTATATTTGTTGTCAGCTTAATATCAAATGTATAAGCAGAGCAGCATGAATCAACCCCAACATTAAAAAATGCAAAGGAGAGGTATGGGTTTCCACCAGCCATAAGTGTGCTTTTAGTCCCCCAAGTCATGATTGTACCCTCTAATTTTTCTTTTTTTTTCTTCCCCTTCCCGTAAGAAAGCCTATCCTTGCATGCAACTGCGAGAGCCTTTGGGATTCAACACTTAATGCAATGAATGTAGCCAAGAGACATGCAAAGAATAGTGCCTCCATTTCCTGGAGGCTGTTCAAAGCACTTCACAAAAGATCACGTACATTAGTGGAGAGATACTGGAGCCCGAGCATTAAACTTCCAGGGGTTGCCCAAACTGTTACAGTCCAATTAATGTGTGTGGATGGGGCTGACGTGATTTATAGATGATTCCATAGGCATGCCAGGCTGACAAATGGAACTTCATTCACTACAAGCATGCCACTGATAATGTATTGCAGCTCAAGCACGTCCAACCTTCACACGCCGCACTGTCCTATTCTTCCTCTTCGCTCAGTCCTGACTAAAGATAAGTTCAAGAAAAGCAGTCAACTTAAGTGTGTAAGTAAAAAACTAGTGCCTACTGCATTTGTGCGGATGTGGACCGCGTAGCTTCTTTAAAGATTTGATTACTTAAAGGCACTGTACCTGTTTTTTTTAAACCTTTAATTGGTTATAACAATGATTAGAGTAGGCTGTTACAATAACTGATCTTATAGCTTTTCTAATTCAAGCCTGTCACCTGTACTTTTAGGGTCATGGCTTGATCGAGACTTCAGCCTTTGAATGGGTTTCATACGGAGAGGCTGACACAGGCTCTGACAACAATTACTTTCACATTTACTTAAAGGTCTGAAAAAGGTTTGGGGAAAAAACAAGGAACATTAAAGCCGACCGGATTTTTAAAAATACAAACAATGAAAGTAAAGCCACTAAATTAAAAATGTTTTTTTATTTTTTTTATTTAGCATAACTAGTTAAAAAGAACATAAAAAGCATCCATTTGAATGTATGAATATACAAAATAATGAATAATAATAATAGAATGTGCATGGGAGAGGTAGAAGCCTAGTAGGCTTATAACACCACTCCCAAGTAAACAAATAAGAATCAGAGTAATGTAAACCCACGCAAAGTCACTAAAAATACAGTACAAAAATACAGAGTCAAATACAAATACAACGTGACAAATATACAATACTCATACAATCATTTCCTTTATGAGTCTCTGCTCTGTACTCAGCACAAATACTCAGCCAATAATTTATGTTTTAGTTTGATTTTATACATGTATAATGAGGTGGATGAATCCAGAAGATGGATATGTCTGTTCCAGACTTTAACTCCATCATATCTAATGTTTATTGTGGTCTAAATTCATTCCTAACTTTCCAATTCTTCACAGGGACGAGTTTATAGGCGCATTTCACAAAAATGCCAGAAAAAATATGTATTTGTTTTTCTAAGCTTATTGAGTAAGCTTTTAGTCGTACAGGAGTTGTCCATCATACATAAAGGTTCTTGAGGCGTCATCCGTACTCTCATCGCCTCTCATGACAATGCTTCTTGGATGTGAGGAAACATCCTACATTTCAACTAAGTACAGATGATGACTCCTTTGATCTATGATGAGCCTTTAATAGCTTATTTGTGTAGATTTAATATCAAATAAATAGATTTTGTTTTAGTGTCAGACGGCAATAGAATAATGTAGTAATAATTTAAGAGAACCGAAAACTTCCTTTAACCCACTGTAAATGTGTGCATACGTGCATACACAGCTGTGGTGTTAAAAAATATTAAGCCAGAAATACATTTTCTTAAGTGTGACTGAAGATGTGAAAAGAAAACCCTGATCCCAACTCAAATCCCAACTAAAAATATGAAAGGGGGAAAATGCTTAACTTGCCTCTTGTCGCTGGCCATTTCGGCGACTCTCATTTGAACCACTTCTGACGTTAAACACCTGTTAACTTTTATGCCTTACGAGAGGGTCTGCTGAATGGAGTCGCATTATGTTCAGAGCCAGTGAACTCGGTCAAATCCCCTGTAGAGGAAAGACTTGCTCCTTGTGCAGCGGCAGGGTCCACGCAGACTGCCCCTTGTCCCGACAGCGGCAGTCACTCCGGCCCGCTCTGCACACAGCCCACAGAGGCACGGCTCAAACTGACAGCTCTGTAAAACCATGACCACACCTGTCAGACCTGGCCAACGCACTCAAGAGACGTGCGGAGAAAATACGTGGGTTTGTCTTTTGAGAAAGCAAATATAATGGGCATAGATCTGCAATACCACACTGTCCTTCAGAACAATTCAACAAGTTATCAATGATGCAACACTGCTATTTTTGCAGTTATTCTAAAAGTAAGTCCATCTTGGAAAGCAGTTACCGACAATGGCTGCTCTTGCTTTCTTAGTTACACTTAAAATACAACTTAATTCAGCAGTAATGCACTTAAATAATGGAACATATGTCGACCTGTTTTCATCATTTGTTCTTAGTCAAACCAGCACATTTGCACCTCCATGTCTTGCTTCAAAAGTCAAATGCACTTATTTAAATAAAACAAAATGCCTAAAATTAAAATCTAAATCTGGAGTCAGCTGGCTAAAAATGAAAAACCATTCACAACAATAAAAGTCTATAATAAAAACTCCATAATGGCAGGAGAGTGTGAAAGGGCAGCTGTTTGTTTGCCAGGGCTTAAATAAAGACCATCAGAACCTTTTTTGGGGGGGATTTAAAAGTATACATTAAGAGCAGGAAATACCCGATAGGTGCTCGTTGTGGTCGGAAAAATCCAGGATGTTTAAGGTGTGTGAGTTCAGGTGCAGTGATTCAGCCCCTGACGTGAAAATGATGGTGGAATATTTCATCTTTAGTTTGTCAGTTTCTCTCCTCCATTAACAGACAGGAATGTCCTCTTTTGCTTCACAAATGCCTCTCTATTTAGGCTCTGTAGACAACACATTCATTTAGACAGACGAGATAATGTCCAAACCACGGTGCATAAAACTAGTATGTTTCTATATGTTATTCGTTATATTATAATTTCTTACTTTTCATCCATGTTCAGCAGTATATTGCAGAATTAACACATGTTTAAAAAGTCAAACTACATGTTTCATAAATGATGAGAGGACACCACAGGTTTAAAATGAGAATATTTATGGAACAGATAATGCCCTATTGACAAATTTGTAACTGGCTAATGAGTAACGTCCACCATAGAAAATGTAAAACATGAAAGTATAAAAAACAAAACTAATTGTTTTCCTATTAGAGACAATACTGCCATTGCTGTAAAGATCTACATAGTGTATTTAAAATCAAAGTAAAAAAAAAAGGGAGACAAACGCCTCTTCATTCACAGAATGAATAATGTTTAAAAAACTTCACTGGCCACTTTGTACAAGGCAGAAACGGCACAAATGACTTGTAACAAAGAGGCTTACAAATGTGAAGCTGATAGAGTTTACAAATTCAGTCCAGTTCGTTATCTCCTAGAACAACACTAGTTCATAAGATTCGGCTTGTGATTGACCTGAATCTCTATTACAGAGTACTACAGCAAAAGTACAGGTCTGATTTAAACCATATGGCTATGCAGTCAGAAGTATTCCCCGCAGGTTTCCAGGTTCACAACGAAATCAAATGGACTTTAAACATTTTTTTACTCAAAGTTACCTTTTCGTTGACAGCTTTTTGGTGGAATAAACCTGCTTCTCACTTGAAAATGCAGAGCTTAAAAAAAGTGTGTTGAAGGCTGCAGTTTTTCTTCCAGTGTCGGACATTTTAGCGTTTAGCCCTCTTGGAAGGGGGCTCCTCTGATTTCTGTGCTCCCCGCGTGCGCACCACAGGGGGGCTGGTCTCCCGTTTACGGCCCCTCGCTCCACCGCTGCACGGAAACAAGGAGCAAGTGTCAGTCTGTCTGCAAGTGTCATGTTTAAGTGCTGTAAAAACTTGTCTTTGTTAATTCATGGATTACATGAATAAAATGCAAAAGTGGAACTGACAGCTCGACATGAGGAAAAGGAGACCGATTTCAAATCAGTTATTTGCATTTTAACTGCTGAAAAGACGGCTTGTTATTCTCCATCTTGTAACGGTGAAAACATGTGAAATGCAAGTTTCACAAATGAAGAAAATTGGGACCTCGCAATAACATGAACAATCATAAAAACGTGCAAACTGCGACGTAAAAGTACTTCAACAATATATAAGATGGATTCAACTTCCCACAACAAACACAAGCACACGATAGATCTAAGGTACATACTGTCATCATTTCCATTACTTACCGTGTATATGACAAAAAACGTAAAAACATCTGCTGTATGTACACATTTGGCTGCATTTCATTTCAGCTATGAGTGTAGGATCTAAAAACCTGTTGAAATTCCATCAAAAAATGCTAAAATTTCCTCCTTCAACCTCAATAAGTCTGCACTGGTCAGATTCCTGTCCTGGGCCTGTGCTTTGTGCCGTAACTCGAAAAGACAAACTCACCGCGTGCCAGCTGTGGTCTCGTCTTTACCGCTCTGTCGGCTCGCCCGGGTGGAAGGTTTACTTGGCTTGTTTCTAAGATCAATAAAAAACAAATACGCATCTACAGTTAGAGCTCAATCTTTGCCCATTTCGTGTAACAAAATGTGACAAGAATGCTGCCCCCGGTGCCCCCACTCTCTTCATATTCTCAACACAAAGGACTATAGGGCACAGCAGTGCTACGCCGGCTGTATTCATGTTTTTGTCTTCGTGCTGTAGTTGTAGGTTGAGTTCCATTCCAGTCCTGATTCAGCCCAGCTTTAAACCCGGAAAACACTGCACAGCCCTGTTGATTTCGAGGCATCTTTGTTCGTCGGTGTTACTTGTGTTTGACTGACCTCTCCGCCTCCAGACGAGAGGCTTGTCGAGTTGTTGCTCGAGTGGCAGTCTCTTTTTCATCGTCCTTCTCCTCATCTTCATCCTCCAAATCCATATCGCCCTCTTCTTCCACTTCCTCTTCCTCTTCCGTCTTCTTATCTGTGAACAAGGAGAGACAGTAGAAATTGATGACAATGATTGAATTCCACTTCTATAAATCATGCAGTCTTTTTGCAGTCTATTCTTGATTCTATTATGTTTATTAATCCTAGGTCTGTTTAGCATAAATACAAATTATTAATGGTAATAGTGTATATTAGAGAGGCTTAATATCTTGCTTTTCTAGCTCCTGACCTGATGCATGTATGTGCTCACTGAATGTGTAAATGTATGTCCTATTTTCTTTGTCTTCATAACAGTGCTTTTTTTGTTTGTTTTTTTTGTTTATGGTTTTAATTTGATAATATGTCATTTGTTGATAAAGAAAAAGTTTGCACCCGAGTCCTCTGCTTTCGTGTCTGAATCCTCAGCTGAAGCGGTTGCTTTAGGCGGTCTTCCTCTCCGTCCCGCTCTAGTGGGGGTGGCGTCTTGACCCTCGTGCAGTTGTTCGTCCTCGGTCTGAATATACAATAACTCACACAATAAGAAATTTACAATAATGGATAAATAGCAGTATTTTCTACTTACATCTTCTTGATTTTCAGTGTTCTCACATGGAGTCTCTGCTTGATCCTCTATCTGGCTGTCTGAAGGGGAACGAACTATTCAAAAAAAAAAAAAATGTCACTGTGTGTGCTCTCGTTACTGCCATAGTCTGCAAATGTGTCCCTCACTTATTATTTGAGTGGGGTCTTGCTTTGTATCATCTTTAATGTCGTCTTCAAAGGTGGCTTCCTGAAAGAAACCGTGCATGTTTCATCAATCTGTTGTTTTTCAAAAAATATTCACAATACAAAGACTAAATCAACCTCTGTAGCTTCTTCAGAGAAATCCCTCTCTACTGAAGGTTTATCTGGTGATGAATAATAATGTAATATTAAAACACAGTATTACTTGCATATAGCATTAAAAAATGCGTACCGGTATCAATATCAACGGCTCCTTTGCTGGTTTCAGCACTTTCACTGTGATCTGGAGCAACTGTTCCAGCTTGCCCGGACTTTGCGTCTTCATCTTCACTCTTCAATAAAATGGTCATTAGAATATGTTCAATCTGACATAGTTTGACATAGCACATTGATAAAAAATATACAGTACTTTATTTTTTTTAACCAACCTGCTTCTCCTCCTGTTTTTCATCCAATGTAGATTGTTCCACATTGTCCTGAGCTTCGGTTTTATCTGGAGGACACAGTCAACCCAAGCGTAAAGTGTTTTTCTAAATGTAAGTACAGTAATTTATACAAGTTAAACCAGTGTACCGTCCGTGGCCTCATTTGCAGAGTGCGGTTCACTGCAGGTCGGCGTCTCCTCTACTTTCTCTGCCTCTTCCATCCTTGTTGAGCGTCCTCTCCGTGCGGTTTTGACCACATTTTCCTTCAAAAAAACATATTTTATTCATTTTAACAGTTCCTTTTTAAATGAACAAATGATGTACGCATTTGATAGGGCACTGACCTCGTCTTGGCTTTCCTTTCCTTTCCCATCACCTGTGTGAAGCGGAGGACAGAGTGAATGTGTATCACATCCTGTCACTGATTTATATTCTGCATATTAAAAAATAAATTATTTTAAAATACCAGCTTCTGAAGCTTTACGAGACAACTTTCGCTTGCGTCGTCCTCTCCCCAAAGCTTCCCCCTAAAAAACAAAAACAAACTTAGTCCATTAGCACAATTGGATGAAAGTTCGTTCACAAGAACAAACCTTTTCGCCGTCCTTTTCGTCTTGACTGTCTGCACTGGACAAAATACCTGACAAGGTGAGATTAAAATATACATAAATTATAGGGTGGCACAGAATGAGAACACCAAACAGTAGAGCACTTACTTAATTGTTGGACAAGATCGGATTGGCATTGAATTGAGCTTCCTGGTTTCTGCACAGCACTGTCGGGCTGCTCCTGAGAATAATGAATGTTGAAAGAAAAGGTTTTAAACACGTCTGTTTTGAGGACATATACATTTATATACATTTATGGACCTTTTATGGACTTACTAGTTGTAAATCACTTTGTATGGCTGCAGCCGTTATCTCCTTATCCTTTGTTTCAGTCTCACCTAGTGGAGAAGTCAATAGTCGACATGTTGCTCATTGTGACAGATTCGGCAGAAATCCTTATGCTTATTTTTTCTACACATGAGCCAATTCTACTAAGGGTTGATCTAAACGACTCATGTTTACGCCTCTCCTTCTCATTCACTCTCAGTGAGCTTAACAGTTCAACACTGTCCTCTAGTGGTCTCTTCTGGTATCAAACTGAATGGTTGAGAGTACTGTATGGACAATAATCTGCTGTTTCTTGTATAGCATGAGGTTAACAATCTTAATGAGAATTTTGATTATATCTAGTTAGTTCAGTACACTTGTAAATTATAGTAACAATAACTACTTGTAACGATGTCCATCTTGTGCTCTTCAGTGCTCCCCTCTTCTTCCTAGAGTTAAAGAAATGTAAGTAAAATATATGCTTTTGACTTGAAACTGACAAATATTGCTTACTTGTGTGGATTTCTCATCAACGTCTAGCTCAGTTGGCCCTGAAAACACAGTTATTGACACAACAATGATCAAATAGGGTTACACTTTATTTTACACTACCTTCACACATTGAACCTAACTAAGTTAATCTTCCTTGTAACAATCTGTAATAACTTGTACCTATGTAGTACAAACACAATGGAATAATGTGTATTAGTACTTTGGAAGTGCATAATCTAATAAGACACAAGACCCTTAAGGTTAGGGTTAGAGTCTTATGTCTTCTTACGTTATGTACCTCCACACTACAAATACATTATTACTCCATTGTGTAGGCAACCCATAGGTACAAGTAATTACACATAACATAAGAGCCCATTACATTGTACTAAATTTGGCAGGTATAATGCATCAAGAGTAATGTAAAATAATACAGAAGAATGTTTTCTTTGTACCTTGTTCAGAGGCGGTCAATACCATCGAATCACTCTCTGCTGGAGCTTTTTCTCCAACTTCTTCTTTGTCAGCGCTAGCAGCTAAAATGGAAAAATCACAATTATAAAGCAATATAATACGAAACAACATACATGCAGATAAAGTTCACTTCAAGTTTAAATTACCTTCTTGCACTTCCTTTTCTTGTGCAACGATATCAGGCACCGGTGTTTCAGTTTCACTTGGAGTCTGATGAAGTGCTGTGTCCTCGCCCTAGAAAATGTTACATTTCAAGACTATAGAGTGCAGCGAAAGGTTTCATGCTTTAGCAATTACTATTAGTTTGCTTGGATGACACTCGACAACAAGCAAGTATGAATCATAGTTACAATGCTATGTAGAACGGGCCAACACACAAGTCATTTACTGTACCTGATATGAAATCGCGTCTTGTGGCGTTTCTGCGGGTGTGCATTCAGACCCAGCTAAAGTAGAAGGACAGCTTTAATATTTGGCACTGCTGATCGTTCTAAATGGTATTTTTGCCACTTTTTTTACCTGCTGTAACTTCAGTCTCTTGCTCCATTTGATCTTGAGATTCTTCTGCCTGTGCGTCTGCGTGCTCTACTGCATCCGCCGCACTCGTCTCCACTGGTTCTTGCTGCGCCGGTCGTTCTTGGCCAATGAGATCAGAGGAAACTGTACTATCTGGATCCATTGAGAGCAGTGTGAGGGCTGCCTCTTTCATCTTCATGTCAGCCTCGTGTTGTGCTATATCTAAACTGGCGTGCGTCTGTCCGGCGGGCTCGGGTAAACGGGCGTCCGCAGAGGTGCACACGTTCATGAGGGTGAGCAGGGCATCGGCTTCAGCGGGCATGACGGTTATTGGGGATGGTCCCGCATCAGCGTCCCCTTCGGAGGGTTCGGGGGTAATGTCGCTCAGGGCGTCGCACGTGTCCTCGGAAATGGATGTGGTGAACGTGGTGGTGACCGGCTCAGAGTCGGTGCTCGTGTCTGGGAGGAGAGACGCTTTCTTGTGGGGCTCCTCTGTGGAAACACCAGGCTTGGGAGATTTGGTCTTTTCAGGTTTGGAGGATTTTTCCTTTCGACTGTCATCTTTACTTTCATGATCCTTTTTCTCTGTTTTTTTCTTAGAACTTTTATTTTCGGCTTTTTCTTCTTTCTTTTGCTCCTTTTTACCTTCCACTTTCTTCTTCTCCTTTGTGGCGTCAGCTTTGATACCAGGGGAGCCCACTGCACCGCTATGACCTCTCTTGTCAGTTTTGGATAACACTGAGCTCTTTGTCTCTTCTTTGGGTTTAATCTTCGTCTTTTCTGACATTTTTTCCTTCTCTGAAACCTTGGCCTTTTTCGAATCCTTCTCGGCCTCATGTCCGGATTTGCTTGGTTTCAGAGGGTCATGTGCTTTGGATTTTTCTCTTTCGTTATCTTTACTGTCTGTTTTGGCTCTGGGTTTTTCTTCAGTGTGACTCTTCGACCTCTTAAGGGCCTCTTTTGGGTGCTTGTCCTTCTTTTTGGTCACGTCTGAGCCTGGCTCCAGGTCTGAACGGTCCTCCGATGAGCCACCAGACTCGGGCCGAAGCGGGTGTTTTAAATCTGTTCTTGATTTCTCCCCTTTAGCTTTGTCTTTAGTCGAATCCTTCTCTTTATCCTTTTCCCGAGTTTTGTCTTTGTCAGCTTTCTGCTCCATTGAGGGAGCTTTGACCTTTTTCACATCTTTCGAAATCACATCTCCCATCTCCCTATCTGCTCTCTTCTCACTTTTGTTTTTTGCTTTCTTATCTTCTTTTGCTGATGCAGAATCCTTCTGTGTATTTTCACCTTCAGCTTGCTTATGTTTGACCTTAGAGCGCTGGTTCAATAGATGACGCTCTTTATCCTTACGCTCTTTCAAAATGATCTCTTTGCGAGACGGACGGTCAAATTTATTGAAGGAGCGATACTTGAGGGCCTCTTGAGAACCTTGCTCCAGCTCCAAGATGAACGAGTGAGTCCGGTTTTTATCGCTGATCTTTTTAGAGTCTGAATCCTCCGAGACACTGCCACTCATCCTCCTGCTCCTCTCGTCCGGGGACGTCGACTCTGACAGATGCCTAAGAAGCTTCTGCTGTGAGCTTTTTGAAGAGCCATGCTTCCCTTCCTTCAGTGGAGGGAGAAAGCATATACAGTAATAACATAATAAATGTCCAATATTAAAGATCATTTAAATACGCATAAAGCCCTGAATGTAAAGTGCTGTACTACCTTTTTCTGGCCTTCTCCAGGTTCTTTCCTTTTGCTTGTTACATCATCCTCTTTCCTGAAGGTACAAAAAATGTATCATTAGTGTAGTGACTGTACTACTAATTTCCTCCCGTTTTCAAGCCGTGAAAGTCCGAGGTAGTAGAGGATAAACTGTTGACAGAAGTAGTTTCGAGCTCTCATAACACCATCTCACGCACAATTAAATCATTCCTCTTAAATTAACTTGACCGTACCCACTGTTGGGTTTCTAAAGACAGCATTTTTAATTCGAAAATAATCAAAAATAAACCGTTACTCCACACACACTCCACACACACACGCTTGCTTTAAGGACGTACCGAGAATCTAACTTCCTCTTCCTGTTTAAGGCCATTTTCTTTTCCAGAACCTTTTGTTCCTTTCGTGCCTCTTTGGCTCGTGGGCGCTCGGACGCATCTGCACTTTTCTGATTTCTCTTACCTGAGTGAAATGGTAAACATTATAAACAGAAACATTGCATGTACGTTGTGGGAACTAAAACCCATACTTTGTTCTTCAGCCTGCGCTGCCTTCTGCTTACGCCTCTCCTCCATTCGTTCTCTGTTTTGCTGCCTCTTCAGTAATCTCTCCTCTTTGTCCTTTGCCTATGAATGAACCAAACACAACTTACAAGTCTCACAGTACAACACAAACAACTTAAAACTTTTTGCATTTAACACATGATACTACAACACTTAATGACTTTCAGTGGAACTAACCGCTGATCTCCGACGCTCCTCCACGGTCACCTCATCATCCGAGTCGCTATAGTAACGCGAGTACAAAAAGGGCTTGTGGACGTAGGCCTTTCTCCGAGGCTTTTGTTTTTCCTCTCCATCCTCACTGGCGTCCTTATTTTTACCCTTCTCATTCTCATCTATTTTCGATTAAAGAACCGACAAATTGTCAAACATGTGCTAAAAGTATGCAATTCGGCTTGAAAAAAGACCCACCATCGGGAAGCTCCCCCTCATCAGAAGAGTCAGAGGGGGACTGCGCATCATCACTTTCCTCCTCAAATGACGACAAGTCACTGGTGTGGACAGAGCTCACAGTTATGTCACTCAGACCCTCCAGATCAGAGTCCTCCAGTGAATATTCTGCAAATGATTTAAGAAAAAAAAAAAAGATCAACGACTCTTGTGACACCAACAAACGAGTCAGCAAGCTCCTACCCTCTTTGATTCTCTCTTTGGCCTTCTGTTTGGCTTGACTTGAGGTTTTCAGCTCTTCATCTTGTTTCTCGACAGACTTTGCGGTCGATTTAGATTTGTCTCTGTCCTCCACTGCCACCTCATGAGCCTCTGACACACCCTCCTCCATTTTCACCTCTTCCTTCACTTCCTCTTGATTTTGCTCTTGCTCTTGATTATCTTCACTTTTCACCTCTTGGATCCGAGATGACGGCTTATCTTCTTCGGTCTCAGGCGTCTTGACTTGGGTGCTCTCCGCCGCTTCAATGCAGCTTTGGTCCTGTTCACCTTCCTCCAGCTCCATAGGTTCCTCTGATAGTTCAGTGTTAGGCCCTTTCTCAGTACTGGCCCTCACACTCGCCTCCTGGCTCAAGGTTGTGATGGTGTCCAAAATTGACATGGGACCGCTTGTTGTAGTGGTCGCTGGGGAAGATGCTGCTGCTGCTGCAGCAAACAAGAAGAACACAAGTAAAGAAGCAGACAATGTGTAATTGTTTATCACCATTCACTTCCTGTACAATCACAATCACTGCAGACTAAAGCTCTCGATCAAGGCAGGGCTTTTTGAAACTTAAAGCTTCTAGTTCATTGATGGGTCATGATACTTGAAACTGAGTAGACTTCATGGAGCATTCTGATACATGTTTTTTTTTTTTCATTCTTTTAAACAGGAAATAAAAAAACGTTCATAGTCAAATGTATAGGCCTAATGCATAGAGCTACATACCCTGATCAAAAATGGCATCTGTTTTAGGTTCTGTGGCAGTCAGTGGGACTTGCGGTTCATCAACACAGCTTCCTGGCGACAGAAACTCACGAACCACCCTCTCTACCTGTGGCCTGAAGATGTGATTTATTTTGGGATCTACCACTTGAGCCACAATTCTGTCAACTCCCTGCTCCAGCATCCCAGATCTGAGATAAATAGTTTGTATTATCACACATAGTTAAAATCGAATCAGCATATGTAGTGGTAACCATACTTCAGTTGAACTTACTGCAGTACCAGCTGACGGATGTTGTTCCTGAGCTGGTTCTTGTTAAGATGTGGACTCCATGTGTGGTTGGAGAGGTGATTTGAGACAAAGTTGTCCACCCTCTGCTTCAAGTTTAAGTAGGCAGGCTGAAAGATACAAGAAATTGCTTTGCAGCTGCAGATGGTACACAGTAATGGCAATAAATGATACAGAATAGAAAAACAATGCAAACAACTAATACTTTTTGCAACTGGACGAAAAAACAATGCTAATTTAAAAACAAAATACCTTTGTATCCACGTCTGCCAAGCACTCCCTTCTAAACTGGTCAAACAATCCCTGTGTTTTTAAATGGTTTACTATCATTGAGACCAACTGTGGGTCTCCTGGAGGTAACCCCGCCATGTCCGGACGGCAGGTGTAGAAAAAACTAAAACGAGACGGAAATATTGCTCGTGCTGTGCATATAGATAAACAAAATTTTGGTTCTTGTTCGAAGTAGGATCGACCCGGAAGAGATGCATGTGAAACAGGAAATATGAAAGCTGCGTCTACAAAGTAAATTTCACTTTCACAAGTCTATGGTTTGAAAAGTCACTTATTTGATCAACTTCAGCGTATTTTGCATGATTATACAATAATATTACTTCTACCACTGACACGATTATGCCAAGTTGTCTATTATGAATGAAAAGCGCGTGTACAACATACACGCGCGGCTCTTTAGCACCCCCAGTGGATGGAAATGTGTACTGACAATTAAAGGCAGAACGTGTTCAAGCTTCTAATGCTGCGATTTAGTTTCTTCATCGTATTCGTTCTTGCTAATTATGTTTGGAGAACCTGCAAAATAAAATGAATAGGGTCAAAACGGATTGGCAGCGGTGGGATTCGAACCCACGCCCCCGAAGAGACTGGAGCCTTAATCCAGCGCCTTAGACCGCTCGGCCACGCTACCTCATGAGAGACTACATGACACAAAAATGGGTAATTAAAATAGACAGCAAAGTATTTCACGTTTTAAGAAATATATATTTGAATTTTCCCTCCTGAGGAAATGCAGTTAAAGGCTTTAGTTACTTTGGTGTTTGGCATTTGTTTTTCTTAACCACAATAATGAGACAGTATCCAAAATATAACTTTAAATCTTTATTCAAAATAACTGCAACATGACACCCTGGAAAAATTAAAACACCATTACACACACACTAAAACACTGATTGTAGCTAGACAAAGATAATGACGCCACAATTTACAAAGTAATAGATGGACACCAGCCATAACAATTGCTAAAATAATGGCAGTTAGGGGCCCAAGACAGTGCTGTACATCCTGTCCAATCTCTTGCAACAGGCAGGTACAAAACTAGAAATGTCAGTTGGTCTCAGCATTTTTGGATGGGTAGATTGGGGGTAAGCATCGTCGAGAGTTTGCCTTGACCCAGGGATGGTCAATGACACTTTGTAGAAGGAGACGATCATTGGGGTTGTGTCTAAGCAGCTTTGAAATCAAGTCCTTAGCACCATCTGAGACTATTCTGGGGAACTTCAAGTCCACCTGGAGAGAGAATAAGAAGGTTTAGAAAGGTATATTAGAAAAGGTACGGTATCAAAATTAGTAAAATTGCAGATAAATACAGTTATATTAAGTTACATTTCTAGCTAGCTTACTCCTTTTAGAAGGTCATATTTTACTTTATATTCTAATATTCCTTATGCTTGCCCTTATAGCCTTATAGTTTTTATAGCTTATTTTTACCTAAATTCTGTGCTATATTAGCCTGGTTTTACCATACCCTAGTACTCATTGCGTTTCGTACAAGGGTCTGGGCCTCCACAATTGAGCTCCATTATCAGGTGGGAGGGGTGAACTCCTTTGCTTTGTTTTTTAAACCATTGGATATGATTTTCACTAACATTTGGTCGTGACGTATGTAATGCGCCCGAGTGAGTGAAGCAGCTATCATAACTCTTGGGACATTCCTTGCACATTCCAAGGCAATTTTAATTTCTGGATATTTTGGAGCCGAGCCAGAACAGATTGAAGAGCTTCCTTTACTTTCGTATCCACCGCCATTGCCAAACTAAAACCAGCAAATGCGGCGCAAATGCTTGGCGTCACCTACAACACCCGCCTCCCACGCTCGCTGAATGGTAGGTTGAAATTCAACCGATGTAGCGCGGCCAATGAGATCAAACCCAGACGTACATGTAGGGAAATGATAATTGACTGGAGTTTACGGATGGCCAGGCTAATGTTATATGCTATGGCAATAAAAAAAATGATTTGTATAAACATTAATCATCAATTGTAATAGAGGGGGGGAAAAAAACGTAAATATACACAGTGCAAACCAACCTTCATGATTCTCTTGTAGGTTTCTGAATGACTTGCTGTTTCAAATGGTGGGTTGCCAACCAAGCATTCATAACAAAGCACTCCAATGCACCACATGTCCACCTTTTCACTGTGAGTGTGCCCCTCGATCATTTCCGGAGGAAGGTAGTCCAGTGTGCCACACATCGTACGACGCCTTAACATTTAGAAAACAGTAAGGATGATGCGTTGTTCAGTACAAACGTATGCGACAAGACAAAGTGCATTTATTGCTCACCTGAGTGAAGGTGCGTGGACAGACCAGCCAAAATCTGCAATTTTCAGCTCTCCTCGATAGCCGAGTAGTAGATTTTCTGGCTTGATGTCCCGATGAATAACTTTCCTCTCATGACAGTAAATCAGTGCATCAGAGATTTCTTCCATATACTATAAAAACAAAATATGCAAGTCAAGATTTTCTTCAATTCATAATAACTAAACATTACGAATCAAAGCTTACCGTGGCAGAGCGCTGATCGTCAAATCTTCCACATTTTTGTAGCTCTTTGTACATCTCACCACGTGGCGCATACTCAAGCACCAAAAACACCCTTTTACGATCATGGAAGTAATTGTAGAAGCGCAGAATATTGGGATGTCTGGAAATATACAGATTCAACTCTTAAGATACTTCAAAAGAATACAGGCACAAAAAAAAAAAAAAAAAAAACCTACTTGAGATGGGCCTGAATTTCAATCTCTCTCCTTAGTTGATGCTCCACACCCTCTTTTTCCATTTGTGATTTGAAGAGCACCTTTAGTGCCACTATGGCCTGACACTCCTTGACCCGTGCCAAGTATACATTCCCAAATTTACCTTTACCCAATGGCCGACCAATATCGAAGTCATCAATTGTAACTTTTCTGTGGAGACAGTTGTTGGTTGATTACTTCATTGCCTTTGATTTGCCAAGTCATTCATCTCCCAGCAGGGACAATCAAATCACATGAACTCACTTTGCTGGGGTTGTGGTCATCAGTGTGTCTGCTCGATGCTTGATCATTGGAACACGTTGTGGGCCTCCTATGTTGGGCGTTGCCAACTAACAAAAAATAAATAAACAACATTAACAAAGGTGGGCGTGCATGTAATCTAAGGATGGAAGTAAAGTCTTACTGGTCTTTGAAATCCCCGGGGCTCATTATTTTCTTTGTTCTGTCAAGGCAGAAGATGCAAATATTTACATTTTGGATTTGTGCAATTATAACTTTATGCTTCAGACGCATGAATGTAGCTTAGCAAGTAACTTTGCATTTGAGGATGTTCAGTGAAGGTTCTTGAGACATCTCTGTAGTTGAAGTGTCGACTACAGAGTGAAAAGATGACTCAAGAACCACTGCAGATGGACACCTCCTGTATGACTGAGAGCCTACACAGATATTTGAGGATGTATACAACTAGCTTTAACCGCATGCTGTTATAGCAACAGAGCAGAAATAACAAGCAGGAATCTCTCTACATAAACATATATGGGGCTCCTTTTATATGGTAAAACATACATGCTTCGTCCTTTAGAAGTCGAGACGGAAAACTGAAAGCTAGCGTTAGCTGCTATGCTAAGAACATTGCAGTCGTTTTTCCACGACGAAAAAACGTATCCATTATTTTATCTGACTTGCCCGCGACTTCAGGTTTTGTATTCAACACCATCGAAAGAAACATTGAACATAGTTACCTGCATTTTTGCGACAGGGTAGTTTATCTGTGTGAAGAATGCAGCCCAATGACTCCACTCGCCGCCAACGTTTTCAAAAAGACACTCTTCTCCAGCGCGATTGGTCGAATGTTTCTCTCTAAATCTGCGCCTCCTATTGGTCAGAGTCAACTACAACAAAGCACATGATTGGTCGATATTGACGCCATTCATACAGCCTTTGACCCGCCCTATTTTTGCCGATTTCCGCAAAAAGTAAACAAAACAAAGGCAGTAGCTGTTAATTTTATTTTTTTCCTTCACTGTTAATCTACTTGCCTTGCCTGTTTAGTTGTTTTTGTCTCCACGAGATTTTGTAATAAACAGTTAAAAAAAATATAAAATTAAAATAAATTAAATTAAGCTTATATAATAAGGAATCCAAACTCTAACTTAACGTTAACTTAAAGTTTTTTCCGCAAAATACAAGACCATTCCATGTAAAATTGTATTGTGTTGTGTTGTTCACTGACGCACATTTCAGATAGACGTCATTTCTCATTATTCTAATAAAATAATGAAACGTTGATCACTCTGACCTACAATTGGTTAGTGTTAGTATGGCGAAGAAATGGCAATTTAGCACAAGGATGACCTTTTTTTCCCCCCCATTCTAAAAGCTCTCTGAAGCCTAGGGCCACTGACAGCTATTTGGCTCAGGCTCATAAACTCACTCACAAATTATGGCTTAATAGCATATTCATAAAAGTAAATTCATGATAGGACAAAAATCGATCCCTAACGATGCTTAGTCTCTAAATAATTGCCATAATAAACTGAAATGCTTCCTGTGTAAGGATGAGTTCAAGGCAAGCTAAAGGTTTATAACAGAAACTCATATTTTGCATCATCCTTTAGACTCTATAGGTCAATCACAGACAACTAAATAATTCAATTTTAAAAATGTTTTACAGCAAATCTTTCTGCCATCACAGTGTTTATTTCTGGCTTAATGATTCTTATTTAATTTCGGGTCAATTCAGAGGGAAGTCTGATGGCTTAGAAAAAGTGACCTGCTTTCAAAAATCAGCATTGCAACTATTAGGTTGTTAGTCAAAATACTAGCTAGTAAAGTTTCCGTAGTTATTTATTAAAGCAGTAAAAGTAATTAGGTCAGCTTGTAATGTACTTCACCTCCACTGTCTCACGTTTTGTGAGAGCAAAAAAACAAACATACAGCACCTTTATTTGTGATATATGAAAATTGATTTTATTACCCTCATTAGGAGGAAAACACAGACCGCTACACAAACGCATCAAATGAAATAGGTGTTTGTCTTTTTTTTCATTCTGCGTTACTCTGAACTGAGCAATTTGTGAAAACCAGAGTGCAGCATGGCAGCATTGCTCCAAGTGTGCGGCGCAGACTTGGAATGGGATCTACTACATCAAGTTTCCTATTTTCATTTGAACTGCTCTCTTCATTCTCAGCTTCTTCTCCATCCTGCTCTTCTTCAGCATTTCCCTCATCTGATGGGCATTGTCGTGGCTGGAATACTACATCTAAAAACTCAATGTGCCGTAGTCCTCGAAGCATCCTGCAACTTTTGCATATTTGTAAATTGCTAAGTGTACAAGACCAGAGACATAAGCGTTTCAAGTCTTTAAGACGGCTGGCACAGAGCAGACCTGGCGCCACTTCTTTACCTCCCAGACTAAGTTCCTCCAGGCCAAGCCATCCTGATCCTAAACCAAGAGAAGCCATCTGCAAATGGTAGCCCTGTCGGCCAGTGATGCCCAACTCCAAACTCTTAAGCCTGAAAAGCCCTTCCAAACCATTCCCGCCATCTTTAGCAGCACAGCTTCTCAAACCATTAGCTGTTATTCGAAAGGTGTCACGTAACTCCAAGTGACTCAGTTTTTGCCATGACGTCAAACTTTGGAGATGTTGGTCTGTGAAAGATGGCACATTGTTAAGGATCAGCCTCTCAATAGAAATGCCAGAATGGGTTGAAGGCCCTTTCCCAACTTTTTCACGACTTGTTGTGGCTTCAGATGCATCGTTGGGGGGTAAGGTTGGCAGTGTTTGTTCAAAAAAGCCACGGGGCAGCTCACAGCCACGGAGTTCCAAGACCTGCAAAGATGGAGGTAGAATCTGGCAAGAGGGGAGACTTCTGAGGTCAGCGTGCAGGAGACACAGTTTCTTCAGACGAGGGCACTTGGTGGACAAAGCTTTAAGCCACGACTCAGACAGAAATGTCCCACCTCTAGCAGACAGCAGCAAGCCGCGCATCCGAAGGCACCTAAGGCCGCATCCCAAGTACTGGCGGAGCAAGACCCACAGTATCCGGGATGTGACCTTACAAAGAAACATGTAAAAAATGAAAGGTAAACAAGGAAACGGCACATTCAGTGCAAGTAATGGACATTACTTGTACATCCACATATGGCTATTTTAGTCAGTTTTAACAGCATTTTAAGCACGGGGTAGACAAAACATATGTGTATCAATTTTTTTTACACAAAGTATAGCACTCTGATGACGCCATGACCAGCTTCAAAGACAAAAACATTGCGGAAGCAGCGCTCAGAACCATTATGTCATAAAATCGCTTACCCCTTTCCAAGCTGTCAAATCAACAACTCTCCAAAGTCTCTGATCTTTCACTAGACGTCTCCATCGCTTACACACTCTACAACACAAATCATGACATGAATGAGCAGCAACACATCTCTAAGGTGGGTTTTATTACACCTTACCACGCTTAAACACAATTCTCACCTTCCGGCTCTGACAAGCTCTCTCACACCAAGAAACGACAAGATGTCAATTAAAAGGTTTTCAGGGAAATAATCCAGATAGCAACCATTTAACACATCCATTTTGTTTATAAACCCTCCAAGCTCTGACGGAACAGTTTCCCGGTGCACAAAGGGTTGCGTCCGTAACAAAAATCCGAAGGAAACACTTTACCAAAAAGTGCCGGTCCGTTTAAAAAAAAAAAAAAGCAAGATAAACAGAAGCCCTAGTTTTCGGCTACATGTCTTTTCCTTGTTTAGATCGGTGTCTGAAAATACCTCGCATATTTAAGGAGCAAGGAAAATACTCAGATGACAAACATAAACTCTTGACAAAGGCGTAAGGGGAAAACGCCATCTACCGATAGTTGCTAGTACAATCCACCGCGCATGCGCACTTCACCGGTGAAGATGGCGACGAGTAATGGAGGAATGGAAGTGGACGGAGCAGGCGAGTTGATTTAACTATTATCATTGCCCGTGTAATGTATCTTTTAGACTCAACGTTGCCCTTTACAGATTATTTATTAGCACCGTTATTAGCGGCTTGGGATGCTGTGGCTGATCAAGAGTGCAGAGTAATCCTTTGTCAGTTTACCCTCCCGACTGTATCACCAAGCCCTCTAAATAATGCATGTTTTGATGATCAACGGCTTTTCATTCAGAAAATATGAGTCCACGTTTTAATATATTTGATAACTTTTTCCTAAACCTTCTAATACGTTATTTATATCAACTGATCTTGGGGTTTGGAAGCTACTATGCTGTTGAAGTCAAGGCAAATGTCCATGCTTGAATACAAGTTTTGCAATGTCAAATGTGTTTTGGAGTCTCACTTGCACATCTCATAGATTTTCAATGAGGTCAAGGTCTGGACTCCGTGGTGGACAATCCATGTGTGAAAATGATGTCTCATGCTCCCTGAACCACTCTTTCACATTTTGAGCCACATTAGATGGAATAACTTAATCATTCATTCATTGATTCTGGTAGTCATGTTATGTCACCTCATTCTTTGACCAGCAACCCCAGATGGAAGTGGCTAAGCAGTGTATTTTAGTTGATACTTATACTTTGTGTGGGAAGGATACACTTGATGATGCACAGAGTTTTGAATTGTCTGTTGTATGTTTGCAGCCAGCCCCAGTGTTATGGCTGCAGGGGTCACTGGGAGTGTCTCAGTGGCCCTGCACCCTCTCGTCATTCTCAACATATCTGACCACTGGATACGAATTCGTTCACAGGAAGGGCGGCCAATGCAAGGTAAGAATGGATAGATGCGCCATTTTTTGGTTAATCTGGTACTCATTTTTTATTTTTTTTATTCCGTAGTGATTGGCGCCCTCATTGGAAAGCAGGAGGGTAGAAACATAGAAGTTATGAACTCCTTTGAGCTTCTATCTCACACTATAGATGACCGGATACACATAGACAAAGAGTACTATTATACCAAGGAAGAACAATGTAAGTATGAGAAAATATTTATTAATTCATGTGAAAGTCATCCTAGTAGGTCTGTCACTTTTGTATCATAATGTTAATATACTGTTAATATTTCTGTGCAGTTAAACAAGTTTTCAAAGAAATGGAGTTTCTGGGTTGGTACACCACAGGAGGTGCTCCTGATCAGTCTGACATCCACATCCACAAGCAGGTAGGTAATACTTTTTTGTGTGTGTGTGTGTGTACACAGTTGAAAAGAAACCTCTACTGTTTTTGAGGCCTTCGTTTTTTGTCTCTTTCAGGTGTGTGAAATAATTGAAAGTCCCCTGTTCCTCAAGCTCAACCCAATGACTAAACACACTGATGTAAGTTTCCACCTGTAATATTGCAAAAAGAAATGTGTCATCCTAAGTAATGTCATCTTTTCTCCAGCTTCCAGTTAGTGTTTATGAATCTGTGATTGACATAATTAACGGCGAGGTACAGTTCTTCTCTTGTTGAGTTATTATAATAAAGTTTTGTTGTATTCCCCATTCAGAATATAGTTAATTATCTAAGTCATCTTTGTGCTTATAGGCAACCATGTTGTTTGCTGAGCTGACATACACACTGGCCACAGAGGAAGCTGAGAGAATTGGTGTGGATCATGTCGCTCGCATGACAGCCACCGGCACAGGAGAAAACTCGACAGGTTATCATCTATTATTATTATTATTATTATTATTATATATCCATTGATCATGGGCAGCACAGTAGCGCTTTTGTTTCACAGAGGGGAAGGTGCCTGCTTACTGCAGCTTAGCCTGGCGAGACCAGAATGATACCTCTCTATATTTTCTATACAGAGGGATATCAGTCTGGGACCCTTTGGCGGCATCAGAAAAGTCAAACGAGCCCTTGCAATCAGATTTGTTCATTTGTGGTCACATGTTGTTCGTGAGCAGTGTCACTCACAGGACGCGGAAGTCCCTTCAATAACAATCTATGGGCGGGGCACGAGAAAGAGAGCTTATTCCAATCGCCAGTAAATGACCAAAAAAAAATCATTGACAGTACCGGTAGATAAGTTTCTTGATTCATAATCCGTGCGAATATTAACGCAGAACCGCTAGTCACGCCGCACCAACGGCAGACACCCCCCTTCACTGATATAAATAAAGTATAATAATGCAACACCTCCATTCACACTGTGTGTGCTATTGTCTTCTTCTGTAGTTGCTGAACACCTTATAGCCCAGCACAGCGCAATAAAGATGCTGCACAGTCGGGTGAAGATCATTCTGGAGTATGTCAAAGCTGTGGAAGCAGGTGAGGTTTTATAAGCGGTTCTGAGTGCAGGCATACGTGCAGAAAACAGCTGTTTTCAAACTTGTGGCTTCCTTTCCTGATGTGTATGTCTTAAACACAGGCCTCTGAACATATGTTCATAATTACAGGACCCTGCATGTATATGTCAGAAGCATTTTTTTTTACTTGCAGTGTGCACTTAATTTCATTGTGTTTTTGTCTCCTTGTACCCCAGGAGAGGTGCCATTTAATCATGAGATTCTCAGAGAAGCAAACGCCCTCTGCCACAGACTTCCTGTCCTTAGCACCATGAAATTTAAAACTGACTTCTATGATGTAAGTTTACAGTGTTAAATTACTTTAAGAGTCCTTTATTGTGTTGTGTTGTGTTGTGTTGTGTTGTGTTGTGTTGTGATTATAGTGTAACATATCAAACAGTATATCAAACAATTTCTGGCCATTGACTTATATACTAATAATTGTTTATATGAGGTGCCTGATCAGGCAGAGGTGATTATCACTGAAGTAAATCATACTGTATCAAAAGAGTCACTTTAATAACTTAATATTTCTGCACTGCTTTGCTGGGTGTTTTGTTTGCTTTTTAGTTGTATATAATGTAATGGCCAGAGGGGCTCTGTTTAACTGTCTGTGTTTCCCCTACAGCAATGTAATGATGTGGGCCTGATGGCATACTTGGGCACCATCACCAAGTCGTGCAACAGTATGAATCAGTTCATCAACAAATTTAACGTCCTGTATGACAGACAGGGCATTGGCCGCAGGATGAGAGGACTTTTCTTTTGACCTGGCATCAGCCCATCAGAAACAGACGACAAGCAGCGGTTTTGTGTCTTTTAGGGTTTGTTTGTGAAATGTGAAGTTATGACACCTCAATATAAAAACAGAAGCTATTTAAACCGGACTTTTCAACACCACATACAAATAAAGGCACTTATTGACATCTCTTATAAGAATTTCTTTCAACATGTAATTATTACACTGTTCATTGTTTTACTTATCTATATGTAATAAATGATACGTTTTTCATGGGATTCATGTTAAATTATTTTTCAAGTCTATTTAATTAAACTGTGGGAACTAAGTGACTATAGACAGGCATTCAAGGTAACTTTCAGAGCATGCCTTAAAAAACTGTCTACCCTGCACTTTAAAATGAGCCTGTAAATCAGGTATGGGACCTTACTGTAGTTGCAAGTTTAATGTCTGGACCCAAGTGCTTGCAGTTAACAAGTCTTTTGAAGTTCTTCTCCTGCTGTTCTATGCCCTGGGAGGTGTAGATATAGGCAGTAACAGCAGGGAAGGCCCATTTAGGGCTCCAGACGTGTAGGAGGAACAGAATTTATATACATATTAATTATACAGCGGAACTAGACATAATGACCCTTGGCTTGCACGTTGGCACTTCCACCTTCCCTAGTCTCATTAAGGACATTAAGGAGCCAGCAAAAATACCCAAAATAGAGAAAGAAACTTTTATTTTTGATAGTCAAATGTTGTGACTTACATTGATCTTAATGTGTAAAAAAATTATAATTACAAAACAGAAAATGTATTTTTGACTTGTGCAGCTCACATGTTATAAACCAGTCTTTATTTATCGTGCCCTACTCAGCGTCCTCTGCAGGCTCATCAGCAGGGTCAGCAGGCTGGGGGTAGTTGAAGCGTGCTGGGTCGTACAACTCATCTCTGTGGTCATATGGAAGAGGATAGTAGTAGTAAGGGTAAGGATACAAGGGAACTTTCTTCCCAATGGGTGCTGGAGGCTCTGGTTCCTCCACCGGCTCCACTTTCTCTTCTTTTGGAACAGGGGGAGGCGGGGGTGGGGGTACTACCACTATCTTTCCCTTCACGGGCCGAGGAGGGTTGTCGACGAGGCAGTCTGGATCCCAGTAAGGGTCGCAGTCATACTCCATGCCTTTGAAGGAGCGGACAGGAGGAGGTGGAAGGGACTTCTTCACCAGGACTGGGGGTGGTGGGGCATACTTTTTAGGATGTTGGATCACAGGCACAGGCTCTGGGGCTTTCTGAGGTGTGCAGTGGGGGTGGTGGCGTGGGTCACAAAGAACAGGAATAGCCCCCGTAGGCAGGTACACAATGTGAGGCTTACACATAGGGTCTTTCGCGTTGCAAAGGAACATGACATCTGCCTGGGATGCAAGAGGGGGAGGAGGGGGGGTGGCTGGAGGATCTACGGGCTTTGGGACCCCCTTCATGGGAGGTGGGAGAGGAAGCAGCTTGCATTTCTTGTCTGTGGCAGGGTCGCACATTAGCGGCGGGACTCCCAGCTTGTTCTGGTAGTATGACGCGTTAGGACCATATACATGCTCCAGATACCTCATCTGTTGGTACAGCATCCGCAGCTTGTCAGTCTCATACAACTAAAAGAAGAGTGGTAGCAGATTAGTCTAAGCATTCAGTGCAAAGTCAACACACCCAATTATTTTTCAGTTGATACTCCCAATAATCCAGTTTCTAAAACCTCTGTCAGAATTCAATGGATAAATGCAATAATACAATAATGCAAGGGATGTATTGTTAGTTTAATAATAGTTGAAAACGAGCCACAAGTTCTTATCTGGTGTTTTACATATGAATGCGATCCCTTTCATGTATGTATGCACTGTCCTCATCAAATAGACCAGACTCCCTCACTTACCCCTTCAGTGTGTCCAATGCTGCTGTAGTAACGGTAGTAAGACTGAAAGTCAGGGTTGGCCCGGTACCACTTTGGGTCCACATTGCGCTTAGGTCTGGAGTGGCTCAGAAAGTCATTCGCCTTTTCTGAGTCTATGCTTAAATGGCCGACTGGAACCATTTCTGATAAAACAAAAAATAACACAGGCTATAAGCAGATTAAATGGAAAAGCTTGTTTCATGATGACAACTGTGTATTACACTGTACCTTCCTGCTTGATGACATTGAGCAAGGATTTGGCATCCAGCAGACCTACAGGAAAAATATTTACATTGCAATTTTAAATACAGTTTTACAACAGGGGGGAAAAAAATCAATTTAGAACACACCTGGAAGCCAAAGCAAACAGCATAGTGCCAGCTTTAATGTGGGAATCATCTTGACCCACCAATCTGAAATGATGTAAGTACAAAATAAAATACATTAGTTCTTATAAAGTGATTTTTTTTAGCTGTCCATGTGTCAGTCTGGTGGAGGAAATGACAGTAAAACTCAGTTGCTTACCTGGTCCAGAGGTTGCTGTGTCGGGCAACACAGAACAGTGGTTTAAATACTAGCCCGTGTGGTGTTACAGTGTAATATTTTCAGTTGACCAATGAGATTTCTCCATTTTAGGAGCCGAGAGCTGTCTCCTCCCCTCTATAAATATGGGTAAATGTGGGGCCTTAGTCACCAATTAGGAATAAACCCCCCTTGTTCAGGGCAGCCAACCTGTAAAGTGCAACTTCAAATGAAAACTCAGTGGAGCCTGCACAAAAGCTCCACCTGCTGTGACAACTGCTACGTTGGGGGAAAAAAACTGCCAACTGACACAATCCAACTTTTCTACATTAAAAAAATGACCTGAACAGTGTTTGAAGCTTTATTCAACTAAATTACAAAGAAAGAATACAGTATTTCATCTTCATTAAAACAGATATCTCTACTTTTCACTAACAGCACCATAAGAGCTTAAAGCATTTTTGCAGTGCCTACAGTACAAGGTTCAAGGTACTTTGGTCATAGAGAGAGAGAGAGAGAGAGAGAGAGAGAGAGAGAGAGAGAGAGAGAGAGAGAGAGAGAGAGAGAGAGAGAGAGAGAGAGAGAGAGAGAGAGAGAGAGAGAGAGAGAGAGAGAGAGAGAGAGAGAGAGAGAGAGAGAGAGAGAGAGCGAGCTGGAGAAAACCTGGAGAGGGTGAAGGCATCTATATACAGTATATAATCCTACCAATGGATAGACAGAGCCGGACTAAAGGACAGAGGCACTCATCATGGCTGCACAGGAGCAGGCCTTGAGCACCAGAGCAATAGAGGCCCAGATCTACCACACCAGACAAGACCCCAGGTGTAGACTGTGCAAAGAGGCCAATGAGACAATCCAGCACATAACTGCAGGGTGTAAGATGCTGGCAGGGAAAGCTTACATGGAGCGCCATAACCAAGTGGCGGGTATAGTGTACAGGAACATCTGTGCAGAATATGGGCTAGAAACCCCAAGGTCAAAGTGGGAAACACCTCCAAAGGTGGTCGAGAATGACCGAGCCAAGATCCTGTGCGACTTCCAGATACAGACGGACAGAATGGTAATGGTGAACCAACCGGACATTGTGGTGGTGGACAAAGAGCAGAGGAAAGCCGTTGTGGTCGATATAGCAATACCAAGCGACTTCAACATCAGGAAAAAGGAACACGAGAAACTAGAGAAATACCAGGGGCTCAGAGAAGAGCTGGAGAAAACCTGGAGGGTGAAGGCATCAGTGGTGCCTGTGGTCGTTGGGGCACTCGGGGCAGTGACCCCCAAACTGGAGGAGTGGCTCCAGCAGATCCCAGGAAATACATCAGACATCTCGGTCCAGAAAAGTGCAGTTCTAAGAACAGCAAAGATACTGCGCAGAACCCTCAAGCTCCCAGGCCTCTGGTAGAGGACCCGAACTTGGAGGGGAAAAAAAAGAGACCGCCCGCGGAGGGTGGTCTTTTCCTCCTATATTTATATATATACACACAAAAACAGACGTAAATGCACCACGCAGCAGTATTGACAATAGCAGTTCGGCCTTTCATCTGCTGATCTGGTTTAATGTCATTTCAGATGGGGCACTTTCAGCACTACAGAATTTTTGTGATGCCTGTGCCGATTGTTTAATTAAATGTATTTATTATAAGGGCAGTGCATGTTAATATACATGTAAATATGCCAGATTTAGCCAAAGGGCTATTTTTCATCTGTAGTCCCAGGACAGTTATGTGACCCCCTGAAGGGAATAAAAGTACAATTATACACATAACACTATGTAGTAAAGTGCAATAATACAATAAAATATTTAAAATTGTTTGTTCTTGCAGGCAATAAGAAATCAACTCCAATAAGAACTCCAGACAATGAGCAAGTCACAACTCAAACTGTATCAAGCCTGTGACCGCCTTGTGCATTAACCTAAAGAACTACTAAGATACTAATCCTACATTGGTCATCCGCCTGGGGACAATACATTGTTACGGCTCAAATGTTGACTCCATGTATAAAAATATTTATATTAACAGAAAATGACGAGCCTGCAATCTACTTCAGAAAACAGATTTCACAAAAATGCTGTAAATTGTACCAAATTATTACGTTGCAGGTTTTACAGTTAGGACATAAACTCTAAGTGGGTGCAGCAGTTTTGCTGGGAGCTACTGCAGGAACAAACCAGGTGTTCAGAGACTCGCATGGCACACTTCAGCTTTAACCTTATTTCAAGAAAAATAGGCAGTGTAATTGAACCATCAATTTATTATAACCATCTGTCACAATACAAGGCTCAATGTCTCCTTTCAGCCCAAATCCATTAAAAATATACAGGAATACCTAACAAAAGCAGGAACTAAGTTTTAGTGGAATACATATTTACAATTGTATGACTTGCATTTGATTTTAACTAACACGATTCTTGCAGAAGATATAAAATGCTCCCATAATTCCGCACAATCGAAAGGGGGAAAAAAAAGTATTGTTGTGAACGTGAATCCATTTTCAAAGTTCTTCAGGTTGTAGTCAGCACACAGTTCCAACTCTTCAAACAAAGGTGACGCGTGTGCGGGTGTGATTGATCTGCCACACATTGAGCTCCTCATACTCCTCCAAAGCTTCCTGGAACTGAGCTGGAGTATAGCCTCGTGAGATGCACCTCTGCTCCGCTTCAGCCATCCGGACCACTCCTCCAGAACCTCCACGCCCTGCCACGCCTTCTGTGGCCAGCTCCCTCACCAAGGAGAAGATTACGTCGGCAGGTCGCTGCGTCCTACAGACAGAGCGGGGAAACAAGTATTGATTTAGACTAGATCTTCATATTTTGGTCTGAGCTGTTGTCTGGCTACCGTGTGAACTACTGCCAGTAAAACCATTTACTGCTTCCTCCAGGATACAGAAACTCTAACGAAACCAAATACGAGAGGCTCATAAAGCCACTAGTCGAGGGCATCCTGTGACTCGTTATGGAACTCAACGCAAATACACAAGTGTATAACACACCTCGTGGAAGTGGACTTGTCAGCCTGGAGTGAATCCTTGGACATTTCCATCAGTCTCATTGCTTCATTAACATCTTCCTTTTCCACTGCATCCATCATACGAAGCCGAGCCTGATGACAACACAATAAAGAGGTGGTATTTGACAGTTTAGATCTCAACTCAAATTTAAGCAGACTGCTTCAGTCGCGTTGTGCCGGCACTGTCAGACCGAGACAAGTGCAATGCCCTCGATGATGGTCAGCAATTGCCCAAGTCTCCGCCTCTCAACACCAGCTAGTCTCCACACATTTCCATAAGAATATAGAACTATAGTTCATGATGTGCCGATTGCTCCAACCATGATCAGTTTTGCATGGGTTTGCACAGCTGCTCCTAAAGCAAACAGGCTGACTGCCCACCCTGCAAAGCTGACCAGGGCCAGATTGGTCAAAACCTATTTAACATTTTTGTATGTTCTTATTCTCAGGACTGTCAAATATAAAATACATTTCTTACACCTGTGTCTGTAGTGGATTGCTACAAATGATCAGCAAAAACATACAGCTCCAGTACAGGGAGTTTGAACGCGTTATTGGTACTACCCATAGACATGTAATCAGCCTGTTGCTAGGAGATTAGTCATTGACGAAGCGTCTTACACGTGAGGCAAAACATCTGTAGCACTAAAACAGCCCAGTATTGATGACGGCTCAACAATGTTTTGTCTACGAAGTCAAAACAATGGTGTGCATATGGAAGAGACGTTTTCATCTTTGTCAAACCTTCACTTATGCACACAGCTGGGGTTTGCCCTCTTGTGGAAGCAGTCAGTCACACCAGTCTGCCTGAAGTGCTGGTTTTGCAGTAGGGGAGGTTACTACCTGCACAAACAGCACTTTTAGCAGCCAGGGGCCTAACAGGCAGCTTGTAGAGCTGTCTCCAATGTATGAAAGAAGTGCTCACACTGCAGTAGAATCCAATAATGCTACCTGCACTGTAAGCACTTTATCACACACTGGAGGGAAAACAAATCCAGTAAAAGCCACAAAAAGTTAATGAAAACTATTTAAAAAAAGAAATCTTACCAAGGCAGTAGCAAGGCGCAAAATGGATAGCAGAGTACGAGCAGACGTGAAGGTGGTGTCTTTGCTAACACGCGCCTCTTTCCTCATCTCAACATAAGCGGCAGTGATGTAGTCCGCCAGGTTCTCGGGCACCACAGGCTGCTTCTTCTTACAAAGAGCAATGTAACGCCTAATAAAACATAAAGTGTTACAAATGGTCTTTCTGTGTTATAGAGCTGCGTTATATCTGACCTACCTCATGAGTTTCATGTCAATAGGAGTGAAGTGAGTGGGTGGCTGCCGTGAGTGTTGATGGACATAGGTAATGTGCTGGGCAAGACGCAGGTCAGCGTCAGGATCTGGTTTATCTTGGATCAACCACAGGAGGTCAAAACGGGAAAGCAGAGCAGCTGGCAGCTGGATGTTCTGCTCAATGGTTTTCTTTGGATTGTAGCGACCATAAGCAGGGTTAGCTGCAGCTAGAATAGAGCAGCGAGCATTCAGGGAGGTCATGATCCCAGCCTGCAAAATCACAAACGCGTTAATTTTGAGGTTTAATGTGGTACATCGAGGTAATCCCACAACCCATACCTTTGCAATAGAAATCGTTTGTTGTTCCATGACCTCATGAATAGCTGTGCGGTCAGCATCGGCCATCTTATCAAACTCATCAATGCAGCAGACGCCCAAATCAGCAAGAACTAAAGCACCACCTTCCAGAGTCATTTCTCCAGTGAGAGGATCGCGCATTACTGCAGCCGTCAGACCTACGCCAGAGGAGCCTCGCCCCGTTGTGTACTGGCCTGGAATCAGATTGGTCACACTTTAGTATTGAGGAGTTTGATGGCTCACATAAGTCAGTACTTGTAACATTAAAAGGGAAAAGGGATTCACACTACTCACTTCGCGGAGCCAAACGGTCAATGTATGACAGCAGCTGGGACTTTGCCACTCCTGGATCTCCCATCAAACAGATGTTGATGTTGCCTAAAAACAAGTGATTTTAGTAAAAATGCTTGAAACATTAAATTATCTCTAATAAAACCATCAGCCAAGCCCACCTCTTATCTTCATGCCTTTTGGCGCCTGCTCAACACCTCCCACAAGCAGAAGTAGTAACGCTTTTTTGACATCCTCATGTCCGTAGATTTCTGGTGCAATTGATCCAGCAAGTTTCTCATAAAAGCCTTCGTCTGCAAAACAGATATAATTTGAAAGATTACATGCACAAACTTCATCTAGACTTCAGTGCACAATCTCCTACCTGTGATGCTACGCAGTTCTTCCTCGCCCAGTTCCTCATTGCCAAGCTCATCATCCTCCGTCTTGTTCATGAGTATGATGCTGTGCGCCTCCATATATGTCTCCGACAGAAGACCCTATCATTAAAAAAACACAAAACATTCTTATTAAATAGACTGTTGCGATTATAAAAGCTGACCGTTTGTAGAGAATATAATCTTACTTGAGTGGCCTGAGCAAAGCCAGTACGCAGCATTGGGAGAAAGACTCCTGTGATGGCCACGTGGTCACCGGGCTGGGCAAGACGAGTGTTTTCTCCTCGTGCAAACACAGTCATACTCCTTGGAATATTACCCACAGGCACTTGGTCACTCTTTAAAAACATCAAGATGGCATTTACAAAGTGACCATTACTTTACCGGTTCAACGTGATACTGTAAATATTCTTACATGTTCTTGAATTTTTATGTCCTGGAACTTGACAAACTTGGAACCTCTGGTCTGAAGATAGAGGCGGCCTCCCGATTTGTTGGTGATACACTCTTGGCTGGGGCACATAACAAGGGGCATAAAAGAGGGCGACTGGATCTGAGGGGAGACACGTTTCATTAGGAATGTATAGGAACAGCCAAATAAGTTACGTGTCCTATGGATCCTTACAGGCTGATAGGTCTCAGCACCACATTGGTCACAAGTGTAGGTCGCAACAGCCATCATTGGTTTGACCTCTGTGGCTCGGGTCACAATGCCTCTGACAGTCACCAACTGCCCAATGCTGTCGGCCCGCACATCCCGCACCACTTTAGGTTTACCAGTGCTGGGAGCCTTGAAATACACCTCACTGGGAACAAAATGATTTATGTTTATCTATGGTGAAACGTGCTTGAGAAAACATTGAAAGATTTTTAATTTGTACATACAATCGTCTCATAAGCTCCGGTGGGTACTGGTTGTGGGGATCCCGCGTGTCTGCTGGATCACGGCCCCTTTGCTCCATCATCAGCCTGTGCTCAATGTACACGTCCAACGAGTCCTTGGCCACAACCTGAAAAAGTGTTATTAGCAAACAATTTCCCCAACAACAGAATTGAAGCACAGCAACAAACACACATACGTCTTTTTCCTTGTACTCTGGCAGCAACTCATGAACAGCCTCTGCAATCAGGCCACTGTAGCGTTTAGCGTTCTCACATATGCTCTCCACCAGATCAGGGTCTTCCTCGGCCACATCATCCAGGTCCACATGGAGGGACACCTTCTCCCTGTGGGCCAGTGCCACCTGCAGACACAGGCTTGGTCAATTCATACACAAGGTAATTCAAAGCGCTTCACAGTTAAACATTACAAGAATAAAATCAATCCATAAAACGTGAAGGCCATGGGAAGGCAATGAGTCTCACTGGACACTAAAGCATACTGTACAGATTTCTGAAGGATTTTCAGATAAAGACAATGGCATTTTTCTTTATGTTCGAATGTCTAATCATAATAACAAAAAAAGAAAAACTGTACTCACAAGCTGTGCTCCATATTTGAACTGCTTCTTCCCATTATCATCTTCTGTGTAAAACTCCTGCAGGAACCTTTTGAGCTTATCTGGAAATACACAATATTTTACTTAACACAAGAGACAGTTTTACATTAACCATTTTTATTCTATAATCCTTTAAAAGAAGTCAAACAATTGCTCAGAGCCCAGCCCGTGGGCAGTGGGCCTATACACCAGTATCGTTTGTTGTCCTGCTACGACCCCCTTTGTTGAGTAACATGGCATCCTGTAATCTCGATGAGTCACTATTACCTTTGGCGTAGCGTAAACAGCCCTTGATGCACTATACACTTTGTTTTTTGTAGAATACACGCTTCCACCGGTTTACGGCCATAAAACCCCCACTATGTAGCAAAAAAATACCTTATGTGGCAATGTAAACACAACAGACGCACTCCGTTCAGTGTCCATTTTCAAAAAGATATCCGCACTTCCCGAAAGAACTACAAAACCAACAACAAATCCCATTTCCACTACATAGGCCAACACCGGCGCTTTCTAAAGAACAGCGCGAATAATCTACTTACTTTGAGGCAGTCTGGGCTAATAAGCTCGTCTTTATTATTTCTCTGCTCGAGGATGTTATTGTAAACAAAGCAGCACATGGCTTTGTGCCTCGCCACACCAAAACCAATATCCCTCCGCGGCGGTTCCGCTTTTAAAAGTAGTCCTTATGTAAATCACGGATCCGTTTTGTCACATTCACAAATACATTGTAATATTGTAGGAGGCCGGAGTGGTGGATGTATTTTTTTTAAATGCCTACATATTTTACTCGATTTATTGCAATTGCTTCGATTCGAAGTGTAAGAACTGCCTTTATTACGTCAGGTTCATTATAAACGAATACACACAGTTCCCACAAAGTATACATACTTAATGTACGAATAACATGATGGTCAGTGATCACCCGTGAAATAGCGGCTGTCCAGAGACCACATGTCTACGTTTCTGACTCTGTTGGAGCAGGGGTTCCCACAGTGACCCCATTTTACCCGACCTCACGAAAAAGACCCAACATTGCAACGATTTAGCTGCATGAAGACAACTGAACCCCCATAGTTGCAGCACATGTTACAAAGTGAAGCAATGAAACATTTTTAATTAAGATAAACCTTGTGGACATCCAAAGACTCTTTGTTGTGAAGAGCTGCATTAGAGGCCGAGCTGATAAAACTTTACTGGCCGCAAACGTAAGACTGCATGCAGTTCAGAAAAGTCATCATTGTCCGCACAGTAAACCGACTCTGTGTGAAGCCTTGTTGTTGCCCCGTGATCTCAGTGAAGCTCAACCACTTCGTTAGAGTTAGTGTTGAGACGCCGGTCGGGGCTATAAGTTTTCTCGACTGGGCACAACAATAAGAATTGGATGTGATTCGACCTTTTCTACGTCTTTAAACGAACAGACACTGTTGGGACATGTGGCTACACAGTGGCGCCTGCTCCTTTGTTTAAGAACATCCATCCGGGTCACTGCGTTGTCCTCCACTCAAACAGAGTTACACAAGAAACTGAGGAGTAGGTTTGGACAAATAACAAAAATACACCCAGTGTGAAAGATAAAAGCCATTAACTTGGCAAGTCAATTTAACTTTGATCAATCTAACAAAAAGTAAAACTGACCCTTGACTTCAAAGTTAAGTATTCTATTATAAGTCTTCTACCTGAGCACATGCTGCAGCGACATGTGTACAAACTGTGCATATTTTCGTGTCTTTCTTTCTCTTCCACACTATCGCGCATCGGGATTTGTCAATGGAGGAAACCTGTTGCTGCCATGCAACTATGAAATTAATAAAGCAAATACATTACCTTTCTCTGCCGCATAATCCTTACGAGCCATAGCTGTTGAGTGGGTGAAAATGCTGTTGGAGCGGTGCAAAAATAACAGAAAGTTGATGAAATAGTTAGTTTTAAGCCGGCAACATGGACAAGACGACACTCATTCACGTAAGTCCTCCCTGCAGCAGACTGAGAAGTGGCGCCAGGCTGACGTGTCCCGCAGCCAATCGCGTGGCTTCATTCAGCAAAAAGAGGCGGGTTTTTCTGGTGGCGGGAAAGTGATGGCAAAGCTATGTCACGTGTGTTCAGTCACTTCCGCAACTTTATCACGGTTGGCGCGAAAGTATTGGGCGGAAAAAAAAGCTGGTTTTCAGAAATATATCATGACGTCATAAGCAGAGGGGGTCGAGGATGGGTCGAGGTGACAAAATATTTAAGTAATGTTTTTTTTTTCTCAAGTAGAAGTAAAAAGTTGTGACCAAAATATCTAAATATTTACAAAGAAAATCCCATAAAAATAATTCTAAAGAAAATAATATAATTAATTAAATTAAATAATAATTAAATAGAAGTAAAAAATACTGTAGTGTAAAACTGCTCTAAGTAGTTATGAAGCAACACTATTCTATTTAAATATAACCCATCAAGTAAAAGCAGAACATTAATGACATTTACGTTTATTTAAATTGCTCAACAACAGGCTCAATGTGGACAAACAATATCGGTCAGAAAACATTTAATCATAACGTGTTACATGGCACATACTAATTGGCATGCATTGCTCACTGATTTTCATCAAACTTAATAGGCCTGTAAATGTTGTAAGCTGAACAAATCAATCAACAAAATCCAAAAGTCAAACATGAACATGTGCTACAGAAGCAAATTTAGAAATACTCAAAGAATTCCACAATGTCAAAAGACTCTGTTAGTCAAAAAGCTCGTCAAGGACACTTGGTGTTGGTCGGTTTGACAGCTGAGGGGAAAAAAAAGCACTGATTCACCTCAATGGCTCTTTATGTAGGATTATAGTTTAATATTTTTTTTCTTTTGTACCTCAGTGTCTTGGTCAGCGTCGCTTTCAAAATCCTCAATAACAGGCTCCTCTTCTTCATTTTCATCAATCAGGGACAGCCTAAAAAGACAGCTGTTTCATCCTTTTGTAATGAAACAAGTGAAAACTTCCAGCGTATGTCTTACCAAGTGAGGTGAGAGTCAATCTTTTCCAAGGCGCTCTGGGTTGGGTGGCGCCGTTTGTTTTCAAATACTGCTTTCATCTGAGACCTACGTATTAACAAGGTATCACAAAGTGATTGCATTAAAAACATTTACTTGCAATAGGCAAAATCACAGTAAAACAAACTTAAAAGATTAAAAGCAAGATCAAGTAAGATCATTTAAAATCGAGCATACGTAGGTGAAAACTCTTCCTCAGATTGTTTCTCAGTTGAGATGCTGCCGCCGCTGATATCGGACTGTGGACTGACTTCCCCAGTTCTCAGGCCATTTGCAGGTTGTTTCTGGACAGTGGAGGTGAGGGTTGGAGTGAGCTGAAACGTGTGGACACTGCTGCTGTCCAACGCTGATGCTGTATTCATCGATCAGGGAAGTTATAATTTTTCAGTAACAGCACCTTTTGTTTTAATTTTTATAATTGTAATGCAGCATACCTCTTGCGGAGGTTCTCTTGCGTTTTGGCACAGGGCTGTTATGTGTAGAAACCGCTCCACTTTGCTCCCCGCCTTCCTGTTCCCTGGGTTTGGAACTGGATCGAGCCTCCAAAGACCGCTGATACAGTCTGACAGATGACCAGGAGAGGGCAGTCTCAGGACACACTGATTTTAGAAAGGAGGCACTGAAATGAGGGATGAGAAGTGTAGGTCAGGTCAAAGCTGCGCCCAGTCTGTTATTGTGTTTTATTGTGTGGTTTTTTTATTGGTTTGTTTTATGATAATGGTATTATATAAGTAAGGCATTGTCATCATCACTTACAATATCACATTTTGATCATAAAGTTAAAAGTTAGTGTGTGTACTAACAGCTCGGCGCGGCCCTTCGGCAGCAGCTTGAAACTAAACTCGCTGAGGACCTCGAGAAAAGGCACATTCTGAAGTTCTTCCTCTTCTTCTTGTGAGGCGCGGAACGCAAAGCGTATACCATCCCTAAAAAACAACGTTTAGAGGTCAAAAACTACATTATTATTAAAAAACAACCAAGCAAACATCTGACTTAATATTTTGCTCACATGTGCAGTGCAGCCAGTGGTTTGCTGGCACGATGCAGATCAATACCAAAGCTCATGGCGAGCCTTTTGGCAAGATCACGAATCTCACCAAGATCCTGCCTGCTGCGGTCCTCTGTCAGCATCTCAGAGAAAAACTATGAAAACACAAACACGTACTATTAAAAAACTGGTAGAAATGTGATAATAAATAATAAATATAAGCTGCACTTATTACCGCTGTCATTACAGAGAAGGATTACCTGCTGCAGACTCAGGCCAAGGGTCTTCGCACTCTGCACAGGACTGATGAGCTTAGTCCTGCTTATAGTCTCCTTAATGATGTCACCGTAGTCTTTGAAGAACTGGGGGAGAGAAAATGTCATTAAACTAATCTATTTTTATAGTCATCCGTGCTTGTTGGAGTTTGTATTTAAACGTTTTGTCGAATACAACACCACACCACCCTCTTACATACAGTACCATATGCTCCTTGAAACCCAAGTATAAGTGATAATAAGTGGCCTCTATTAACCCTGATATTTCCCACACCTTGCTGTAGTGTTTGAAGACAATCGTTACAGCAGAAAGGTCCAAAACTCCATAGATGACCAGTTTGCAGTAACCAGCCAAATGATTGCGCTTTCTCTGAAGCTGGGTTATCTTCAACTCATCATCTTTTTCTCCTGAGATAACAAAAATACTAATGAAAAAATTATCAGAGCATTGTTTGATCATTGTAATTTTAACAGATAAAACATGCCATTAAGTTCCTCTTCATCAGAGTCAGAGAATACATAATCCAGGAGATAAGCAGCCATCTCTGAGCGCAGGGAGTCCGAGGGCAGGTGCACCAGCATCTGCAGCGCTGGCTCTGAGCTCGCAGATGTCTCACTGAACAGCAGCAGCAGGTCACACAGCAACTCAAACGCCTGGAAACAACGTACCGGGTTAACTACTACATCCATATTTGAAAATCATTTCCAGATTGAAAATGCCTCACCTGATCTCTGATCTCAGCCTGAGCCACAGACAGACAGGCCTGACAGACTCTACAGAAGGAACGGACCTCTCTTTTTAGGATCTTCATTTCTGCCTGTGTGAACACAAAGTTATTATTGACATCATTGCCAGTGGTTTCAAGTCAAGTCTAATGAAAATATAACAATTTACTGTAATATCCAAAAGAAATTCATTTTATTTTTGTTTTCCAAGTAAATGGTGTTAAACACAGAGCACATTCCCTATGTAGCCTTGTGACTGTATCTAAAAAAGATGCTTTTCTGATTGCTTTGTGTCTGCGCAGCTGGTGATCAACCCATGACAACCACATACATGGGAGTCAGGGGTCAGCTGTGAGGCAAGAGCACATGTAGCTCATTTAAACATACGTCACTGAATAAGCAAATCATCAGACAAACACCTCCTTTGGTGCAGAGTTGACAATATTGACTTGGGCCCACATCAAATGAAAAGCAGAACATTTCAGTGCAGAGGTCACGAGCTGCAAGTAAAAAAAGTGTTATTTTATTTAATAATTCAGTGAAACTTTTAAGCATTTCATTCAAATTTCACTAAAATTGGTTCGGAGAGCACAGCCACCTCCACTTCCAGCTGCATGGTGTCCATTCTGCTGCTGAGGAGCTGAAGGCAGCCATCAAAGAGCTTCCAGGCAGTTGGATCTTTGGCACTAAAAATGCAAACCAATGCAGATGTATGCACACTCGGTATTAATTGTTGTATCAAAGCCATATGACTAAAATAAAACAAACCAGCTCAAAGCTCCAATTCTCTTTAGAGCCACTGCAGCACTGTACACGTCATCATCATCAGCACTGCCCTACAAATAAAGCACTCCATTAGCGAGACCTTGCTCCTGTTACAGGTGGCTTTATGTTCTTTACCTGCAGTAGCTCATTCAAATAGCTGTTGAAGCAGTCTGTAAGGGTGTCCAGTAATTGACTGAATGTGGTGTGAGCTCGGGTGGAAAAAGCATAACGGTCAGAGCACAAACTGCAGGCCAAATGTGCACATGCCTCCAACACAGCATTATCTGTGTGCTTCTCCACAATCCCACAGATCTGCGACAGCAGCTGGTCAAGATGCTGGAGGAGTGACAAGTACACAATAGTAAAATAAAACGATTGCTTTGGTTTCCCTTTTATTAAATGAGAGTGGTCTGATTTACATTTGACATGCGTGGAGCACTACCGAGCAACTCCAAGTCAAAATAGAGAGGAACTTTCAGAAGAAGGGTCACTTTTGCTGCATCTGCAGAGTACTGTAAAGGAAGAAAGAAACAATAACCAAATAATGGCAACAGATCTTTTACTTTGTGTTATAGGTTTAAAAATGTGTAGAAACTATAATACTCGTTACCTTTGTCAATAACTGTGGAAGTAAAGGAATAAAGTGAGCAGTGATGCGGCCTTTGTCCTGCTCTTGGATCTTCTTATCCTTCTGACTCAGAATCTAAACTCAAGTTGTGATTTTTTTAATATATATATATAGGTTTCCAGTAAATAGACATCTATTGCATTCAACAAGAAAGTGCACAGTATATGTGCTGGATAGAAAGGAAATTCCAAGTTGTTTATACCTTTTTTCCATGTGTCCTCCCCACAGGTGCTGTAGCCTGCGATGCCCGCTGAATAGCACATACCATCAACTCTATCAGAGCGCCCTCCTCCTCATCCGTCATATCTGACATTATGAGAGATGCAGCGATGCAGGAAAGAGTGGGAGGCAGCACATACAATGGGAACATAACAGGTGAGCATGTCATTGATTTTTAGACTCTGCAATCATTGCAATAACCTGATACATTGTCGCACTCTCACCGGTTTCTACAAGCAGGTATGCCGTCATCGTCTCCCAGTCTCTCAGCTCAGACCCAGCCACATCCCAGAGGCCATCCACCAGGTATGCTCCATGTTCATGGAACTACACGACACACGAAACCATTAGGCATCATTAAAAGCATCAAGACCAAAACAAGTGCTTGGAAAGCTCAACCTTAAAGCGAGCACAAGGCAAACAAAGGGATATTTTCATAATAATCTGTAGTGTGGATAGATTAATGAAGACAGATCCATCTTACTTCACACTGAATGTAGAAAGCAATGAGCATCTGGATGAAGGCAGCACTGTCACTCTTAAAACTCTCCTGCTGTTGTTCAGCATACATTATTTTCATTCTGAAGCACAAAGACATTGCATAAGATTAGAGGAACAGGTAAATTTACTTAATACTGTGATCAGCTCAAAGGTGGTGATGATACATTTTGTAGTGTGCTTAACAATGACAGTGATGTGGTTGACAACAAATACATAGATGAAAGTAAACCTGTGGTGAAGGAAGTTGCCGGCAGCACATGCCAAACCGCGATGGGAAGCGTAAACAAGAGGGTAAATGTGCCCACATTCCTCCTCTTTCAGACCTTCCTCTGTGCTCCTGTGTGAACAGAACAGGCTGAATATAACAGGTACATCCTTGCAGCTCATTAGGGATTTATTTAGTCTTTATTTATTTATTCCAGTCATTAGTTGTTCATCCAAAGAATGAGTCAGTGTTGCAACTTGACAGAAAACCTGAGAAAATCGTGACTCAAATGTGAATCAGCAGTGGAAATGACAAAGAGCACCATCACAGGCATGAAACAGTCGATGTTTCATAATAAATGCATCTATTGCACATACTGTAAAGTGTTTTGTGAGAAGAAAAAAAATTAAATTTCATTTGTCATTTCTTTTTTTACTCATGACAAGGCAATGGGCCAGTGTTCTTGGGACTCATAATTAATCATAATCTGCCTGATTCTTAAGTAAATTGTTAATTAAAACACAAGTAAAACTCAGAGGATTGGGAAATGATTTGCAGACGACAGTGAGAGAATTAATTTTCTTACATATGCCCTTACAGTCGTATAGTTTATTATTTATCTAAGTAATGCGTTACATGTTTTATGTTTCATGTTGTATCGACCCCTCCTGGAACCACTTATGTGATGAGTTTTATTGGTAGCTGCAAGGAAGTGTATAACTCGTTAATGTTTCAAGATATTCTCACTGTTAACAAGTGGATTGACATTATATATACATTTTTTTAATAAAAGGAAAGAATCACTTTCAAGTTGAAACTACAAATTGATACAATGAATATTGGTCAGAATGGTTAAAGTACATACCGGTATGGCCAGATTTTGTTTGATTCTGTAAATGTTGCATTTATACAACATTGTGTATTTGTGAATGCTACTTATGGCTTCATTATGTAGTTTTATCATTGTTGCGTTGTAATTAGCTTTACTCCTTTTTTGGAATGTATACAGTATTCAGCTATGTAATCTTACTTAAGATAAATGCCATCTTGAGTGCACATACAGTAATCAATTTTTGCCGTTGTTCTTTGTTTGTTCCTTTTGTACAAAGTCCTTTTGTATAGTTAAATGAAAAACTTTATAGCATTGAGTTTGGGGGTAGGCACTCATTTGAATCTTGCTTCAGCCCACTCCTTTTGAGCAGAATGCATACTGCTCAAATAAACAAAAACTTAACTAGTAGTCAGTCTATATGTTTGTGTTCTTTTGTTGTAATGAATGATAAAAAAAAATAACATTTGTAAAACAACCTTACTTTTGCTTTTAGTATTTTTGCTTTTGTGAGAATTCTTGCATTGCCTGTAGCAAACAGTACCACACAATCTACTCGACATAAAAAGCTCACTGTTGGATCAGCTGCAACAGATTGACCACTTCCAACGCTACGTCTGCTTCTTTGTCCAGCACCATGCTGAGTATCCTCTCCTGAACACACACAACCAACATATGCAGAGGCTATTCCACAAAACATACTTCCACACTGAAGAAGAGCAGAGCCTTTATCAGCAGCAGCACATGTGGCTTCAGAGAGCGGATTGTGTTTTGTGCTGAGATTATTAGCCATCAGTAATTGGCAGCAATTAACGCTCCTAGACATACCCAGACAAAAGAAATCAGAACAGCGCAGACAGTGTCAGACACACCAAAAGCTTGAACAATAGATTGAAACAGACAAACATAGAGACAGAGGCAAAAACAGTGAAATGAAGGGCCTGGCTAATCCATAGGGATGGTTTACTTTAAATCTGCTGGTAAAAAGCTCCAGGCGACCAATGAACTCTTTTTCTTGGTACAGTCCCTGCAGGGCACGCACACACTGCAGACGCACTGGACTTTGCTGAAACAGAAGGAACATCACAAATATTGAGCACAACAGCGCACGTCATTTGTGAGTAAGATTGTGATATCTAATTTGCAGATACTGAACAGTGCAACCCCTTTAATAATCCACATTTATTGGTGTGTTTTGTCGACTGAAGACATCATTTATTCCCCAGTGTGATGAATACATTAGAGCTCAAACCTTGTCATGCAGGGTCCACCCCAGGTACTTCAGACAGCCGTCGTTCAGGAAGTCCTCAGGGTCTGTTTTCAGCCACATTCCCAATTCCTCAATACAAGCAGCGCGGATTTCAGGCAGTTTGTCCCGATAGCGATGCACAAACACTCCGCGGAACGTTGCATTCATTAAAGAAGACAGCTCCTCTCTATTTTCATGCAACTTTACACATTTTGGGCAGTCAGTATATTTGTGTCAAGTATTTACATTTTTAGATTTAGATCTTGTACCTGATAAAGGGTGGCCTGAAGCTCTTCTAGGCTTTCAGGGGCTTTTTCACGCGCTGTCTTACTGTTTTCAATGTCATATCGCCGCTGAATGGTCTGCTGCTGAACGAACAAGTGTGCGGCAACCTCGACCAACTCTGTCATCAACTTTATGGCTATAAAAGAAAGAACAAGAAGATGAAGAAGCAAAAACCTTCTACATGTCCCCGAGTATTTTGGATATGTACCGAGCAGAGTGCTGGTGTGTCTGAAGGCTCGGACTTGGGAGTCCGACAGGCCGGTGAGCAGAGCGAGGAGTGAAGGAAAGAGATATTCGTCATAAATGAGACTGTTCCGACATGACCGCACCAGCACCCTGGCAAATTCACACAAACTGGCTTTGAAACGCTTCAGCCGGGGCCCTGGGGTGGACAGCGGATAGTTCACCGAATCCTAAGAGATCAAATAGAGCACGGCATTGTTGTTATCACAGCATCATTAATTGGTGTATTTGACTCCAGCCCCTGAAAACAGAACTGAAAATAAACCTTCCCGTCCACTGTTATAATCTTTTCGCATGTGATGGTGTGAAATGGCTTACTTCAATAATTTCGAGTAGATTATTGCTAAGAGGGAATTCAGCATGAAGTGGAAATAGTGTAAAGAATCATCATCTTCTTCTCACCTCGTTGAACTCTTTGGTGAGGGTGCTTATTATCTCTGCGTTTTGCATACTGTCGAACATCTCTCTCGTAACCACACCTACGTGAAAAGGACCAGGGCACAAGTATCTCAGATGAATAAAGACGCAAAGTTAAGTCAACAGAGCAGAGGAGAAGAATGAAATTGGCGACTTTAATCTCTTAACTCCCACCAGAACCGAGCACATTTTCTCCAGTTTGGCCTCACCCAACAACACAATAAAAACGTTTGGATCAGTTTTGTAGGTCTTAGCTTTAAATGAGGTGTTACACTGGCCTATAAACTGTACGCTCCAGTCAAGAAGCTTTTAGATTTGAGTAAAACCGAACTGGAGAAATGCGCTCGGTTCAGTTAAGGGGTAAGATTTCAAACAAAACTGTACACATTACAAGAATAGTTTGACTCCTTTTGGCTGACCTTTACATCCACAAGCCTGAAAAATGAAGTTGATGAGCACCAAAAGTCCAGCCTCACGACTCGGCTTGTAAGTGTCCAACCACTCGTCCACCACCGCCTTAAAATGGCAGATGCAGAAGTTTTTTTTAGTCATCACAACAAGAGGATTTACAAAATAAAAAATCTATATATTGTGACCATCTCCCCCCCCCCCCCCCCCAAGTTGGAATAAATAGGAGTTGCCGGTTTGGTCTTCAGGGTCCAAAAAGACTTCCCTCCTCTTTCACTTATAAAAAAAGGACGTAACAGAGGGAGTCACATCCATCAGCCACTGACAGCTCACGCTAATCACTTCCATTGTTGGCTCTGATGGACTAATTTCCCTTGACTTAGCAGGAGTTTTGCTATTTTACGTTGTTTGCTTTTGCTTACCACCATGGCACCCTTGCCGGACAGCACTGCGTTATAGAGATCATCCGCACTGATCCCCTGGTTTCCGTCCTTTGCTCTGGCAAGAGGCCGAGGAGAAATCTGCTGCCGGGCCGCTCCCCGAGAGGGCTTCTGCGGGGGGATGTCCACAGTAGTTGTGGGGCTGTCGGTAGGACTGGGCACACCCCTCGATGGAGCTTTAAGCCGGGATCTTTTCGGTGGCTATGGATGAAAGGGGACATAAGGGCAGCTCAGTAGGGAACACTGGGTGAATTGATCCAACTGACAGTGGGAGCAAGGCAACACACCATTTCATTTAAGAGAAGAGAATTGTAAAAGAAATAAATAAAATAATAATAATACTGATCCAACTCACAACACATGTTTAATCCAAACTTTTGTTACCTTTATCTCCGGCACTGATGCCTTTTTACGCTTGGTTGTTTTTAGTTGATCCTCATAGTCACTTCTTGGGTCTGAGAAGTCGTCCACTTCCTCAAGACTATAAGACAGAGGTGCATGCATGTACGTGAATGTTTCTGTTTTTGTACATTTTCAGTGTAATATAGTGTTACCTGTCCCAATCAGCGTCCCCACCGGCGAAGTCTCTTGGTTGGGGCATCTTGGGGAGGATCACCTAATGTCTGACAACCAAAAGTTCAATTATAACTTTGTTGAAAATCACTTATAAATGCGGGAAATCAAAGCTAGGTTTGTTGAAGTGGAGACCCAACACAGCCCTGATTGTAACCATAGTTGTTTTCGATCAAATCTAGAAAACATTATAAGTAACTGAGGAGTGTTAAGGTCAATGTTAACCGCACAAGCTACAGCTAAAGCGGCTAAAATGCTAAATACAGTACCTGTCGTGCGAGTGGCTTTGTTACTCAACACAAAAGGAAATTAGTTCAGGGAAACGAGTCAAAATGTGCCTTGCTACAAAATCAACGATGTAGAGTTTTACTTCACAGCTTCGTTATCGTTTTGCCGCTAGCCTAATAGAAAACGCGCGCAAAAAACGCGTCCATTCGCCAAAGCTGCGGATCGGCTTCCGTCTCGAAATGTTTGTTGTGTTCGGTCTAAAATGCTCCGGTGCGAGTTGGGGAGGAACTTTTTTTTGCGTACTTAGATGTTTGGTCAAATTGCATGATTTTACCATTACATTCTACGGAACTGGCAGGCTTGTGGCGCTTTGCATTTTCGTGCGTAAAGACGTTTCTGGGAAAAAAACGCGAAAACTTCCACAAAACGATCGCAAAATAAAACCATTGACTGTATACTTTATAATGTGATTTACTTTTGAGCTACGGTATTTTGAATTGTTTCATGGACTCACCGCTGGATATTTCTTCTGTTTAAAGCAGTACTAAGTAACTCTTCCCCCTAGAGGCCATAAGCGCAACTGCAGGTGTCGTAGCAAGTTACGATTTTTTAACTTATTAATTGTCTTGGAGAGTAAATGCTACGCCGACAAGAAAGGCGAAGGGAGAGAGGGTTACTGTGCATCCAATCCAAAGGAAATATTTTTGTTCACTCAAACTTTGCTGTAAATACTGTTTAAAGTGACGCTAGCCCGCAGTTAGCTTTGCCCGTTAGCATGTTAGCTTCTTCTTCGTGATTCCACTAGTGTGTATTGCTTTCTCCGGACCGGGGGCGTCAAGTTGCAAACATGGTTTTCTGGTCAGAGACACCAGGGGGAGATGAAAGACCCTCCAATCATCCCATAAACACTTGTATTACCCCCACAGGGACGACAAAAAGGATTTATTAAGGTAAACACGTTACTTAGTACTGCTTTAACCGGGTTCCGGAAATGCATTTTATTTTGAAATCTTCACTTCCGGTTAAATGTTGCGCTTCTTGTTTTCGCTTGACTCAGATTCACAGTGATGCTGACGCTCGGGAGTGTCCCTCTGTGCCACCGACACGCGTGCATTATAAGCGGTACTGTAGCCGACACAGTCATTAGATAGGAAGTGTGGAAATATATGTATGTGAACATTTAACAGTATTTTATTTTACTTTTCTTCAATTTACAGAGAGGTGAGGACGAGGTATTATTATCATCTCCAAAGACTGAAGAATTTGGACATTTCTCCTTTTGCTTTCCCCCCATCCCAGACCGGTGAAAGCCACTGCATCCAGAGTCCGTCTCCGAGCTGTTTATGTTTTGGTGTCCTGCGGTAAGATGCTTTTTCTCCGGGTTGTATCCCACTCCTCACTCGCAGCTCCAATGTGGACCACACTCCTGCTCCTCCTGGGGACGCACAACTTCATGGTCACTGCGCTAAGAAGCTGCGCTGACACACGGCAGGTGTATGCAGAGAAGGGCTACAGCACCGGCAGTGCTCCTGTAACCCAGATCTCCGGTAAGTCAGCATTGTTTTACCAAAACATCTTGGCCACTGATATCCACAGAGGATTTGGGTGATCTGGTGATTGAATGTTCCACTAATTAAACCTTTTGCACGGGGAAAAATATGCAATTTCACAATCAGCAAAGACTTATAATGTGTCTCTGTTTTGAAGTCTTCCCGACACAATTGAGATTTCAAAGGCTGTCAATGCTGGGTGCTTTAATGCCGGTTACCCCGCCCCTCTTGCCTAGTGTCGCTCAAATGGGATGATTAGGGGATGAGCAAACTGCCAACACCGGGCAACAAAGAACCTCGCCCTAATCAGTTTCTCCCTATGTCCCCCTAAATCTCTATATAAACAGTCTGGGAAGGAGAAGTAATCAGAATTATGTACAAGTTACGGACTTAGTTATGGAGTGTGAGCGGATCAGAAAGACCAAGATGTGGACAGGAAGGGAAAACTACTTTTGAGAAGGGACAAAATATAATACTATCATTCGAATTAAAATGTTCAAAGTAATTATTTCAGTTATGCCTTAGGTTTTTGCACTAACAGTATTAAATATGTATATTATTATATATACTCAAATTGTTTTAGTTTCAGCAGTTTAGCATACACAGTCCCACAGACAAGAGAAATATTGATTGTGTGTGTTTGTGTGCGTGTGGGTATAGGGGGGTGCCTGCTGCAGGGCTAATAGCCTACTACTTGGTCCGTGGCTCACTGTCCCGTGGGCCAGGGGAGCAGATGGCCTGGAGAGGGAAGGATGAAGGGAGGCAGTTTAGAAATGGAAATGGTGTGATGAGAGTTAGCTAACAGTGAGACACAGACAGAGAACAAAAGAGCCAGACAAAACATTTGCCAGTGTGGAGAGACTGAAGGAGAGTCCTGCAGTACAGTTAACAACAGGATTCTACATCTGTCTTCAACCATTTCCTCTCAGTCACACACACACACACACACGCACACACACACGCACGCACGCATGCACGCACGCACGCACGCACGCACACACACACACACACACACACACACACACACACACACACACACACAGAGAGAGAGAGAGACACATCTCTGTTGTCATTTGCATTTCATTACCTCTGATATATTAAAGCCTCAACCTGGGCTGACAAAGAAGACAGATTGTTGAATTATTCATGCTGGGATTTTCTATTACATCCTTAACCTTGATAAGATTTCCTCACAACTGAAGTGAACGATGTTTGTTTAAATTCAGACAACTAAATATACCATCTGCTTAACATGGCAGCCCTGCAATTTATAAAAGGACGTTTGCACTCAGTGTGTTGATGCTGAATCAGAGCTGAGTTGGTATACAGGCTTTGTGTGATTCTGTGAACTTTACATCTAATCTTAGCTACTTCTTGTCCCAGGTGAGCACTTGCGGCTCTGCCCTCAGGACTACACCTGCTGCACCAGTCAGATGGAGGAGACATTAGCCCTGCAGAGCGAGAGGGACTTCCTCAAAGCAGTTGAAGACAGCAGCCAGTTTCTGTTGACTACCTTTACACAGAGACACCGTCGGTTTGATGGTAAGAAGACAGGGTCATAACATTTAGGCTAAATTTGTCAAAGATTCAATCATACTTAAAGTTCCGCCTTCTTTGCCTGTCATTGTAACACAGCATATATAAATGTATTCCCCCTTTGTAACGTTGTAACTGCAGTAAATCCTTTTTATATAATGAGTCCGATGAATCACTTAAACTGGCTCATGGAGTGGGAGAGTGTATATGTGTTCTAAAGATAATGCAGAACATTTTGTTATTTACCAGTCTATGTGATACAGTGAAATGTAACACCATGCGAGCTGTTAATCTTAAAGGGGACTGGGCACCTGCATATGATCTCGGCCTAGTTATTAGATCGCTATCGGTGTTGACGCATTTATGATCTGTGTCTGCAGAGTTTTTCAGAGAGCTTATAGATCTCTCAGAAAAGTCAATGAACCAGATGTTCACCAAGACCTACGGGCGACTCTTCACTCAAAACGCTCACGTTTTTCAGGAGCTGTTTGTCGAGCTGCGCCGATATTATTCAGGTTGGTTGAGTCACCTTTATGTCTTTGACTGTCAATGTGTTGAATTGTGTATATTTATTCACACACAAATGTTTAGCTATTATTAATAATCGGACATTTCATAATGTTACCTAACAAGCATCAAAACCATTTATTTTTGGCATCATCCTCATGAGCTGGCAGTATTCCCCTCAGACTGTTGCTTTGACAACCTGAAGGATGTGCATCAGACCACTGTTTGGGCAAGTGCATATTCCCTGAGCTTGTCTAGTCGTTTCAAAACTCCATCCATCTTCTTCCACTTGTCCGTTGCCGGGTCGTGGGGGCAGCTGTTGGAGCTGCCCAAATCACATTGCACCAGCCCCTTATGGCTCCTCCTGCAGGTGGTGGGTCCACGGGAGGACGGCCTCACGATTAACCGGGCCTGTTGGTCTCTCATAAGGGGCTTCTGAACAGCTCTTTGTCTGACCCGTCACCTAGGACCTGTTTGCCATGGGAGACCCTACCAGGGACACGAAGCCCCGGACAACAGAGCTCCCAGGATCATGCGGGTGCTCAAACCCCTCCACCACGTTAAGTGGCGGCTCCAGGAGGGGCGTTTCAAAACTCATTTTTTAAAAATGTGTCGGGAAGATGAGACTATGAACAGAGAATGTCTTATTACACTTTTTCCAATCATCAGTACTGTTATTGTTATGCACTATTAAGGAGAAGGTGACTGGATTTTAGTCTTGGAAACGGTAAGAATCTTCAACACCTGGGCACGGTTATTGTGTGTCACTGCCCACTTTGCAATCCTGTCTCAGTCACCAACACTGGCCCTGTAAGAATTGAAGAAATGATTACTTATTTTGTGTATCTACCTGGATGTCTGAGAAGTTTAATGTTTCCATGTTTCACACTATGATCATTGTTGCTGTCTTCAGGGGGCAGCGTGAGTCTGTCTGAGGTCCTGTCAGACTTTTGGTCCAGGCTAGTGGAGAGGGTCTTCTCTCTGGTCAACCCTCAGTATCATTTCACAGAAGACTACTTGGAGTGCGTTAGCAAACATGCTGAACAACTGCAGCCTTTTGGAGATGTGCCACGCAAGCTGCGCATACAAGTATGTATTCTGCAGCTGTTTTGTCTGCATTATGACCACCATACATGCAACCAGAGACCTTTTTTATTTTTTATATCACCATTTAGATTACAAGAGCTTTTATTGCAGCAAGAGCACTTTCACAAGGCCTGGCTACAGGTCGAGATATTGTCAACAAGGCAACAAAAGTAAGTCACTGTAGTCACTGTCCCAGCTAAAATCACTCTGAGATAACATGTGCTGTTTAATATAAGTTTCATGTTTTGTAGTTGACAGCAGATTCTGAGTGTGTACGTGGCCTGATGCGGCAGTGGTACTGCCCCCTGTGTCGTGGGATGACCTCGCTACGGCCCTGCCACTCTCTGTGCCTCAATGTGATGAAGGGCTGCTTGGCCAATCAGGCTGACCTGGGCACAGAGTGGAACAACTTTATTGGTGGGTGGAGATATTGTTGAGATGTAATATCCAGCCACAGCTGTTGGTGTTTGTAATCTTCTCTTTTCACAAAATATGAAACGGAGGTTCACAGATGCCTGAAGGCTATATACGTATAAAAGGATTTGGTTCGCACTTACACCTTTATCTCTTAATGAATTCCTCCTTCATTAATCATTCATGTCTGTCTGCTCCTCCACAATTGATCTGTCTTTCCTAAGATTCCTTTTCATCAGCGAGTGTTCCTTCCTCTTTTTTCCCTTTTTTATTGCTTCTTGTTTTCTTACACCAAACAATAATTGTGTTGGTTTTCTTTTTTTTAAATGGTACTTTCACTTAACTAACTCCACAGTCGTGCAGGGCAATTTACCGATATCAAATCAAAATCACAGTTTGGATGATCACAATCTGCAATATGTAATATAATTTGCAAAGCACAGAAGCATAAATTGCCAGCCTGCGCATCTACAATCACAAAAACAGAAAAGCACAATTAGGCATTTTACCCAAATCTTGCAGCTCTATTCCACATCTCTTTATATATTTTACAAAAATCTGTTCGGTGACAGTTTGTCTGTGTTTTTTTCCTGTATGCAGACGCTTTATACCAAGTTTCTGAGAAGTTGGAGGGGCCATTCAACATGGAGCTTGCTGCTGACTCCATCTCTGTAAAAGTGTCTGAAGCGATCATGCACATGCAAGAGAACAGTGTGAGCATCTCTTCCAAGGTAATGAAGGCCTCGAAGACATTAATACAACCATATTGTTTTGAAAAAAAAAAAAAAAATCTAAAATGGCTTCATATATTTGTCTTTTCTGACAACACAGTCTTGATATGAACTGAATTATTTAACAGGCATGTTTTTTTTGTATTTTCCTCAGGTGTTTCAGGGCTGTGGGAACCCTCGGCCAGCTCGCTCCAAGCGCTCACCCAAAGACTCAGGGGGCAGCAGGAGACCGTTCAGAACCTACACCCCCGAAGAGAAGCCCACCACCGCTGCAGGCACCAACCTCGACCGACTGGTGAGAGAGACAAATAAGCTGCACTCATCAAAGAACTGGTATATTTGAGTAGAGGAATTATTGATACAGTTATGGTCTTCTTGCGCCAGAGAATTATTTCATTTCATTTCATTTCCTAGTTATCCAGAGTGTTGCTGATTCTGGAGATGTTTCAAAAAAATTCTTCATGCAGTCCTTATATTTGAAGAGTTTAGTGGTGCTAGGCTTGTGCTAGGCTAGCGCATGTCTATGGTAACTAGTAGCCTGCATTAAACACAGTCTGACCCAAGCACAGTGCACCTGAGGCAAATCACTTATAACACCAGACTACCGATATAAATGTCTGTGTTGACTGAATCATTTCTTTAATCTAACCATTTTGCATTTAAAAGAACTTGTATTTGAGCAGCATCAGCTTCCGGGTTGTAAGCTACTCAGCGGCGGAGTGAGCATTACTACACATGGAATTCACAAAGGAACTTTCTACAAATCAGATATGGTAATGTTTGGAGGACTACCCGATGATTTTGAAGAGGTTTTAAATGCAGGCTACTACTTACCATAGACATGCGCTAGCCAAGCACTAGCCTAGCACCACTAAACTCTTCAAATATAAGGATTGCATGAATTAGAAGAATTTAAAATATATATATATATCTCCAGAAATCAACAACAACACTCTTGATAATCAAGAAATGAGGCTCTATATCAAAAATCCTGAAATATCCCTTAAAGAGAGGGTATTATGCTTTTTTCAGTCACATAGCACCAGTCTATATCACACTACAATGATGACTAAACCTTCTGTTGGTCTGTACCTGCAGTAAATTAGAATAACTGCTTGTATAAAATTGCTCTCTCAAAATGGCTGTAGCGAATGTCTTGAAATAGGCCTCTGTCTCTTTAAGAACCTCTGAGCCTTTCCGACACGCCCCCTCCACACGCTGTCTGTGGCATCAGTGGGGAGGGGGTTCTGCTGAGGAGCAGTGGTTGGTTACTCGGCTGGTGATGAAAGCTCGGAGGCGTCTCCAGGAGGTGGGGGCGTTCCTAGGAGGACTCAGGCAAACCTATCCCTAAAATGGCTACCATAAGAGTTTTTACAGATTACTCAAAAATACGTGAATGTGCCAAGGCAACACTTCAGGCATGTTTGTAATGAGGGAATGACATTATAACATGATGTAAAGCTTGAAAAAGTCGATTTTGCATAATACCCCCCCTTTAAACTATTGATATATCTCAAATCATGTTTTCAGTGTGTGGTTTTAAACCAGACAACCAGCCTGTGTGTTATCAATAAGTGATAAGCGATAAGTGTTATCAATAAAAAGTAATACGATTGAATATCCTTGTAGATTTTCTGAGACATAGAAACCGAAAGGCAGTTTATAAAAATAAAAAAAAACCTTGTGCAAAGCAATCCTGAACTCAGTGAGTCACGAAAATGAAAGGACCGAGCGTTTTCTTTGACTACGAGGTGGTCAAACAGCACGGAGGAGCGAGTCGAGCAAATAAAGACCAGGGCCAGAAGAGGGCATATGAACCAAAACAATCTTTACTTCCATTTCAGCAGCACAAGCTTTCACTTCGACCAGTTTGTGCACTGCCCGCATCCATATGCTTCATTCCGCCTTACCAAAGAAGGAAGACTTTTAAAGCAGCCCTTTTTGAGTCATACCTAGTTTTCTTCACGCCCCCGTGCAGGTCACCGAGCTGAAGGAGCGACTACGGCCCATGCAGGGCTTCTGGGTGTCCCTCCCACACACCATCTGCAGCGAGGAGAGGATGGCTGCCGACGTCACTAATGAGGACCGCTGCTGGAATGGGCAGACGCGGGGGAGGTGAGGCAGAGCGGAGCTGAGAGCCAGGGAGGGAGGGAATGGGGGAGGAGTGTGTGAGTGATGGTTGAAGAGGTGGCAGGATGCAATAGAAAAGGGTAGAGGTCATTTCATCTGCTACCTTGTTCACCCACCTGCGCTCTGTGTGGGTCTGCCTTTAGCTGCACATGAAAGGAGTGATGTGCAGCCGGCATAGTCTGGCTTAAAAAGAAAGGGTTTGACTGTGGCGGCTTCAGAAAACACTCTCATGCAGTGTTACTGGATTTAGAATCGTATTCATCAAATTACCTAACAGCCTTGTGAAATACAAAGATAAAAATGAGCCATTTTCATCATGTAGATTGCAGGAAAAAGCGGTTGAAGGCACAAACATTTCAGACTGTGTTGCTAAAGCTGAAAACTCAAAGGGATAAGATTAGATTTGATTCTATTTCTTGTGTTGAATGTAACCGTGTGGCTTTGACAATCCTTCCTTGCTACATTATTTACTGTGCAACTGTGCATCTATTATTAAGATTAAAGGAATAGGCCACCGCTTTTAAATACTGAGCTATGTTCTTACCTTAGCTTAGACGAGTTGATATGTAGCTGTCTGGTCTTTACGCATGCCCTCAGTCACGTTAGAGCACAGACGGCGTTAGCATATAGCCTCTCTTATCTATGGATCCAAACGGAGGTGAAGTTACAGGCAATCGAGCTCTTCCATGTTTTCCCTATTTAAATATGGTTACATGAGACAGTACACGATCCAAGTATAGTCACACAGAATTAAACATGTCGATTTTCTAAGCGGATAAAAAGGGGCACTATATTGCAAGGCGTAGTAATATTACTCCGCCTTGCAATATAGGCGTTGTAATATAGTTCCCCTTTTTATCCGCTTAGAAAATCGACATGTTTAATTCTGTGTGACTATACTTGGATCGTGTACAGTCTCATGTAACCATATTTAAATAGGGAAAACATGGAAGAGCTCGATTGCCTGTAACTTCACCTCCGTTTGAATCCATAGATAAGAAGAGAGGCTATATGCCAACGCCGTCGGTGCTCTGTTTACGTGACTGAGGGCACGTGTATAGACCAGACAGCTACATATCAACTCGTCTAAGCAAAGGTAAGAACATATCTCAGTATTTAAAAACGGTGGCCTATTCCTTTAAGTGCTGTGAGAAGTGTAGTTGGTGGAAAGGTCTTCTACTCCAGTGATTGTTTAAGCTGTGTTTGTGTCTCCTTCTACACATACAGGTACTTGCCAGATGTCACAGGGGATGGCCTAATCAATCAGATCAATAACCCTGAGGTGGAGGTGGACACAAGCCGGCCGGATGTTCGGACCAGGCAGCTGATCATGGAACTGCGGGTCATCACTAACAAGCTAAAGCATGCCCAGACTGGACAGGATATGGACTTCGTGGACAGTGAGGGTAAGTTTTCATAAGAATTATTTACAGACTTTGTTTTTTTATTTACACTGTTTTATTATGTAGGTGACGACGGCAGCGGCTCTGGCGGAGGAGACCACGTTGAAAGGTACAATGATGACTGGCCAGGTTATGGGCCCCACTCACCCTCTTATAACAAACCTCCACATAACACGAGCCCCATGAAGCCGCCCCGTAACAGGGAGAGAAACGGGTCCAAGTGGAACAAAAATGGTCACGGCAGAGCCAAATCAGCATCCAGCCTGCCCGCCCGGTCTGCGCTTCCTTTGTTAGGTCTTCCTTTTATGGCCATTCTCGCCCCCATGTGGAGGTAGTGGGTCATTACAGCCTGGAGATTATTTCATGTGATGCTGCAGCCTTAGCACAACATCGAGTCATTCCGTTTGGTTACACCAGCAAAAAGTTAGGTATTGTTATTACAGCAAAAGACAAAAGAGACACATTTGATTGTATTTTATGTACAATAAAATAATAATAAATTTAGCACAACTTACAGAAGGTGAGCACAAATAATCAAACAGAAACAGAAGCACATTGTTGCAGGAATGGAGGACACAGTTAGGAGTAAGTTAATGATTTATTGACCCACTGATTTGGATAGCAGTACTTTTGGCACTCTGTTTTATACAGCAAACAATGGTCTTCTTTTTATTATATCTAAGGCTTTTGATGTGTGCTTTTAATTTATTACATTTTAATTTATTTTGTGACTGTAATGAAAGGTGAAACTCTTTTATAAATCTGTATTTTTTGTAAAATCAGGAATGTTTCTTTACATTGCGAAATGCAAAATACCGACTACATTTTCTGTAGTGTGTAACTTTTGTATGGTTGTTTTATACTGTGTTTTACTCTTGGCTCTGGCTGTGTTGTTGAAGTGTTTTTTTTTACAGGGCTTGTAAAAAAAAATGTTGGAAGTCAGACTTTGAGAGCGAGAGGGTTTGAATGTTTAAAAGGACTAACGTCGTTTATAGTTGGCTATTTATTTGAAAGAGATAAAGGAATGTAAATATGCAGGAACTTGTTTTCTGGATGATGGAATATTGGTGTAACAAGAGAACACTTCTGTTTTGCACATGCACATACAAAAAGCGGCTTTGTTTCTTGTTACGCAGTCCCTTCTTTGCATTTTTTCATGTCGGGCTAATATTGTTGTATATGAGACAATGCGATCTTACACAAACACATTGATTCACCTTTGTGCAACCTGTAAATCAGCAGTATTTTGTTTAAATGTGCTCGTGCGATCAAAGAAGTTACAAAAAATATGTAACTGAACCGTCACAAATTATCACTTGAGCTTTAGATGTAAGGACAGCATTTTGTATGTTTGATATGAATGTGGTACTATCTTCACTAATTAAACATTTTGTCACAAAAACATTTGACGCTTGTTATTTACAAAACACTTTTATGACAACTATACACTATGAAGCAGTGATAAATAGTTCATGACTAATAAAGCACATAAAGCAACACACAAACGGCTTCACAAATATGCTACAAGCTTTTGTGTAACCTAAAAAAAATTAAATGATGTGTAAAAAAAAAGATCCTAGGAAACGCTGTGTTACCAGACTAGAGTTGTAGGTTTTCTGTCTCTGATTTTACTTGCTCATTATTTGGTTTCTTTTTGGAAGAACAGCGATTGGCAGGCCCAAACTGTAGAAAACAAAGAAACACAAAAATGTTGTAAGATGACTCCAGATCCAAATCATAGCCAGAGTTTTTGTGTTACCTTCCACGTTACAAAAGCTCCAAAGACCAGCAAAAGTAACAAGGCGATGACTGTCAAAAGGATGATCCACCAAGCGACTTTGGTTAAGTATTCAACTTTCTTCTCAAGGAACACTGTTAGTTTGACCTGTAATTACCACAACAAAAAGCTCCTCAGTTATTCATGCGTTCTCATTTGCAATTGATCATATTACCTTTGATGCCGACTCAGATATTAGTCCAATATTCTCCGGGGAGTGTGTCAAACTCAAAGCTGCATCTACCACAATCTCCAGGTAATTCAAAGAGCTATAGTCCTAAAAATAAGAAACGTTGTCATTATAAGATTTATTGAAAGTAAAATCAAGTTATATTTGATGAAGCAGCACCTCTGTAAAAGTGGTGTTCCACAGATATGAATGAAGCACAATGAGAGCGTTACTGTCCAGTCCCTGTAGGGGGCAGCGAATCTCAACACACTTGAGTCCATCGGAGCAAGTCTAGAACAATATCATGAGATTATGAGTGTGCAGCTAAATTCACAGCATTGTAGAACTGTATTTCATACATTTAGCTGGGGCTCATTTAACTTTATGGACAATTTAATGTTTTTGAAAGAAATATAACCAAACATCCACATAAACTATTATGGACTGGTACCACAAATTTTCCATATTAACCCCCGAGTGCATTTTCTTTAGTCCGGCTTTACCCAAACTAAAAAGGGTAAAGCCACTTTTGAAAGCTAAGACCTACAAAACTCATCTACACTGATCTCTATTATTAAAAATATGCTTCAGTTTGCAGATATAGTGTGATACAAATTGATAAAAAAAAATATCTGTATAATGTCAACCAAAATTAAGCGCGGAGTGCTCAGCATTCTCAAAAAACTTTTTTTTTTTTTCCCAACAAAAACTTTGTCAGGAAAAAACTTAAAAGCAAACAAACATAAAGGCAGTAGCAATACAGTAATTTTAGATTGAGGGAGACAAAAGGGCACGAAGCGCCCCCTTGTTTTGGGCAGGGCGGTCGGCGAGGGCCGATAATCGCCGCTTTGTGGCTATATTGTTTGTTGTGTTTTCATCACACATTTATGTCACTTTGTCATCGTTTTTTCATCACGTTTTTTTTTGTCACTCTTTTGTCACTTTTTCATCCTTGTTTTTGTCACTATATTGATGCTCTTTTCAAGAAGTTTGGGTAAAGCCAAACTGGAGATAATGTGCTAAGTTAAGGTGGGGGTTAAGAGGTTAATCTTCATTGAGGTAATAGCGAACAAAGAAATCTCCATTTCATTCTATTTTGACAGAAGACACTGAACTAATTTCAGAGATATTAACAATAAACTATGTCAAAAATATTTTGACAGTTACGATGTCCCCCAACTCAATATTACTTAAACAATGGACTGTAGAGTGCATTGATGTTGTTTGTGAATGAAGCCCAATCCAAATACTCACCAGTGTTTTGTGTTTTCTCTTGAAGGGGAGAAAGACGATGTCCTCGGTGGAGCGCGGTTCAAGCTCACCTTCAGCTTCACGCTTCTTTCTATCTGACCAGCCCTTCATATTAAAGTAAATCATATTTTTCGACACTGAAAACATTAACTTATCGCTTAAACATACACTGGTTAGAGTACCTTGATGTGTTTGAGCGGATTGACCTCTTTACCAGGCGAACATGGGATGGGCTGTACCCCTTTACTGCTTACATGAGTCAAATACAGCATCCATTTCCCCACAGCGTTCTCTTTGGGCCAAAGGATGTTCAGTGAAATATTAGCAAAGGATTTGAGTGGTCGGCCCAAATTCGTTATCTGCATAAAAAACGTAATGTGTGAGCAGTTTGCCTAGTTAATACTTGATTTACTTAACTCACTCTGAATTCATATTTAACTGGTGTCCCAATTTCTTGTACTGAATTTATGGCACTCTCGCCTTTCCAGCTTTCACTCATGGACACTTGGGAAGGTCTGGTCAGTCTGAAGACATGAAGAAAAGTGACTACCATCCAACAACAAGCTATAATATCAGGAAATCTGTTACATACATACATACCCATATACCTGCAGTTTCAGTTCAAACACAACTCTGGCAAAAGCCTCGACCGCCGGTATGACCTGCTCACTGGTCCTACCACACAAACATGGTTACAATATTACTGTATGAAGATCTATGATTGTTTTTCAGCTACTTACGTATTGAGTTGCAGGGTGACATTGACGTGATTTGTGCTCAATGAGATGCCAGAGGTTGCGAGGATTACATAAAAAGTGACCTAACAGAAGCATATCATGTCATTGTGATGTGTTTTAAGTATAATAGTAACAACACTTATAAAACTACAGGATAAATGCCCTCACCTCACTGTCTCTTTGCAGTGGGTTCCCTAATTCACAGTTGATCAAAGTTCCTTTGTCATTAGCTGTGCAGCTCACTGGAGATTTATTCTGGTAAAGCACAGAAATTATAAGTAGTCAATGGGTTCTTTAAAATAACCAGAAATATATGTGTATAAAAGAGTAAGTTGTTGAAATTATCTTTTCAACCTTTTCAATATACCTCCAAGGCTTCTCCCAAAACAAGGCAAGAGGCCTCAACCAAACCCTGTCATATATGTAGTACCTACATGTGACCAGCAGATGGTACTGTAGGCGTTAAGACTGTCAGAATATTTCAAGTTCCGTGATGGTGTTTGCACTGTGTGCATGAAACGAAACTATGAACTTTACTAGCGTACAAAGATTGGTTTAAAGTAGTGGGAATTTTTGAGTGAAATACTGGATTTTGAGCTGTAGTTATTAGGCCAATTATAAGACCACAGGCGAGTTTTTTTTTTTTGAAGGAATTGTAGTTTTACAATATGGTACTTTTTAATTTTACTTGAGTAATGTTATAATGAAGTACCTATAGTTAGTAATATATAGTTATAATGAGTAAACCTTTAAAATGGCAAAAGCTTCATGCTGATAAAATATATGAAGTTTATGTTTCATATATTTAAGCACTTTATTCTTTTTGTATATTTTTTGCGGCATGTCCTTTAAAAATACTAGGAATTTTACATATTTTTATGTTGTGTTTCTCACGACTGAAGCGTAAATCAGACCTACTTTTTGTACACTTACATGAGTCATTATTTTGGTCACTTCTTTTTTCTTGAGTAAAATAATTTCAAAGTAAAGTTACTCTTACTATTCCGCTACTCTACCCACTTCTGTTTAAAACTGAAATCAACAGTAGATACTACTTTGTGCAGAAGAGATTCTTCATGGAGCCAGTTCTTGGACTATTCAGATGGAGAACATCACCTCATGTCTGACTCTAAACTATTTCATGAGATTGCTATCAGTAATTAACACATCTTGACTGTTTGCATTGAAACAGGAGGGCTATGGCAGATACAGGATGTCTGTAAAACATCTGCACTGACTGTGTGTGTGGAGCCTTTTGTCAGTACTCACTGATTGTGCGTCATAGACCACAGTGGAGTAGTGAAGAGCGTCAGGCAGAGTGATGGCCAGGCTACTCTGGTGTGCATCGTCGCCATTTCTGTTTGTAGCTGTTATTTCCAAAGCAATATCTCCATCAGACGGAGTGATGGTAGCGAGGCCATCTTCTCTATATACATGAAAATTAATTGAAGATCACTGTATCCTAATTACGGATGTTCTTTTTCCTTCTGTCTTACCTGTGCAGTGACGTGAACACCTCTTTACTGTGCTGTTTCTCTACAGAGCAGAACTTGTATTCTAGTGCTAGCTGGCTTTGGCAAATATTGTCTTGGCCACAGCCTGCATTTATCAAAGTAATCTGTGAACATGTTTCAAACAATTAGCAGATTTGAAATATGTTTATTTTTTTGTAAAAAGACAAAATAGGAAAATACCCCAGAGACAGCTCTTCTCTGCTGATAAAGGTTCAAGACAGGGGGCAGGTTTGATGGGCCGGTTCGGGAGCTGGGGGATGAGCTTAACAAGGATAATGTGACCGATATGGGAATCTTGTGCAGCTTGTCCACGATTTCACGCTGTTGAAGGCAATGCAAGTGTTATGGACTGTTGACAATAATAGCAGACATTAATGCAGAGCAATGAGACTACAGTGTTACCCAAGGCTTCCATTAGTATCTCTCTATATATTTTGATGAAAAACTAAAATGTCATTACTTTGAAAACAGAAAAAACAGTACCACTAGTTTGAGCTTGGTGTCCGTACACGTTTCCCCATTTTGTGCAGGCAGTTCCAACTGTCCTCTGTTTGGGCCCATGAAGTCCATTCTCGGGGAGAGTCTGGCCTTCCTTCTGTCAGAGTCCACCTCAAAGGTATAGTTTAACACTGCAACAAAGGACATTTCTACTTTTACTTTTACTTGTGTGTGTGTTATAATAAGCAGTAGACTACTTACATAATTTGGGATTGAAAGTCTCAGGGTATGCGGTGTACCTAAAGCACGCCTTTGCTGCAAAGTCGCTTAGAACAACAATTGGAAAAAAAATAGATAACAAAAACAGCAAAAACGAAAAAAGGAGACATTTAATTAGTCTTACCAAGTCTGTTTTTGACATTTTTCTTTAGTTATGTCAATTGCATTTGGTGTTACTTTGAAAGAGATATTGACACTGACCACAGGCTTTGATCTATAAAGTAAAAAAAGGAGATACTTTTTGACTGTATGTCAGAATGATGTGAATTTGAAGTGGCGATTGACTCCTCCACCTGTAAACAAAAACAGATCCAGAGAGCGCCGCAACAGCCAGATCGGGGTAGTGGTTGTTGTCCACATCCAGATTACCAGACAAAGAATATCCAAACAGAGTCACTTTGCTCGACCCTGGTGAAATTACCTGGGATAAAAAAGGGAATGCTGACACAAAAATAGCATTGAGCGAAGATAAGAATATTTTTTATCTGCCTCACTTGAGCAGGTTTTTTGTTAATGCCTCTTGCTGATCCACAGTAAATGTAAACACGGCCAGAACTTTCATATGGTGCTCCGACTGCGATGTCTGTCAAAACCAAGCACAGAAAACAATAGTCAGTATCCCTGCATTGATATTACAAGTTTTAATATTGACAGAAAACGGGCACTTTTCTGTCCCTTTGAACGCCTGGTGGAGGTGTACTGTTGTCGACCTCTGCTGGATACTGTCGGAAGTGATGCAATTTTAAATGTTGAACAAGCAACCTGATGTTAAAGGGGCTTGATGCAAGATAGCCATTTTATACTCACTACTGCCACCTCAGGTCATACGTGGAACTGCACCTTCTATATTAAGCTCGTGCATGACGGCACTTTGGACCCGAATGAACACCTTTTTGAGTGACAGTGCAGGATTTTAGAGGCAGTCAGTCACTCACTCACTCACTCACTCACTCACTCACTCACTCACTCACTCACTCACTCACTCACTCACTCACTACATTCGCTAGGCTTCCTGGTGTTCCCAAACGGTCTCCCATCCAAGTCCTGCCAGGCCCTTCCCTGCTTAGCTTCCAAGGTCTGACGGGATTGGGCATAGCAAAGGCGGTATGGCCACTACATATTACAAATTACATAATTTTAATTTTTTTTAAACTCCGTATAGTCCCTTTAAAGCAAAACTAAGTAACTCATGCCCATAGAGGCCATACGCGCCACTGCAAGTGTCGTAGCATGTTGCGTTTTTTTACTCATTAATTGTCCGTGAGAGTAAATACTACGCTGACAGAAAAGATAAAGGGAGAGAAGGATATTGTACATCCAATCACACAATGGAGATTTTTTTTTTCACTCAAACTTGGCTATAAATGCTGTTTAAGTGGCGCTAGCCCGCAGTTAGCTTTGCCCGTTAGCCTGTTAGCTTCTTCTTCATGATTCTATTAGTGTGTATTGGGGCCTCCTACAAGTTACTCAGTACTGCTTTAATATTAGCAACATGATGTTAATTTTGTAGTGCAGGTATTTTGGTATAGCTGCTGTATAAATGAAATGTTGATTTTTGCATACAAAGTGTTTAACTTTAACCTCCGAATCCATCTTGGTTGATGTCTCCTATGTTTTCAACAGCAAGTCCAAACATTGAGTCTTTACGACGTCCCAGTAGTTGGACGGGATCTGTCTTCTCCCAATTAGTTCCTTCATTGTTTATGTAGATATACACTGCTCCTCCGACCTCTCCGTCTTTAACAAAATACTGTGGCGCTCCAACAGCCAAGTCTTCCCATCTGCAACAGGAATCACAAAACTTTCATTTTATTTTTGTTTGGTTTTTTTTTCATTCAAAAAATATGACAGAATAGTAGAGAATTTACCCATCCGCATTGAAATCCACTACGGCTAAGTCATAACCAAAAGATGAGGCCAGTCCTGGTCCAGATAAGATCAATTCCACAGACAGATTCCTTCGCGCCGCTATGTCCGCTTTGAGAAATGACACTTGTCCGCTGTAGCCTCCTCTGGGCGCTCCGGACACTATGGTCATTTCTCCCTTTCGGACCAGGGCCATTCCTGTGTCAATGGAAAATCCTAAAAAAAAAAAATCAGGTAAAGTGAACTTTTTCATGGCAGTATCTTGTAAGCGGAAGAGACTGACCCAAGTAGCTGCTTCTGTCAAGAGGAATGAGCCTGTGGTTCAACTGGTCAATGTCTCCAGTCTCACGGGGGTCTTCACTGTCGATATCCACATCGTCAATTGGCTCCATGCGCACTATTCCTTATGTGCATAAGATAGACATTGTGTGACAAAAACTCTGACTTTTTATAATAATTACACACATGTAACTATAATTGCATAACCAACTACACACACATCTTTTAGCTTATGAAACATTTACAAACAGAAAGCACAGAAAGTCAATTCATTGTCAAAATGATGAATGACTAAGTATAATGTAGTGCGCAGTGAATCTCTTGACATCTACAATAATATGAAATTTTATGTCAGAGATAGCTCATTTATTTACTCAAATAACCTGAATAAGTGTACTTTTTAGAGTAGTTTTTTTTTTACTTAATAACACGATGGTAAAGAACTCACTTTTTTTTTTTCATGGTGTATTCAAAGTTCATTTATATAGCACATTTAAAATACAGTCGACACTGCCCAAAGTGCTGTACGAGTTTCAGACAAGAAAAAATATTCAAGGTACAAAATATATACATATCGAACACAAGAAGCTAATAAAAATCTCATCCAAATCCTGTTTTGAACCTTTACCTGTTAAATGATATGGTTCAGTACCTCTTACCTTTCCACTGGTACGCCCCTGGTGCTCCAAATATCACGGATGAGTTATCCTTTGCGAACGTAGCTCCATGACCTTGTTGACACAACGCAAACCATTCGTGGTCCATTCGTCGGCTCAGAAGGTGTTGGGAGTCACACACCACCCTCCGAAATGTCCTGTCCTCTCCCCGCGCCTGCAGATCATCCCCCAGCATGTAGCACTGCCCGGTCAGCAGGTGAGGGACAAACTCCCCTGGGACCCACTCTCTGTACCTGTGAGCGCACATCTGGAAATTCAGCACACACAATTAGGTGTGCTCAAGGACACAGAAACACTTTATAATAGGTCGACTGATATATCGGCCGGACGATATATCAGGCCGATATTTAGGGATTTTATAATATTGACTATCGGCAGATCAAGTGCAGATCTAGCGCTCGATAACTCCGGGACCAAATGTGAAAGAGACTGCTTTTTTGCATTGGAAAGAGTTAAGTCGTGGCTTATGCGAGTCCTTCTACAACTTCCTAGGTCTCAGGGGAACAGAGAAACATTGCGATGAAAATTGGTTAGCTACAAGTTTGCTAAATACAAGTTTCACTAAACCTCAGTGAATATGGACATGCTGCAAGTCATTTTGAAGCTCAGAACCTGGAGAATTCAATCGCTGCACCACACTATTTTTGATCGGCTAGCAACAGTATGCTAATGCTAACTGCAGCATGCTAATGCTAACAGCAACTAATCAAAGCTGGAGCTGAAGCTATGACTGGATCATCTAGTAATAAAATAAAATCGGCCAGTGCTGGAGCGGCCAAGTATTTATGTTTTTACAGGATTATAGACCAGACATTTGGAAATATCGGTCAAAAATATTGGTCAGAAATCCCCAAAAATCGGTATTGGCATCGGCCTTAGAAAAACCCATATCGGTCGACCTGTTACAAACATGCAACACATTCTACAGCTTGAATCATACAGCCATTTGGAATGTTAGTGTTTCTCCACTCTCCAAACACTGTTTTTGCATTGTTATTTTTTTGGTGCATTTTTATTTTACTTCCCAAGGTCCCAGGTCATCAATCCCATAAAACTTCCAGAAAACCTTTTAATTAATTTATTAATTATTTGGTACGCTTCTGTGAAGTTAACAAGTTTTGTATCATCTGCCCCTAGCTCAGTAATTCTCAACCTTTTGGAGCCGTGACCCCCATTATAACAGGTAAAGGGGTTTGTGACCCCGCCCGGGTCACACCGTGAGAAATAGGAACATTTGCCTACATAATTCTTAAAAAACAAAGAAAAAAACAAATGGCTGAAATAAAATTCATGAAACTACGAACAAATAATGGCACTCTGGTACAATAGCAAACACATGCTAAAATAAAACATTAGATTATTTGCTAATGAAAATATGTATATTTTATCTAAATGATCTGGCGACCCCCCAAATTTGTCTGGCGACCCCCATGGGGTTCCCAACCCCCAGGTTGAGAACCACTGCCCTAGCTGACACGACAATATGAAATAGAACATGTAATCATGCACTTTTTTGTGTTCGTGTGAAAACATAAATACAAATAATACAAATGACAAAACAGGACAATGACATCAGACCAACGCTGTTTTGCGCCAGGCTGAAGCTCATGCACAGGCTCAGGTCTGTTTATTCAGGCTTGGGGCTGGCACAAACAGTGAATGTGCCTCCTCATGTGCATGGAATGAGTTGATTTCACACAAAGATTTCTATAGCTCACCATTACATTCCTCCCTGGACCTTGGCTTGTTACTCTGGCTCCCATCCATTGGTTGTTAATGCCCCTACTACTGAGGAACTCTGGAAAAGTCACAACATATTAACAAATAAATACATCAACAAATTATTTACTTCAATGTGTTAATAAATGTTAATAAAAAAATTAAAAAAAGATAAAACATAATAAGTCAATGAAACGGACATGCCTTCATGGTCAAAGAGTATGGGCTGACAGGGCTCTGATGCCTCGCTCAGGTCACACTTGTAAACCACACCAGTCACATTCTCATTGTGTTGATGTTTCGACTGTGGCGCTCCGACCAGCAACCTGTGTAATGCATTATTTAAAACATACACACAAATGACCGTTTCACTCAGGCTCATTTTACTTACAGATTCTTCCGGGTAGGATTCAGCTGCTGGTGGAAGGTGATAGAAAATCCGAACAAACTGCCTGGATCTCCGTGTTTCTGCAGCGCAGTTTGAGTCTCAATGTTAAAGCCTGCAGCAGTAGATATGCATGAGCACATCCAAAGCACCGCCATGCTCTTTTTCAACGCCATGTTTATGTGAGTAGTTGCAAAAGCATTTCCCAAATGCTGCGGCCCGTGTTGCCGTCTATGAGGATTGGCTACAGCAGGTGCGAGGCGACTGACTGTAGAAATACAAACAGGGTGCGGTTGTGAGAAATTTATCTTCAACTGACGACGCTCCAATGGTCAACTTTATGGGTTCAGACTAGAGTGTGGGTTAATATTTACTCATTCAGTCACAGTACGTAGTTGGAGCAGAGACACACCTTTCAAACAAAAAGAAATAGGTCAGATTTGTGGAAACATTGTGTGCTTACTTCTGCTAGGGTGCCTCCATGTTGTTATTCTGGTAAGCTTGCTTGCAAATAGGATTGTGCTTATTTATTATCTTATAATTTATTTATGATGGTTTGTTGATATATTATAAGACTAAAGTTGTGACTGACTCCCAATGTATCCCTCTGAGTGGGTGGCTCAGGGGGGGTCTTTGCCCACTTAACCATCCCGCAGACACGTCCCTGCATTTTAGAGCACAGCTTTGAATGGTCATTTATATTTTTTATTTAAATAATGATTGACATGTCTGTATCTAAATCCAATTGTAGCTGTATTTGCCAGTTTTAACCAAAATGGGTTGTGAATTATCAAATACATTTGAAAACACAAATTGACCTTTCAATTTTCAGTGAAACCAAAATACATTTAATTTAATTTAACTTGGCTTCAGCTAGTGTGTGAGCTTGTGTCTGTCATTCACTTAATACAATATATTAGATTACTTTTTATTTACATTATTTAAACCAGATAAACAACAAGATAAAAGATAAAAATGCCATTGTGTATCCTGTAGACTGAGATGAAAGTTGGCTGTAGAAAAAGGCCATACAGTCATATGAAGTATATGTTCAGAGCTGACACCCACCAGCGCTTTGACTTCCTGTCCCTGTCCCTGGTACAGGAAATAACATTTGCTCAGCATCAGAGTTCGCTGTTGATGTGGAGATTACACTTGACCATAGTTTGCACTACAAACTAAAGCAACAAGATAACATCTCTACTTTCTTAGTAAATGCAATGGATTTTTTGCTTCATAACAAAGTTGCGTGCGGATGCTTCCACACATCAGCTCAGCTTTACCACAGTAGCTGGGGCAGTTCGGGGGAAGTGGTTCGCTTTCTCTTTAGGCGTTTAAACAAATGTCGCTGACTGACAGATCCCACCTACATCTCAAATGAAACCAAGTTCTTTGCAACCACAGATTCTCACCTTTACAATAAAAACGTATGCATGTGAAAAATGAAACACTTTATTTTACACTAACCCTGATTCATTCTACCTGCCGAATTTAGTACAACGTAATTTTTTTTCATATATATAGATATATAAAATTGAATTTTTTATGTATATTAAATACATTGTACTTGTACTGTGCATTTTTATAGATGATTATACCCCAGCTATGCTGATTATACAATAGATGAATTAAAAATGTGAGGTATGTCGACAATTAAGGCAAAAGTTGATTCATTAAAAAATTGTGATGTCATTCCTGAGCCTGCTACCGTCCTCATTGGGTCGGGGACCATGGATCTCCTGATCAGCTTGCTCCACTGGCTCCTATCCTGCACCAAGGTCGTGCACACCAAATTTGACACTGTGACATGTGTACATTTGATGTATACATCTTCAAATTTATGAAAGCAGGCCCCCTGTGTGTATGTTTCTGGAGGTGTTGCTGCCATATATATATATATATATATATATATATATTAACCATGATAACCATAATGATGACCTTTTTGTGAGTGAAATTACCAGAACTAAATCATGCTCTAGGTTTTATGACCAAATCATGTGACCAACAATTCTCTTTTTAATGTAGTTTCTAAATGTCACCTTTTAGCTACAGTCATATCCTGTTTATGCCCAAAGCTTTGCGTCTACTGGGCGAGAAAAAAAAAGTGGTCTGTTAAAATTCGAGAAACAGTCCACCGCAGTCAACATCCTCCAGTCATTCTGCTGCATCCTGTGGCTTCAGTCGGTCCCAACACTTGTGCTTGAATATCTCTGACAGCATGTAAACTAAAGGGGAAGAGCTAGGGGGGGTTACATAATGTTACTTAAGAGGAAGTGAAGACCTATGTGTAATGAATAAAGTGATGTGTTGTTTTTCCCCAGTTAAACCCTAAATAAATTACATACAGCAGTTCTGGTGTGGACCCTCAAAAAATCCTTTTGCATCTGATGATGACAATGCCAACAAACACAGGAAAAAGCAATGCAAGTCTAAAAGAGACTTCACTTTTGATGTGGTTGGTTACACATGACCCAACTGAGGAGATTTCATGTTCAGCCGCTAGAGTTTATATTCAATTCAAGTCATATCAAACTAAAACATCAGGCTAATCCTCCAGTTTTGTACTTCCTATCATTATGAGCTAAGATCTGGAGAAGGCAACCCAGGCTGTGCACTGCAGTTGTCCATATGTCTGAACAGGACTGACCATGTATTTTTTCTTTCTTAATTTTTTCCCCCATAAAGCCAGACTACTGGCTTTGTGCTGTCCATAAAACCATTAGGCTTCATACACCGGACAGTTCAGTGTAGAAGAGGGTAACCGGTGGGGAGAAACATTCATCAAATTGTCAGAGCCGAGGCTTGACACCATAATGCCGCATTCTATGTACAGTATAATACATGGTTTCATGCCTCTAGATCAAAGTGCAGATCAACAAACGTGCATGTCAAACTTTGTGTGTAGACCATGAAGTGATTTTTAAGAGACCACATCATTTACTATGCAGCGTATTTCTGCAAACTGTCTCTAAACCAGTATCAGTTTTAGTTAAACAAAATGTAAAATAATCTCACTGCCAACATACAAAAATATAAATATACACATGTAGTTTTCTGGGTCATTTCAAGCAAAGAAAGGGTACAGGAAGTACATATCTTTAAACAGCCAATCACAATGATTTCTAGTAATTTGGCCTTGTGACTAAATCTGCCGTTTGGGTGGGAAGATGTCAGTTGTGCAACTGTGTGAAATGCCACAATGATAGAAAGACTGGGACCTTTGATTCTTCTAAGCACATTAAGTAAGTATATCTGTATACCTGCTAGCCTGAACTGCCGTGAATGTTTCTATGTTTGAGTTTAGTTTTTGAAAGTGTAATTGTATCTGTGGTAACCATTAGTGTTGTGTTTTCCAGTTGTCAGTCAGCTCAAAGGACATGAACAGATTCCTTTGACTATGGTCAAACCTGGAGATAACTTCACTATGATCTGTTCAGTCAATAGGACTGAAGCCGGACTGATTTACTGGTACAGAATGAGTTCTGAACCAGTAATCAAAACCATTGCCGAGGGTTCCTATGAAAAGATATCGCTGCTTCAAAAAGACAATCACAGATTCAGTTTAACAAAAGTGGAAAAAAATCTTTATTCTTTCAATATTTTTAATGTCACTAAAGAAGATGAAGCTTCTTATTTTTGCCAAGCTGGATCATCGTACAAAATGACTTTCTTCAACGCTACTTTTTTGATGGTTCTTGGTAAAGCATTTTGTTTATTTATTCATTTATTTTGCTTAAAATCTCAAATATGGTCATGCTTGTAGTAATTTTGTTTTGGTCTACTTTTGTAATTTGAACAGATCAAGGGAACAACTCTTTCCATGTGAATCAAATCTCTTCAGCTTCTGCTCCGCTGGGAGGTTCGGTGCAGCTCGAGTGTTCTCTTCTGTCCAAAAGCGACCCCTCAGTCCCGTGTCCTTCTAAACGCAGTGTTCACTGGTTCAGATCTGGATCAGGGAAATCTCCAGCCAGCACCGTCTACACTTTTAAAGACCAGACTGAGGAACAGGACCAAAGGAAGTGTGTTTACAGACTGACCACAACTCTGCAGGACTTAAATGACACCGGGACGTACTACTGCGCTGTGGCCACATGTGGAGAGATCCTGTTTGGAAACGGAACAAGAGTGGAGATAATCAGCAGTAAGAAAAATACAATGCTCTAAGTAGATTCTAAGTATTGACTTCATCCAGGTTAAGAAATGTTAATGATAATATAGAACTGATGATGGTGATTAGATGATCTTCGAAAATAATGTTTTTAAATCCTGATATGCGGCTGTCAATCAGAGGGTCAAGATGAGATCACTTTGGAGCTCTTTTCTATAGTGGCCCTGAAGTGCAAGTCACAAATACAGCATTAAAGCACTTTTGTTTGTGCGTTTCCACTTTTGTTACTACCTCGATTTCTCGTGCATTATTTTGGTATAACCGCACACGTAGTCCGGTAGTTAAATCACTGGGATATCACTCTGCTGTGGTGGGCATTGCCATAGCAACGCATGACACAGCTGAATCAGATAAACGCATAATTAGTGATTGGCAGGAACGAATGAGATGGATTTTGTGGTCAATTTCAACGTTTTTGGCCAAAACAAAACATTTGATAAATGGGAAGTAGAGGAGAGTGAGCAGCTAGGTTAGCCTACTGTTCATAAAATATGAGCTTTCGATTTCTATGATTTTCAGGCGTACATAAAATGATCTCTGCACTTGAGCATATTTGGCTGGATTAGTAAAGTCAAACATAAAAGTTTCAGTTTGTGGGGCCCAGGTGTGAGCGACTCAACCGCAGCTGCTGTTTCCATAAACAGTTGAGCTCGTTGAGCTAGCTAGCTTGCTTCAGGTTAAACAGCGTAAAAGTGAAATAACTCCTGCCCACGAGTGCCGCACATCGGTGTTTACTTCCACGGAAAAGTGCTGGGTTTGTCCTGTTGTGTTGTGATTCTGGCGATGCAGCATGTGCTTATGTTGTTTCGTTGAGCCTGACTGAGATCCTCGTAATAGCTGCGGAGAATGGCTCGCTCTGAGACGAGCCTTCAGTGACCGGCTAATAACCCACATAAAATAGTCCCGGTAGTCTGGCATATTTAGTAAGTTTAGTAAGTTAAGTAACACCGACGTGCAGCGGAGTGGTGTTACTCCGCGTCCTGCATATAACCGTCTAATGCACGGCTCCGAGTTGTTTAATCCTTACATAATGTACACCTAGCACGGCAACAGTTAAATAATAGTTTAACGTTATCACGTTCTATATCACTCCACTGCAGCTGTTTCCATAGTAACGATAAACAATTGAGCTGGAATTACTATCAGGTAAAACAGATAGGACTTAAAAAAATAAGCAAACAGGCCCCAATGAACAGTTTCATTGGGGCCTGTTTGAGCGGCGTCGTTTGAGCGACGATGGTTTGAGCGGGATAGTGCACATTATCCCTTACTTGTGCGTTTCCACTTTTGTTTATGCGTTTCCACTAATGTTTGTGCGTTTAAGATAAGATAAAATAGCCTTTATTGATCTCACAATGGAGAAATTTTGTACAAAAAGAAATAAAAAGTTATAGTCAGTGTTAGCGGTGCAGGTTTATGTCATAGTGCAAATGGTTGATAAAGTGACGCAGATAAGTGATGTAAATACAGGGGTTATTGCATGTATTTTGCAAAGGGGTTATTGCACATGTTACTTTACAGTCTTGTACAGTCTGACAGCAGTGGGGATGAAGGCCCTGCGGTAGCGCTCCTTCTTGCACTTAGGGTGTCTCAGTCTTCCACTGAAAGAGCTGCTCAGCTCCTCTACAGTCCCGTGCAGTGGGTGGGAGGTGTTGTCCGCTAATGTTTTTGTGTTTCCACTTTGGTTTGTGCATTTCCACCATTTTGTTTAACGTATCCACTTTTGTTTATAATAGTTTTAATAATAGACTCCCGTCTCCTCGCTCCTTGCCGTTTACCACAACGACCACGTTCCAAAGGGAAATCAGATTGATTTACAGACTCTCTAACTATCTAATGGACAACTAGCTTGTTTTGCCCACAGATGGAGGTACTGTAGCAATGGAAGGCAATGGCGGCCCCCTAGCGTCATGGTCAGAAAGCAGTGCAGCCAGCGGCCATTGGTTTTAGCGCTGTGTTTGTGACTTGCACGTCAGGGCCACCGTACTTTTCTTTTTTCCATTTCCTGTTGTCTTAACAATCATTTAAAGGTATACAGCCCAAAAAACCACCACGATTGCAGTTTAAAAGATTTTCACAGACTCCACGCTTCTATCTGATCCACTTTACTTATGTAACAACCGGGTTTCCATGAACTGCACATACAATAGTTCAATCAAAACAAATTAAACACTTCAGCTCCAATAGTCCTCATGAAAATAGTTTAAACCAGATGTAAAATCATATAAAAAATAAAATAGGTAAAAAATTAAGTTGTTCGAAAATTCAGCTTCCCCGCTTCCTCCTTCCTCTTCCTCCTGCAGCTCCCTCCGCTCCACCAGTCTTTCACCATCTCGTTTGTCCCTCTTTTGTTTCCTGTAGCTCCTCTTGTGACGCCTCCACTGTGCTGCAGGTGTGGGGCCTCTTCAGTGTCTCAGAAGATGAAACGTGTAGATCTCAAATGGGTTTAGCTGATAAGCAAGCATTTTGTTTACCTTTAAAAAGCTGCTTTCTTCAGGACCATTTTGGACTCTCAAAACAAACAAATCCACCAAACCTCCACAAAAAGACAGCACAGACATACAAAAAAAAGTATCCCGAAAAACAATGTGGAACATAAACCACAATGCAGTTCGCTGAGAGGGGTAAAAAATTACGCTGTACCAGGAGAGAGGGAGGTTGCTTCCTGTTTTCACATCGCCACGACAACAACCTATTTGACCGTATTTGACCAGCTGTATGAATGGTCAGCATGGTGCCTTTACTTTCCGTCACAGTGGTCTTTTGGACGCTCCATGATCAATTGTTTGGAAAGTTTTGTGGCGAGAGGGCCCGTCAGCAGTAAAAACCTTCCTAACAATTGATCCTGGAGCGTCCTAGAGAGCACTGTGATGGAAAGTAAAGGCCCCATGCTGACAACCGCTCTCTTCTGTCCACACAAAAAGTCGCGTAATGCACCTTTAAGATGAGACTTCACTCCACTTTGAAGTCTCCTCATTCTGAAGTCTCTCAATCTCATGTAAATACTACCTATTTTCAGAGTAAATAATGACTGGATTTGTTTTTACTGGTGAGTGAACAGATTTTCTTGTTTTTGATAGAAATGCTCTCCATACTGAAGATATCGGTAATTTGTTCAAACCTCACCTGCACCCACGGGGTCATTTATCAAGAGTGCAAGCTGAAATATATAATATGCTATTAAGTGAGCATGTTACTAATGATGCTACTATTTGATATTGCCTGTAGCACAGTATTAGGACCCCAAGTTTGATATTATGAATGAAAGAATGCATCCCACTTTGCACATGAGCTAACGTTTGGTGAATGACCCTCCTACTGTTGTTACCAGTGGGTAAAGTGGATTTTGGCTGTGGTGGACCTTTAGTCTTGAAGGCTCAGTTGCATTAGGTGGATCTATGATAGGCTGTACGTTCTTGTATCAGACAGTGTTTTATATGGCTCCTAATTACTCTATTTTGCTTTATTATATTTTGCTTTATTTATATTTTCAAAATGTGTTTTAAACTATTTTACAGAATAACCATTTTTTAGGCGTTTCTTGTTTGAGATGCTCCCTGAATGTTGTGTGTAGCAAATAAAGTACAACAGGTTCCCCAAGGAATTTTTTTATTTAATCTGATAAAATTTAATGCAATCTGATGAATCTACCTTATGATAACTTTCCTAAAAAAGAAAAGTTTATTATATGTAACACTCATTTTTAGATCTGTTATTATACTACTTCTATTATTTATTCTCTTCTGTGTGTATCTGTGTTTCTCAGAGCTACTACTACTGAGCTACTATTACTGTGGGGCTCCAGTCCGCAACCGGTTCCTTTGTGTGTGACTTTTTAAATTGCTTTTATCATGGGCAGGTTCAGAGGCTCAGATCAGAGGTGTGTAAAAGGCTGTTACCCTGCACCTTGCGCCTGATCGCTATGTTGCTTTTCTCTTCATTATGCCTCCTAAATTAATCTGTAAAACTGCAAATAATATGTAAAATAACGCTGATTGTTTTTAAGTGTCCAAAAGCTTGAGAAGAGAGAGAGACTACTTCATAAAATCTCTGTCAGTTTTTGGATTTGTGGACTTGAGTTCATGATAAATGCCATTGAGGCGCATTAAAAGAGCAGCTTATTCATCAATGTGCGCACGGGGAGTGGACTGTGCTGTTGCCGCTCTAAATATGGTGTTGCTCAAAATGTTGAAAAGAAAAGTGTTTTTTGTTGTTTACACCGACAGATTAAAACAGTAATGGTAATGTTTTTATCCCTACAGCTGTGGACTTGCAACTGGTTTGTGTTGCACTTGGAGTCCTGCTGTTCTGCTCGGCTGTGATCCATGTGGTGATGTTCTACCAGTACAGGAAAGCTACACATTTCAAAGGTGTGTATTTGCCAAAAAATGAAAAAATCAAAATCTATTTTACTGCAATAAAATATTAGGTCACGCTTTCTTCATCAAATTGACTAAGTAACTAAGTAAGTAAGTTAATGCTGTGGTTCTCAGCTGGCGGATAGGCACCCAAAAGAAAAAAAATATGCTGTTTTTCCCATAGTATGCTTTAACCCAGCGCTGTTAGTACGCTGCACGGCATGGTTTACACGTTTATTGTTTTCATTAAAAATGGACCGCAGGAGTTGTGGGCGGCGAAGGCACATGAGAACGGCAATGATAAGTTTTGTCAGTGATTTGCTATGTTGACTGTGGGCGGGCAGCGCAGAGAATAGAGCGGGTCGTCTTGTGATCGGAGGATTGGCAGTTTGGGCAAGACACTTCACCCACCTAGTCTCCAGCGTCTGCGTACACTGGTGTATGAACGAGAGTGTGAATGGGTGAGTGATTTCTTGATGAAAAGCGCTTTGAGTGCATAAAAGCAAGTAGAAAGGCGCTATATAAATGAAACTGTTGAAACCATTTACTGCTGACAAATACTGCCTTGTTCGTGCTTTAAAGGAATAAGGTCCCGGGTTCGATGGGACGGGGCCTTTCTGTGTGGAGTTTGCACGTTCTCCCCGCGTCTGTGTAGGTTTCCTCCCGATACTCCGGTTTGCCCTCCCACTACAATACAATGGGCCAGGATAAATGAAAGTGTGTTTGAGAGTGCGAGTGGGGGATTGGCATGCTCATTTACATGCACTGTCCCAACCACATAAACCAATAAATATAAATAAGAAATGAACAAAGGAGTACAACTGTTTTTGTTGTGAGTAGAGGTGGGTAGAGTAATTAAAATATTATATTATATATTATATATATTATTATTATAACCCTAACCCTCAAGTAAGAGTAACTTTATTTCGAAATAATTTGAAAAAGTAAAAAGTAGTAACCAAAAAATGTACCTGAGGAAAATGCTACTGAAGTGTTGTTAGTACCGAGTAACTGTTGGAGCGGCTTAAAAAAGTTTAATTTGCAATTCAGTAGTGAAATTAATGAAAAAAGTACATGAAACACGAACTCTATAGACTCTATCTATTTGCGTCAACAGAAAGCTTTTGCCACTTAAAGATTTACTCACTGTGGAATGAGTAACTTTTTTAATACAGATGCATCAATGTAATATAAAGTAGAGTAGTTAAAAAATACATTGTAAGACAAAACTACTATAAAGAGTTACTCAAGAACATGAACTAGAGTAAATGTAACTGAGTACAACTCGCCTCTGGTTAAGACTCAACTTTTTGATCCATGAAGCTACACCTGATGTGACGTATAATAATGTTAGACACAGTTTAGTTCACTTTAAAAGGGATGCAGCTTATAGGTTTAGTTTGCTGCACATGCATTATGGTTCTGTCCTCAGCATCTTGGTGCTGACAATTTGCTGAATGTCTCCCCCCACTCATTGCCCCCTACATCAACCTGTGCTGTCCTGTCCCAAAACCTTCGGGACAAAAATTCCTTTTAAAAAAGTGAACCCTTAAAAGTTTTTTTCTCAACAGGAGTTATAACAACTCACAATTCCACTGAAGTCTTGGACAGAGACGAGAATCTGTCGAACACTCCGGTAAAAGTCAAAAGCATTCATGAAAAGTTGCTTGTTGTGCAATCATAGAATCATAAAGTCTTATCTTCTTCTTCTTCTTCTTCTTCTTCTTCTTCTTCTTCTTCTTCTTCTTCTTCTTCTTCTTCTTCTTCTTCTTCTTCTTCTTCTTCTTCTTCTTCTTCTTCTTCTTCTTCTTCTTCACAGGGTGACAATGTAGCAGGTGTGAATTATGTAGCACTGGATTTTCCTTTGAGAAAAGTGAAAAGAAAAAATCTAAAAAACACATTGCCTCCTGAATGTTTCTACTCCGCCACCAGGGACTACCGCTGAAGTTTCATTCCCCTCTGTTTAACAGTGAATAAATTATATATTTTACACACATGTACAAACAGTTTTGTTGCAATGTAATTGTCTGTAATATTTTTAATTCTAATAAAGAACGAAAATGCTGCACAACCACTGACTCAAGATTTTTTTAACTGATATCTTCAATATAAGACAACAAAGCTTAATCCAAAAAAGTTAATTTGGTGTTGTTTTAAACTGTGAAACGCTTACTGTGAAACGCTTTATTTTAAATCATAAAGCAAAACATATATATTGGGGAAATAGGGAGGGCTTTCAGTGCTCCAGAAACATAGAACAGAATGTGGAAAGGAGACTACAAGGGTGTGCACAAGAGCAACAAAACAAAAGGCTGTGCAAGAACGACTCCCATCAACCACCGGAAAACAGAAAATCACATTGTGGACTGGGACAGAGCTAAAATCAACACCGGCACTGGGTTAAGGAGGTCATTGAAATTCGGAAATTTCAATGACAGTTTCAGGACAGTCGACCAGGAGGAGAGGGCATTTTAGCTATCACACACCTGGGACGCTGCACGGAAGAAGTCGGACTGCAGACGGCGCTGTTGTTCTGCCTCCACCGGTTGGAGAACAAGACCAAAACCTGTGTAAATCAAGAGACAAGAGACGTCACAACAATATCATGTGACCATCTCTGAGGAAGACTGCAGAAAGTGTTGGGTATGGAAGAGAGAAGAGACACTGGTCTGATGTAAAAGAAAACATTTTAAAACAACAAAGATTGTGTATGTGCTTTCATGTGGGGGCCTCTTAAATAAACAAATAAGATGTACAAAAGAAGGCAAATCTGTCTACTTAGTCCCTGTGGGGGTAATAGAAGTGTTAATGGGATGACTGGGGGGGTCTTTTCATCTCCCCCTGGTGTCTCTGGCCAGAAAACCACACTTCCTGTTCCGACTGAGAGCACCAATACACACTAATGGATTCACGAAGAAGAAGCTAACAGGCTAACGGGCAAAGCTGTGGGCTAGCGCCACTTAAACAGTATTTACAGCCAAGTTTGAGTAAAAAAAAAAAAAAAGATCTCTATTGTGTAATTGGATGTACAATATCCCTCTCTCCCTTTGTCTTTTCTGTCAGCGTAGTATTTACCCTCACAGACAATTAATGAGTAAAAAAAGGTAACATGCTACGACACCTGCAGTGGCGCTTATAGCCTCGAGGGGCATGAGTTACTTAGTCCTGCTTTAAAACAATAGCAATCAGTATCATATATTTTAAGTTAAGGCTTAAAATAGGCAGCACTCTTATATAGTTACATTGGTGATGAGCAGAACTTCAAATCAGTAATTCAGTAATTATTTGTTCAATGCTGGGAGCTGTGTCATTTTAAATTTAGCTGCTGGGGTAAAACAAGCCTGAAAATACTTAAAATAATATAAATATTGCTTCTAAATCTGCCTAAATGCGCTCATCACCTTTATAGTTTGCTAAATTGGAGACAATATTTGAAACCACCTTCCACAGACTTAGTATCGCTTACAAGAGGCACTGCTGAGACATCTAGACATGTAATGCTGAGACTTGAAGAATCAACTTCATCCTTTGAGGTACCCATGAGTAGCTTTGTGTTCTTTTGCACATTTCTTCATTTCTTATATTGTGATTGAACAAAGTTGTGTCCTTTCTTCTAGATTTGGATGTTTACTCGTGTACTTCTGTTGACGTAATTATAGCTTAGCCGCGTGTTCATTATGTTTAGAGCCAGCCAATCACTATAATTTCCGCTTTTCAAGGCTCACTTAAAGACGAGGAGACTTCAAATGCACATTTGAGCTGCAGGAGCCTCAGATGAGACCATGATAGGACCACTCACTGCCTTCATCTTTGTGAGCACTTTGTGTAAGTACAGACACTGTTATAATGAACAACATAAACCACTGTGTAATACCACATGTATGATGTTTATTTATGTGTTTTACTTATTCTTTATTTCAGCTCAAAGTGTAGAAGACCAAATACCTGTGACTTTGGTTCAACCTGGAGACGATGTCACATTTAAATGTTCAGGCTCTTATGATATCAAGAGTAAAATGTATTGGTTTCGGCAAACTCCTGGACATTCAATGCAGTTTATTGTTGAAGTTTATTATGACAAAATTCTTAGTGATTCATTCAAAGACAAGCGTTTTAGCTTCACAATAATAGATAACCTGCATGTTATTAACATCAGAAATGTCAGAAAGGACGATGAAGCAATCTACTATTGTCAAGTGAGGACTGGTTATGTACACGGCTTAATCGGCAGCACTTTCCTGATCGTTCATGGTAAACCAGAGCACATTTTATTGTTATTAAGGAACTACTGATGACATGTTTTATTCTTTTCTGCCGCAGATGAGGAAAACTCACAGAACTGTGTTCATGATGTGAGACAAAGTCCATCCTCAGCTTCAGTGGCGTCGGGAGGCTCAGTGTCTCTTCAGTGCTCACTTCAGTCCAAAGACGACACAAAAGTCCAGTGTCCACAGCATCACAAAGTGCTCTGGTTCAGAGCTGGATCTGTGGAGCTCAACACTGGAGTCATGTACAACTTTACAAACAACAGCTGTGTTTACACTTTGTCTAAAACTATAGGACAGTCCTCTGACACTGGGACGTACTACTGCGCTGTGGACACATGTGGACACGTACTGTTTGGAGATGGAACAAGAGTGGAGATGGGTCAGTCATGTTTGTCTCAAAAGTCGTTTTTAAGTTTCTGCTGATCTTTCAATATTTTAACGTGCCGTCATTGCTTAGCAGCCGGTTGGATAAATTAATGTTTTCTAAATACTTGACCATCACCACAGTATCTAAATATTTTCAGACCAACCCCCAGGGCAGGATCTGGACCCAGTGACTGTGGCTCTGTCCGTCCTGTTGTCCTGCTGTGTGCTGGTGATCATCGTCCTCTGTTTAAAGAGAGGGAGAGTCTGTGCTCACTGCAGAGGTCAGCTTTCTTTATAACAGTTTGACAAATATACAATAGGCCTTTTAGTTACAGATTTATATTTTTGTAGATGCCTCTGATTCCATCAATAGTCCTTGTGGCAAAACAACGAGCAGTTCATCTCAGTCTGTGGTAAGTAAACTGGCTCAATTCAAGTGGCGACATTAGTGAGTTTGAACAAGATCAAATGTATTGAATTACTACAAGCGATGGCCCTGATGGTGTTTATAATTTCAGGGCGGTGGAGCTGCAGACGTCAACTACGCAGCGCTGAATTTCTCATCCCGAAAAGTGAAGCCGAGGAGTAAAACCAGACGAGAGCAGGAGTGTGTGTACTCCACTGTCAGAGCCGAACATCTCAGCTCCCTCTGAACTGTATTTATCCTTCACAATAACGGCTTATAGTTGCAGAACTTCTTCTTAGTGTAATTCTATCTTTTGCTTTTTAGAAAATAAAATCATACATGTTATGAAATGACTGACGTCTGTAATGTTCTAAAGATTGTGCCCTGATGAACAAGGATTACATTTCATTATAGAACATTCATTTCACGATCACAATAGTGATGCAATCAGGGCTGATACTTGTGAAATTATACGTTTCTTTTTAATTTTCTATCTGGCATGTGAAATGGAGCTAGACAGAGGCTTTGACACACTCGGATGTGGAGATCTCTGGATCGTGCACACAGTTTGAGACCATAATTGGACAACAAGAGGAAAAGACAGGACTGATTATTAACCTTTGACACCATGTTAGATACAGTTCGAAAAGTTAAATCACTGAGTGGTTTTACTTGGATCATTCATATTTTAGAAGCTCAAAGTGCATCAGAAAAGTAACATGTCAAAACATAGATATGGGATGGTCCTTCTCGATGTAAATGTTGAGAGCAGGAAACAGTGCGTCTTGTTTCAGACCAATTTCCGGTTTGTGTTTTCAGCTTCTAAAAATAACTCCACTCAGGTGCTTTTTATCTGAACAGTTGTGGTCAGGACGCTCAGTGCCTTTTTAATCTTCACTTCAGTCCAAAAGCAGCAGCCAATTCCAGTGTCCTTATTTTCATATGATTTTATGTGTACTTTTACATACTTTTATGTATTATTGATTTTATCATTAATTCATCATTATTTATTACCACAAAACTCACACGTCTTCTGACAGATCTTGCTTTTTACACCGTATATTGGCAGGCTGCTCATGAGCTTTTCTTCTGTTTTACTGATTACTTTGATTTATTCAACTTCAAATCAGGAAGTTTCTTGATTGTATTTTGTTCATTGCAGGAAACAGTTTGGTTTTCATCAAATCTAAAACAGGCTTTTTTAATTAGCAGCTGAAATGCAATATACTGTACACCTTTAGACAGTTGCTGAGGGTCAGGTGACACAGTGTCATCAGTTGTTCTTAGACGCTCACATTCCCAAATATAAGTCACTGCTGACACATTTATGCTGCAAAAGGAGGAGTCTCTAAGAACTCTATGAAGACTTTGACCAATAACCCTGAACAGAGCTGTTGTCGTTTTACCCCAGCTCTGAGGAAACTTTTAAAGTTGTGAATGAATTAAATAAAGAGAAAAACACATTGTTTTAGGCCATGAAATTTCCTAAATCTTGCCCGGTCTCAGATCAGAGAAAGTCACTTAATATTGGAGCCTTACGTGAGTCAAGCTGCTGAAACTCTGTTTCAAATCAAATCTTTAGTTTTTTATTTAATATTTAAATAAATTGTGTTAATGTTGTAATTTAAACCCATGTTTTCTTTGCACAGTTCAGTCCTTTACAGCTAAACCAAAATATTTTTGCACAGACACAAAGAATGTAATTGCTAAATGTGGATAGTGTTGTTTCTAAATAAAATAATAATTACCTTCCATCCATAAGATCTTTTTAAATGTGACACATCAGGTTTATTCTGACTTACAGTCTCTACATGTTCAGCAGAAATTTCTGACAGTCGATGTTTTACGTCTAAAAGAGAAAACAGATTAAATTCTAAAGTAGAAACGCGTTTATTAACGTTGGGGGAGTAAAATGTGTGTTTCAGCCAATCACGAGAATTTCCGCTTTTCAAGTCTCACTTTAAGACGAGCAAACTTCAAATGCACATTTGAGCTGCAGGAGCCTCAGACGAGACCATGATAGGACCACTGACTGCCTTCATCTTTGTGAGCACTTTGTGTAAGTACAGACACTGTTATAATGAACAACATAAACCACTGTGTAAAACCACATGTATGATGTTTATTTATGTGTGTTATTTATTCTTTATTTCAGCTCCAAGTGTAGAAGACCAAATACCTGTGACTGTGGCTCAACCTGGCGACGATGTCATGATAAAATGCTCAGGCTCTAAGGACATCAATGAAAGAATTAATTGGTATCGGCAAATTCCTGGACAAACAATGCAGTTTATTGTTGCATTATATTATCAAAAGGTTATGAAGGAGTCACTCAAAGACAAACGTTTTAACTTCACAGTAATAGATAATATGCATGTTATGAACATCACAAATATCACAAAGGACGATGAAGCAATCTACTATTGTTATCAACTATATGGATGTGACATTGACAGTTTTAACAGTACCTTCTTGGTAGTAAATGGTAAGTCATTGAAAAACACATTTTTAAGTTAATTGGACACATTTTATGCTTATTTTTCTCTAATGCAGATAGAAGAACATCACAGAACTGTGTTCATGATGTGAGACAAAGTCCATCCTCAGCTTCAGTGGCGTCGGGAGGCTCAGTGTCTCTTCAGTGCTCACTTCAGTCCAAAGACGACACAAAAGTCCAGTGTCCACAGCATCACAAAGTGCTCTGGTTCAGAGCTGGATCTGAGGAACTCAACACTGGAGTCATGTACAACTTTACAAACAACAGTTGTGTTTACACTTTGTCTAAAACTATAGGAAACTCCTCTGACACTGGGACGTACTACTGCGCTGTGGACACATGTGGACACGTACTGTTTGGAGATGGAACAAGAGTGGAGATGGGTCAGTCATGTTTGCCTCAAAAGTCGTTTTTAAGTTTCTGCTGATCTTTCAATATTTTAACGTGCCGTCATTGCTTAACAGCCGGTTGGATAAATTAATGTTTTCTAAATACTTGACCCTCACCACAGTATCTAAATATTTTCAGACCAACCCCCAGGGCAGGATCTGGACCCAGTGACTGTGGCTCTGTCCGTCCTGTTGTCCTGCTGTGTGCTGGTGATCATCGTCCTCTGTTTAAAGAGAGGGAGAGTCTGTGCTCACTGCAGAGGTCAGCTTTCTTTATAACAGTTTGACAAATATGCAATAGGCCTTTTATTTACAGATTTATATTTTTGCAGATGCCTCTGATTCCATCAATAGTCCTTGTGGCAAAACAACGAGGAGTTCGTCTCAGTCTGTGGTAAGTAAACTGGTTCAATTCAAGTGGCGACATTAGTGAGTTTGAACAAGATCAAATTTATTGAATTACTACAAGCGATGGCCCTAATGGTGTTTATAATTTCAAACTGACATGAACACATTTACATTGTCAGGACGGTGGAGCTGCAGACGTCAACTACGCAGCGCTGAATTTCTCATCCCGAAAAGTGAAGCCGAGGAGTAAAACCAGACGAGAGCAGGAGTGTGTGTACTCCACTGTCAGAGCTGAACATCTCAGCTCCCTCTGAACTGTATTTATCCTTCACAATAACGGCTTATAGTTGCAGAACTTCTTCTTAGTGTAATTCTATCTTTTGCTTTTTAGAAAATAAAATCATACATGTTATGAAATGACTGACGTCTGTAATGTTCTAAAGATTGTGCCCTGATGAACAAGGATTACATTTTATTATAGAACATTCATTTCACTGATCACAATAGTGATGCAATCAGGGCTGATTCTTGTGAAATAATACGTTTCTTTTTAATTTTCTATGTGGCATGTGAAATGGAGCTAGACAGATGTTTTGACACACTCGGATGTGGAGATCTCTGGATCGTGCACACAGTTTGAGACCCATTAGAGTCACCATCGTTGGACAACAAGAGGAAAAGACAGGATTGATTATTAACCTTTGACACCATGTTAGATACAGTTCGAAAAGTTAAATCACTGAGTGGTTTTACTTGGATCATTCATATTTTAGAACCTCAAGTGTGTCAGAAAGGCAACATGTCAAAACATAGATATGGGATGGTCCTTCTTGATGTAAATGTTGAGAGCAGGAAACAGTGCGTCTTGTTTTAAACCAATTTCCGGTTTGTGTTTTCAGCCTCTAAAAATAACTCCACTCAGGTGCTTTTTATCTGAACAGTTGTGGTCAGGACGCTCAGTGCCTTTTTAATCTTCACTTCAGTCCAAAAGCAGCAGCCAATTCCAGTGTCCTTATTTTCATATGATATTATGCATTATTTGATGTTTAGGTTTTTACTTTAGGGTATTTTATGTATTATTGATTAGATTATTAATTTATCATTATTTATTACAACAAAACTCACACGTCTTCTGACAGATCTTGCTTGTTCCATTATTACACCGTATATTGGTTGGTACTACTGATTACTTTGATTCATTCAACTTCAAATCAGGAAGTTTCTTGATTGTATTTTGTTCATTGCAGGAAACAGTTTGGTTTTCATCACATCTAAAACAGGCTTTTTTTTTAATTAGCAGCTGAAATGCAATATACTGTACACCTTTAGACAGTTGCTGAGGGTCAGGTGACACTGTGTCAGACAGTTGTTCTTAGACGCTCACATTCCCAAATACAAGTCACTGCTGACATTTATGCTGCAAAAGGAGGAGTCTCTAAGAACTCTATGAAGACTTTGACCAATAACCCTCAACAGAGCTGTTGTCGTTTTACCCCAGCTCTGAGGAAACTTTTAAAGTATTTTGTTTTAGTTGTTTGTTATTTGGTCGGGACAGTGCATGTGAATGAACATACATGGGACTCATGCATGTAAACATGCCACCCTGGATTGTAGCCATGGGCTAATTTGCATCCGTTGCCCACACTCGCACTCTAAAACTCACTCTCCTATTGTACATGTAGGGGAAACCAGAGCACCCGGAGGAAACTTACACAGACACGGGAGAAAACTGCAAACGGGAGAAACTGCAAACTCCACACAGAAAGGCCCCGTCCAGGTGAGAATATAACCTGGGACCGTCTTGCTGTGAAGGACAAGTGCTAACCGCTGTGCTACCGTGCCGTACAATGGTTTGAAATTATATTTCTCTCATCCTTGATTGTGGAGCGGGGGAGGGGGACGAGGAGTCGGAGGGAGGGCAGGGAATTCAACTTCCCAATGGCCTTGTGTACGAAACTGTTCATTCGACTGGAACTGACCCGTAGATTCTGCAGTCTCCTCCCAAGAGACTGTGTGATGGGTGCGAAGGGTGCCTGGTGATTTTGATGGCTTTGCGGGTGAGATGGGTGGAGTGCATCTCCTTAATAGAGGGGAGAGGGGCTCCGCAGATCTTCTCCACTGCTCTCACGATGCGCTGGAGGCTCCTTTAGCAGGAGGTAGTGCTAGCGTCGTGCCACACAGTGATGGAGCTGGTCAGGATGCTCCCTATAGTCCCTCTGTAGAAGTTACACATAACAGAGGCTGGGACTCTTCTTAACTTGCAGAGAAAGTAGAGACGCTGATTACTTTTCTTGACCAGTGATCTAGTGTGTATGGTCCAGGAGAGCTTCTCTGTGATGTGCACACCCAGGAACTTAGTGCTGGTCACCCTCTCCACAGCAGCACCGTTGATTGTTAGAGGAGCACGCTGGACCCGCGCTCTTCAAAAGTCCACAACAATCTCTTTTGTCTTCTCCACATTGAGAGAGTGATTGTTCTGTGTGCACCACATGGCCAGACTGCTCACCTCACTCCTGTAGTTTGACTCGTCTCGTCTCGTCACTGTTGTGTCGTCTGCAAACTTGATGAAGAGGTTTGAGTCGTATTTTGGAGTGCAGTCATGGGTCAGCAGAGTGAACAGGAGGAGGCTCAGCAAACAGCCTTGGGGAGCCCCCGTGTTCAGTGTGATGGTTCTGGAGGACTTGCCGCCGACACGTACAGCCTCTCCCCGTCAGAAAGTTCAGCAGCCAGTTGTACAGTGATGTGTTGATCCTGTGGGCGAGCTTCACAGGAAATATTAGAACTCTAATTTACATAAGATCTGACTCCATGAGATCAATTTAAACACAGTTAAACAGTTAAGTTTATAATATTGAAGTATCAAAACGTCTTGCCAGCGTATTTGTTGATCCCAAGGTCAGAGGAGAAATCACCAGAATTCAGTAGCTTTCGTCAAGGAGATTTTATTCCCTATAACAATTACAAATTTAAACACAGATTATTTGAGCGCTACCATGTCCCTACTCTAACAATACACACGGTGGTCAAGCGGTCGTTCCGGAACGGCATCGTCTGATCTTAGCGCTCCCACCTTTATAGGAAATGTGACGATCACGAAGAGACAGAGATAAGGAATTCGGGCCATGCCAGTGGGTCTTCCTTCTCAGTAATTTTCCACCTGATGTTGAGTTCCACCTGACATTGAGTTCCACCTGACATTGAGTTCCACCTGACATTGAGTTCCACCTGACGTTGAGTTCCACCTGACGTTGAGTTGTTTTGAGTTGTTTTCCTTATATGGAGTTATTTTTCACAACTCCGGTGTAAGAGCACCGGACGTCTCCACAGATTTTAAGCAAAAGAATGCAAGGATGAGGTATGTTCAAGGCAGTGTATGTGTGTGTCTATTGAATTGGTTTCAACTGAAACTTGAAGCATATAGATTAAACTCATCAAAAACATTCAATAGCATTATAAAATATAACATTAGCTAAAAAGCATCAATTTCCCAAAATCCCCAGGTGGAGCAGTTTGTGTATTAGCTGGTGTGGGATTATAGTTTTGAATGTTTGAATGCTGAACTAAAGTCTAAAAACATCATTCTAGTGTAGGAGTCCTTTGTTTCAAGGTGAGGGAGGGCTGTATGAAGCGCAGTGGAGATGGCATCTTCAGTTGAGCGATTGGACAAATAAGCAAACTGGTATGGGTCCAGGGTGGGAGGGAGAACAGACTTGATGTGGACCATGGTGAGCTGCTCGAAGCACTTCATAAGAATTGGAGTGAGTGCTACTGGGCGGTAGTCGTTAAAGCAGGAGGGCGGTGACTTCTTTGGCACCAGAATGATGGTGGTTGCTTTGAGGCATGTTGGGACCACAGCCTGCTGCAGGGATGTGTTAAAAATGTCTGTGAAGACTTCAGTGAGTTCATCAGTGCAACCTTTCAGCACACGACCTGGTATGTTGTCTGGACCCCGTGCTTTGCGTACGTTGATCCTGCTCAGAGATCTTCTCACACTCTCTGGAGATAGCTTTCGCACCTGGTCTTCTGGAGGGCGTGTTGACTTTTGTGCCGGGGTTCTGTTGAGTGCCTCGTAGCGAGCAAAGAATTCATGTAGAGTATATTCAACAGAGAGGTGTCACTGCTATAGGTTTGTTGAGGAGGTTTATAGTCTGTGATGGTTTTTATCCCCTCCCACTGACTCCGAGTGTCTCTGCTGTCTCTGAAGTGATCCGCTATCTTTTTGGAGTTCTGCTTCTTGGCTTTTTTTATGCCGCGGGACAGGTTGGCCCTAGCTGTCCGCAGCTCCTCCTTGCCACCAGATTTGAAGGCAGCATAACAGATCCCCAAGAGCCTGAGGACTTCACCTGTAATCCAAGGTTTCTGGTTGGACCTGGTAATGATGGTCTTAGAGTCTGTAACATCCTCAGTGCACTTGGTGGTGATGTAGGCAGTGACAGTCTCTGTATACTCCTGGAGATCAGTGATATTGTTATAAGTGGCAGCCTGCTTGAACATATCCCAATCCGTTGTGTGGAAGCAGTCCTTGAGTTTCTCTTAAGAGTCTTTCCCACACACTTGAATCTGTTTCCGAACTGGTTTAGTGACTTTATCCAGTGGCCTGTATGCTGGCAGTAACAGAACAGTTATGTGGTCCGAGGCATCGAGATGGGGGAGGGGGAGGGCCTTGTATGCTCCTTTTTTGGTGGTAAACCCGATCCAAGATGTTGTTTCCCCTTGATGGAAAGTCATTGTGTTGATATACCTTGGGGAAAACACTCTTTGGGTCTGCATGGTTCAAATCCCCAGCTAAGATGAGAAAGGCATCTGGATGGGTTGTCTGCTGGTCGCTGACACTCTGGAACAGTTCATTCAGTGCCTCTTTCCTGTTTTTGATGTTGGAGGTGGGCGGGATGTAGACAGCCACATGCAGTACAACAGTAAATTCCCTGGGCAGGTAGAAAGGCTGACAAGTAGTGATCATAAACTCCACGAGGGGTGAGCAGTGTTTGCAGACCACAGCGACATCTCGGCACCAGGCGTCATTGGCGTGAACAGAGTCCACCTCCACGCATCTTACCTCCCTCTTACGAATATAATCTGGAACAAGTAGGGGGAGGAAAACACTTAATTTTAACATTTGGAAACTAAGTATAGTCCCTTTAATCTATTATTTAGATAAATGTCTCCACAGTTAGTTCATCCTGTTGTATCGTGTATTTTAAACACATTGTTTTGTATGTTCATTTATTACATTTTGAACAAATTAGTGACATTTTGTGTTTATGTTGTAATTTATACCCATCTTGGCTCTTTGAACAGTTCAGTACTTTACAGCTGATGCAAAATAGTAAAGATGAATTATGACTGAAGTGCTAAATGTAGACGATCTTGTTTACTACACCTGTAAGATCTTTTTAAATGTGACTTACAGCCTCTACTTGTTCAAAAGAATTTTCTGACAATCGATGTCAGTCTAAATGACGACTAAATGAGAAAACAGATTAAATTCTAATGTAGAAATGCGTTCATTACTTTAGGGGGTGTAAAATTTGTGTTTCATCCAATCAGTATAATTTCCGGTTTTCAAGGCTCACTTTAAGACGGGCTCGCTTTTAAGGAGACTTCAAATGCACATTTGAGCTGCAGGAGCCTCAGATGAGACCATGATAGGACCACTCACTGCCTTCATCTTTGTGAGCACTTTGTGTAAGTACAGACACTGTTATAATGAACAACATAAACCACTGTGTAATACCACATGTATGATGTTTATTTATGTGTTTTACTTATTCTTTATTTCAGCTCAAAGTGTAGAAGACCAAATACCTGTGACTATGGTTCAACCTGGAGACGATGTCATGATAAAATGCTCTGGCTCTTATGAAATGAAGAGAGTTAGAATTAATTGGTATCGACAAACTCCTGGACAAACAATGCAGTTTATTGCAGAAGTTTATCGGGAACAAGTTCTCAGTGATTCACTCAAAGTAAAACGTTTTAGCTTCACAATATTAGATAACCTTCATGTTATTAACATCAGAAATGTGAGAAAGGAGGATGAAGCAATCTACTATTGTCAAATGAGGAGTGAATATGTACACGACTTTATCAACAGCACTTTCCTGATCGTTCATGGTAAACCAGAGCACATTTTATTGTTATTTAGGAACTACTGTTGACATGTTTTATTCTTTTCTGCCGCAGATGAGGAAAACTCACAGAACTGTGTTCATGTTGTGAGACAAAGTCCATCCTCAGCTTCAGTGGCGTCGGGAGGCTCAGTGTCTCTTCAGTGCTCACTTCAGTCCAAAGACGACACAAAAGTCCAGTGTCCACAGCATCACAAAGTGCTCTGGTTCAGAGCTGGATCTGAGGAGCTCAACACTGGAGTCATGTACAACTTTACAAACAACAGCTGTGTTTACACTTTGTCTAAAACTATAGGACACTCCTCTGACACTGGGACGTACTACTGCGCTGTGGACACATGTGGACACGTACTGTTTGGAGATGGAACAAGAGTGGAGATGGGTCAGTCATGTTTGCCTCAAAAGTCGTTTTTAAGTTTCTGCTGATCTTTCAATATTTTAAATATTTTCAGACCAACCCCCAGGGCAGGATCTGGACCCAGTGACTGTGGCTCTGTCCGTCCTGTTGTCCTGCTGTGTGCTGGTGATCATCGTCCTCTGTTTAAAGAGAGGGAGAGTCTGTGCTCACTGCAGAGGTCAGCTTTCTCTATAACAGTTTGACAAATATACAATAGGCCTTTTATTTACAGATTTATATTTTTGCAGATGCCTCTGATTCCATCAATAGTCCTTGTGGCAAAACAACGAGCAGTTCATCTCAGTCTGTGGTAAGTAAACTGGCTCAATTCAAGTGATGTGTCTGACATTAGTGAGTTTGAACAAGATCAAATTTATTGAATTACTACAAGCGATGGCCCTGATGGTGTTTATAATTTCAAACTGACATGAACACATTTACATTGTCAGGACGGTGGAGCTGCAGACGTCAACTACGCAGCGCTGAATTTCTCATCCCGAAAAGTGAAGCCGAGGAGTAAAACCAGACGAGAGCAGGAGTGTGTGTACTCCACTGTCAGAGCTGAACATCTCAGCTCCCTCTGAACTGTATTTATCCTTCACAATAATGGCTTATAGTTGCAGAACTCCTTCTTAGTGTAATTCTATCTTTTGCTTTTTAGAAAATAAAATCATACATGTTATGAAATGACTGACGTCTGTAATGTTCTAAAGATTGTGCCGGGATGAACAAGGATTACATTTTATTATAGAACATTCATTTCACTGATCACAATAGTGATGCAATCAGGGCTGATTCTTGTGAAATAATGAGTTTCTTTTTAATTTTCTATGTGGCATGTGAAATGGAGCTAGACAGAGGCTTTGACACACTCTGATGTGGAGATCTCTGGACCTTACACACAGTTTGAGACACATTAAGTTAAGTTATACTGTATTACACATCATTGGACAACAAGAGGAAAAGACAGGACTGATTATTAACCGTTGACACCATGTTAGATACTGTTAGAAAAGTCAAAATCACTGAGTGGTTTTACTTGGATCATTCATATTTTAGAAGCTCAAAGTGTATCAGAAAAGTAACATGTCAAAACATAGATATGGGATGGTCCTTCTTGATGTAAATGTTGAGAGCAGGAAACAGTGTGTCTTGTTTCAGACCAATTTCCGGTTTGTGTTTTCAGCCTCTAAAAATAACTCCACTCAGGTGCTTTTTATCTGAACAGTTGTGGTCAGGACGCTCAGTGCCTTTTTAGTCTTCACTTCAGTCCAAAAGCAGCAGCCAATTCCAGTGTCCTTATTTTCATATGATATTATGTCTTATTTGATGTTTATGTTTTTATTCTATAGACTTTTTTGTATTATTGATTTTATTATTAATTTATCATTATTTATTACATAAAAACTCACACGTCTTCTGAGATGTTGCTTTTTACACCGTATATCGGCAGGCTGCTACTGGTTACTTTGATTTATTCGACTTCAAATCAGGAAGTATCTTGATTGTACTTTGTTCATTGCAGGAAAAAGTTTGGTTTTCATCACATCTAAAACAGGCTTTTTTAATTAGCAGCTGAAATGCAATATACTGTACACCTTTAGACAGTTGCTGAGGGTCAGGTGACACTGTGTCAGACAGTTAGACACTCACATCCCCAAATACAAGTCACTGTTGACACATTTATGCTGCAAAAGAAGGAATCTCTAAGAACACCTCTGCTCAGAGGAAACTTTTAAAGGATCTGTATCATGCTATTTTAGCCATCCCAAAGTAAACTATAGGCATTTATATGCTATATTGTACCTGTATAGAGCACTACTTTTTGTGAGAAACATAAAAATATTTTCTGTGGGTTTTTTGCAAACCTGGAAGGCACAACACTTCGATTCAGTTAACTCCGCCCCCTCTCTCCGAGCTAATCCGCCCATGAAACATTAGCAGCAAGAAATATAAATATCATAGCAATACGTGAAGTTACTTCACAGTGCGGTTATGAAGAAGAAGAAGATCTATATAGCGCCTTTCACAGACATATAGTCACAGAGCGCTTTACATGAGACAATTGTACATTCACTCCACACTCGGTGATGGTAAACTACGTTTGTAGCTTCAGAAGCTCTTTCGTGACTACACACGTCTGCACCAACGGACCTTCTGACCACCACCATACATTCACTCACACACATCATTCATCCTGGCCTCTTGTGCATGTTTTTAGCGGTAGGGGAAACCGGAGTGCCCGGAGGAAACCTACGCTGACATGGGGAGAACATAGAAACAGAAAGGCCCGTCCAGGTGGGAATTGAACCCGGACCTTCTAGCGGTGAAGTTGACATCTGCAACACAGCTTCATGAATGGCTAAAACACAAGCTAGCATGCATTTTGATTTACTCAACGTTCTGCCCGGGCCACTTTATCGGGTGTTTGCATTATGGGACTCATGTTGGTTATAAACGTTAATCCACTTTGATTTTGGCGAAGGTTCACCAAGCATCCATCAAGAGACAGTCACAGACAAATACTATTTTGACCTGCCAAATCCCAGAAAGAAATTCCAACTTCTGGTGAGTGGTCTCTTCTTTAGGAAGGTTGAGTATAGTCCTTTCGTAGCCAAACGCGCTTTTCACCGGGACTTAATCGTTAGGTAAGAAAAAAGAACAGGTGTGCAGAGTAGGTTAGAAAGAGCTCCTTCTTCACAACTTTCAGTGCAAACATGACATCTGTTCAGACACTTGTTTTCTCCGCAGGGGCAGCGCGGACAGCTCAAGCACTTCCTTTATTTTTTTATTTCTTACAACAGAAATAATGAAAAAGCTGTTAATTAATTAAAATCTGGCTGTAAGGCATTACATTACAGGCATCGGGCTCTTCCTGTTTGACTCTATGATGTAACAAACGTCATAGTGTCACAACTCAGTGGTTTTCCAGGAGAGGGCAGAGCAGCTGCTCAGAGAGCAGGATTCAGGAGGATTGCTGAGACCTGTGTGAATGAAGCCAAAAAACACTCTGGGGGTTTTTTGATAAGGAAATGTATTTATTTTTTTATCCATTGGTTTATTTGGTTGGGACAGTGCATGTTAATAAACATACATGGGTCTCATGCATGTAAACAAGCAACACCGGATTGTCGCCTTGGGCTAATTTCCATCCGTCGTCCCCCATGCACACTCTCTAACACACTCACATTCATCCTGGCTGTAAAGGAGGTGTCGGGAAGGAGACCCAAACTTGTGACCTCAGATAAGGACTGTATTTAGAACTGGTTCCAAATCTTCAATCTCCCCAGGTTGTCCGGTTAGAACAATAAGAAACAATGGATTCACTCATTTGCCACTCTTTATTGACTGAACTGGTGATTCAAGTGATTCATGGATCATGGTTGATGTTCATGTTCATGGTTTCTATAAACACAAATAAATGAATAATGAGTGATGATATTTGAGAAATGCAATAATAGGAAATCTGAATAGCTACTTTCTGTCTAAATAATAAATTATCTAAAGTATAAAATGACATAAATAAGAGATGGCTGAACTACATTCAAAGAAGCATTAAAAACAAACAGTGATGATTAACCCAAAATACAAAACCGGAATATAATTAGGCTTGGAACAGCGACAGTTGAATTTAGCTGGATGCTATGGCTGGGATGCATGCGCATAACACGTGCATCACGTGATTGGAGAGAGTGGTGCGCGTAACACGTGCACCACGTGGTTAGAGCGAGGCCTGCGCGTAACGCGCGCTCATAAGAAAACACCATGAAACTATAAAACACAACTAGATTACGGACTATGATGAATACTATTACTATAAAACAATACACAGGCAATATAGGACATGACTTGCATTCTCGTGGACGCATGAACACATAAATGAAGAAAACGGAGAGTTTCCACGGAATTGCGGGAGGGAGGATGGAGCGTGTGTTCCCAAGGAATGATACCTGCACACTGACTTAGCAGAAAGTTGGGATGGGGGATACCAACTCCTGATTGGTGGAGAGACCAGGGGGAGGTGAATGGTGATTGGTTGCTAGGCCGTTGCTGGGGCTCTTAAAGGAATAGGCCACCGTTTTTACATACTAAGATATGTTCTTACCTCACTTTAGACGTGTTAATATATCCCCGTCTGGTCTTTGTCCGTGCGCTCTGCCAGGCAAACGGAGCACATACGCAGCCTCTCCCACATGTTACATAGCTCCGAAAAAGCTCACGATAGAAGCTACCAAGCTCTTCCACGTGTTCCCTATTTAAATAAAGTTACGTGAAGTGTTTTCATGCGAAGTATATTTACACAGAAATGTAACGTATCGATTTTATAAGCAAATAAAAAGGGGGACTATATTGTGAGGCGTAATGATACGAGGAGTAAAACGTCCGCGCAGTAACTCCTAAAGACTTCCCCCGCTCACTTCCGTCAGTAACCTTTAGGAGTTACTGCGCGGACGTTTTACTCCTCGTATCATTACGCCTCACAATATAGTCCCCCTCTTTATTTGCTTATAAAATCGACATGTTACATTTCTGTGTAAATATACTTCGCATGAAAACACTTCACGTAACTTTATCTAAATAGGGAACACGTGGAAGAGCTTGGTAGCTTCTATCGTGAGCTTTTTCGGAGCTATGTGACATGTGGGAGAGGCTGCGTATGTGCTCCGTTTGCGTGACAGAGCGCACGGACAAAGACCAGACGGGGATATATTAACTCGACTAAAGTGAGGTAAGAACATATTTTAGTATGTAAAAACGGTGGCCTATTCCTTTAATATAGATATGGGAATGGAAAGTGAAACTAGTAATAATACGAAATAGTACTTTTGATACATTAATGACACAGAAAATTCAACATAAATCAGAACCTTGTTAACACTGGCCTATTGTACATGTTTTTAGTGGTAGGGGATACCGGAGTACCCGGAAGAAACCTATGCAGACACGGGGAGAACATGCAAACTCCACACAGAAAGGCCCCGTCCAGGTGGGAATCGAACCCAGGACCTTCTAGCTGTGAAGCACAAGCGCTAACCACTTTACTACCGTGCCGCCCATAACAACATTGTTAAAAGCTCCAAAAAGTCGATTTTGCATGATATAGGACCTTTAAAGTACACTAACAAAGTTTTACAATAAATGAACAAAGTTATAAATGAATTAAATTACGATTTAAAAAATATTGTTTTAGGGCATAACATTTCCTAATTCTTTCCCAGTCTCAGATAAGAGCAAGTTTAGATCACTTAATATTGGAGCCTTATGTGAGTCAAGCTGACATAAACTCTGTTTCAAATCAGATCTTTATCTCTAAATGTATTATTTAAATAAATGTCTCCACAGTTAGTTGTTGGCTCACTCAAATGGGAGCCAACCTTCAGCTCCCTCATCAAGACGGCCCAGCAGAGGATGTTCTTCCTGCGGCAGCTGAGGAAACTTAAGCTGCCGACCAAAATGCTGGTGCAGTTCTACACAGCCATCAGGCTGCAGTCTATCAAGACTCATAGATCGCACCACTTGAACAGTATTTTCCCCTCCGCCGTCAGATTCATGAACGAAAACAAGACCCAATAGCTTAGTTTCAGACTCATGGACGTAATCTGCTCTGTTGCTGTGTGGTGTGTCTGCTGCTAACACTTTATCGCTTTATACACCTACACATCTGTAATTATAATCCCGCTGTTGTTCTGTATCAAATTGATGTCGTCTTACCATATATTACTTTTTATTCTTTATCTTATTCGTTTTTTATATTCTTTGTGCATGCCCCATAGCCTTATAGTTTTAAATTGCATAGCTTAATTGTATCTAATTCAGTGTTATATGTATGTTTAATCAAATCAAATCAAATTTATTTATATAGCACATTTAAAACAGCTGTTGTTGACCAAAGGTCAACAACAAGGTCTACAGTACAGAAAAATATATATAATATATATAATATATATAATAACTAGAAAATTTTGCAATTGCTGCGCAATTGCGATTGACTGCGGAATCGTAGGCTACTAATGCGGAAATTGCAAAAATTGCATAAAAGTTGAAAAAAAATCATAATTGCATAAGAGTGCTTTTATTGTGAAAATCCTCATTAAGTTGCATTATACTGCTTTACATGCGAAAATCCCTATTAAGTTGTATTACACTGCTCTATATGCGAAAATCCCTATGAAGTTGTATTACACTGCTCTATATGCGAAAATCCCTATTAAGTTGTATTACACTGCTCTATATGCGAAAATCCCTATGAAGTTGTATTACACTGCTCTATATGCGAAAATCCCTATTAAGTTGCATTATAGTGCTTTATATGTGAAAATCCCTATTAAGTTGCATTATAGTGCTTTATATGTGAAAATCCCTATTAAGTTGCATTATACTGCTTTACAGGTGAAAATCCCTATTAAGTTGCATTACACTGCTCTATATGCGAAAATCCCTATGAAGTTGTATTACACTGCTCTATATGCGAAAATCCCTATTAAGTTGCATTATAGTGCTTTATATGTGAAAATCCCTATTAAGTTGCATTATAGTGCTTTACATGTGAAAATCCCTATTAAGTTGCATTATACTGCTTTACAGGTGAAAATCCCTATTAAGTTGCATTATACTGCTTTATATGTGAAAATCCCTATTAAGTTGCATTATAGTGCTTTATATGTGAAAATCCCTATTTAGTTGCATAATTGTGTTGTAATTGCAAAAATCCCTATTAAGTTGCATTATACTGCTTTACAGGTGAAAATCCCTATTAAGTTGCATTATACTGCTTTACAGGTGAAAATCCCTATTAAGTTGCATTATACTGCTTTATATGTGATAATCCCTATTAAGTTGCATTATACTGCTTTATATGTGAAAATCCCTATTAAGTTGCATTATAGTGCTTTATATGTGAAAATCCCTATTAAGTTGCATTATACTGCTTTATATGTGAAAATCCCTATTAAGTTGCATTATAGTGCTTTATATGTGAAAATCCCTATTAAGTTGCATTATAGTGCTTTATATGTGAAAATCCCTATTAAGTTGCATTATACTGCTTTATATGTGAAAATCCCTATTAAGTTGCATTATACTGCTTTACATGTGAAAATCCCTATTAAGTTGCATTATACTGCTTTACAGGTGAAAATCCCTATTAAGTTGCATTATACTGCTTTATATGTGAAAATCCCTATTAAGTTGCATTATACTGCTTTATATGTGAAAATCCCTATTAAGTTGCATTATAGTGCTTTATATGTGGAAATCCCTATTTAGTTGCATAATTGTGTTGTAATTGCAAAAATCCCTATTAAGTTGCATTATACTGCTTTACAGGTGAAAATCCCTATTAAGTTGCATTATACTGCTTTATATGTGATAATCCCTATTAAGTTGTATTATACTGCTTTATATGTGAAAATCCCTATTAAGTTGCATTATACTGCTTTATATGTGAAAATCCCTATTAAGTTGCATTATAGTGCTTTATATGTGAAAATCCCTATTAAGTTGCATTATAGTGCTTTATATGTGAAAATCCCTATTAAGTTGCATTATACTGCTTTATATGTGATAATCCCTATTAAGTTGCATTATACTGCTTTATATGTGAAAATCCCTATTAAGTTGCATTATACTGCTTTATATGTGAAAATCCCTATTAAGTTGCATTATACTGCTTTATATGTGAAAATCCCTATTAAGTTGCATTATACTGCTTTATATGTGAAAATCCCTATTAAGTTGCATTATAGTGCTTTATATGTGAAAATCCCTATTAAGTTGCATTATACTGCTTTATATGTGAAAATCCCTATTAAGTTGCATTATACTGCTTTATATGTGAAAATCCCTATTAAGTTGCATTATACTGCTTTATATGTGATAATCCCTATTAAGTTGCATTATACTGCTTTATATGTGAAAATCCCTATTAAGTTGCATTATACTGCTTTATATGTGAAAATCCCTATTAAGTTGCATTATAGTGCTTTATATGTGAAAATCCCTATTAAGTTGCATTATAGTGCTTTATATGTGAAAATCCCTATTAAGTTGCATTATACTGCTTTATATGTGAAAATCCCTATTAAGTTGCATTATACTGCTTTATATGTGAAAATCCCTATTAAGTTGCATTATAGTGCTTTATATGTGAAAATCCCTATTAAGTTGCATTATAGTGCTTTATATGCGAAAATCCCTATTAAGTTGCATTATAGTGCTTTATATGTGAAAATCCCTATTTAGTTGCATAATTTTGTTGTAATTGCAAAAATCCCTATTTTGTTGCAGAAACTGTAAAAACTGTTGAAATTGCAGAAACTCTTAACATTGTATAAAGTCTTAACATTGTATAAACAGTTTAAATCACTCACAGACTTCACTGTATCAGAATTCCTATTAAAATGAATGGGGAGCCTTCCCCATACAAATCAATGGCAGAATTCCCAAGCCCATAGAAAAAAACTGGAAAACTGTAGAACTCTAATTTTTTCAGAAAACTGACAAGCTGCGGAAGCTGAACAAGCACAAACTGTAGAAATTGCTGAAACTGTGGAAAAAACTGCAGAATCTGTGAATTTGCGGAAGCCCCATTATAAGTAATGGGAAAAATCGGCCGAATATCGGAAGTTGCAGAATTCCCAAAAGTAATAGCAGGATTCTCTCCAACATGCGGAACGTTTTGATGTATAACTTGTGGAAATCGCTGAAACTCTGAAAGTTGTGAAAGCTGCAGAAAAACGGGAAAAAGACGGAATAATAATAGATAAATAACACCAAAACCATTGATTGACTGCGGAAGGATTCCGCAGTCAATCAATAATAATAAACAAAACACAATATACAAAACAGCAAAGCAGCTCAGATTTTGGCCAGGTATGTGCTAGACAGTGTTAAAAGCTTTAGCATAGAAGTGTGTCTTAAGCAACGATTTAAACTGGTCAAGTGTCTGTGCAGCTCTAATGTGGAGAGGCAGTTCATTCCACAGTTTTGGAGCTGCAACAGAGAAAGCCCTGTCCCCTTTGGTCACATACTTGGACCCTCTAAAAGCAGCTGATCAGCAGATCTCAGAGCCCGCACAGGGGCGTGATGTACAAGAAGCTCGGTCAAATACAGAGGAGCAGCGCCATGGAGACATTTAAAGACAACAAGTAAAAGCTTAAACCTGATCCTATAATACACAGGGAGCCAGTGTAGAGCCAGTGCTGTCGCTTTCTGGTCCCTGCAAGGAGACGGGCAGCTGCGTTTTGTACCCCCTGGAGGCGACGAATTGAACGCTGACCAAGACCAGTTTACACAGAATTACAGTAAACAAGTCGCGAAGTTATAAATGCATGAATTTCTTTCTCAAAGTCCCAGGCAGGTAGAGAGTTTTTACCTTGCTTAGGGTTTTAAGGTGGAAAAAGCTTGATTTAACAACATTATTAATTAATTAATTAATTAATTAATTAATTAATATTGCATGTCAGCACCGAGAAAAAAATATTAATGTTCATTAATTACATTTTAAACAAAATAGTGACATTTTGTGTTAATGTTGTAATGTATACCCATCTGTGCTCTTTGCACAGTTCAGTCCTTTAAAGCTGATGCAAAGTATTTTTTGCATATAGACAAAGAATAGAAAGATGCGGAACATTATCACTAAAGCGCTAAATGTGGATAGTCTTCTTTCTAAATAACATAATAACTACCCTCCTTCCATAAGATCTTTTTAAATGTGACACATCAGGTTTATTCTGACTTACAGTCTCTACTTGTTCAGCAGAATTTTCTGATGTTTTACGTCTAAAAGAGAAAACAGATTAAATTCTAAAGTAGAAACGCGATTATTAATGTCGGGGGAGTAAAATGTGTGTTTCAGCCAATCACGAGAATTTCCGCTTTTCAAGTCTCACTTTAAGACGAGGAAACGTCAAATGCACATTTGAGCTGCAGGAGCCTCAGACGAGACCATGATAGGACCACTCACTGCCTTCATCTTTGTGAGCACTTTGTGTAAGTACAGACACTGTTATACTGAACAACATAAACCACTGTGTAATACCACATGTATGATGTTTATTCTGTGTGTTATTTATTCTTTATTTCAGCTCAAAGTGTAGAAGACCAAATACCTGTGACTGTGGTTCAATCTGGAGACGATGTCATGATAAAATGCTCAGGCTCTAAGGACATCAATGAAAGAATTCATTGGCTTCGGCAAACTCCTGGACATACAATGCAGTTTATTACAGAAATTTATCGGGGACAAGTTCTTAGTGATTCACTCAAAGACAAACGTTTTAACTTCACAATATTAGATAACCTTCATGTTATTAACATCAGAAATGTCAAAAAGGAGGATGAAGCAATCTACTATTGTCAAATGAGGAGTGAATATGTTCATGGCTTTATCAACAGCACTTTCCTGATCGTTCATGGTAAACCAGAGCACATTTTATTGTTATTTAGGAACTACTGATGACATGTTTTATTCTTTTCTGCCGCAGATGAGGAAAACTCACAAAACTGTGTTCATGTTGTGAGACAAAGTCCATCCTCAGCTTCAGTGGCGTCGGGAGGCTCAGTGTCTCTTCAGTGCTCACTTCAGTCCAAAGACGACACTAAAGTCCAGTGTCCACAGCATCACAAAGTGCTCTGGTTCAGAGCTGGATCTGAGGAGCTCAACACTGGAGTAATGTACAACTTTACAAACAACAGTTGTGTTTACAGTTTGTCTAAAACTATAGGACAGTCCTCTGACACTGGGACGTACTACTGCGCTGTGGACACATGTGGACACGTACTGTTTGGAGATGGAACAAGAGTGGAGATGGGTCAGTCATGTTTAAGTTTCTGCTGATCTTTCAATATTTTAACGTGCCGTCATTGCTTAGCAGCCGGTTGGATCAATTGATGTTTTCTGAATACTTGACCCTCACCACAGTATCTAAATATTTTCAGACCAACCCCCAGGGCAGGATCTGGACCCAGTGACTGTGGCTCTGTCCGTCCTGTTGTCCTGCTGTGTGCTGGTGATCATCGTCCTCTGTTTAAAGAGAGGGAGAGTCTGTGCTCACTGCAGAGGTCCGCTTTCTTTATAACAGTTTGACAAATATGCAATAGGCCTTTTATTTACAGATTTATATTTTTGTAGATGCCTCTGATTCCATCAATAGTCCTTGTGGCAAAACAACGAGCAGTTCATCTCAGTCTGTGGTAAGTAAACTGGCTCAATTCAAGTGGCAACATTAGTGAGTTTGAACAAGATCAAATGTATTGAATAACTACAAGCGATGGCCCTAATGTTGTTTATAATTTCAAACTGACATGAACACATTTACATTGTCAGGACGGTGGAGCTGCAGACGTCAACTACGCAGCGCTGAATTTCTCATCCCGAAAAGTGAAGCCGAGGAGTAAAACCAGACGAGAGCAGGAGTGTGTGTACTCCACTGTCAGAGCTGAACATCTCAGCTCCCTCTGAACTGTATTTATCCTTCACAATAACGGCTTATTTTGCATAATCTATGCTGCAAATATTTGATTTCATTTTAGTTTAATTTTGTCATTTGCTTTTTAGAAAATAAAATGAGTCATGCATGTTATGAGATGTCTGACGTCTGTAATGTTCTAAAGATCGTGCCTTGATGAAAAAGGATTACATTTTATTATATTGAACATTCATTTCACTGACCACAATAGCATTGTAATCAGGGCTGGTCCTTTACTTTGCTTATTGTGACATTTCAATATATTATTTTAGGCTTTTCCAATTTGGAAGTAAGTACGATAGCTTTATTTGTAAAGTGCTCAGATAGCAATAACAAGGTGCAAGTGAAAACCCATGAACCAAAAGCTTTCTTACGGAAAAGTGTCTTCAGTTTCTTTTTAAAAGAGTCCAGAGAGTCGGCCACACGCAGGGACAGGACAATAAGAGGAAGTAACATTACATTCTTTTTATTTGATGCCTGAAAGGAATATTTCAGGATTTTTGACATAGGGCCTCATTTCCTAGTTATCCAGAGTGTTGTTGATTTGTGAAGATTTTTTTTCTTTTTTAAAGAGGGGGTATTATGCAAAATCGACTTTTTCAAGCTTTACATCATGTTATTAAGTCATTCCCTCATTAAAAACATGCCTGAAGTGTTGCCTTAGCACATTCACGTATTTTCGAGTAGTCTGTAAAAACTCTGATGGCAGCCATTTTAGGGATAAAACGCCTGATTCCTTCTGGGAACGCCTCCACCGCCTGGAGACGCCCCGATCCTTTCGTCACCAGCCAAGTAACCAACCACTGCTCCTCAGCAGAACCCCCTCCCCGCAGTGTCCAGCCCTAAGATGTAAACAGTCAGCGTTGATTTTCAACGTTGACTGATGTAACGTATATGCGCATTAAGGCCATTTATATCATTTATATTGTTTATATCATGTACATTCTGCAAAAACGGCAAACGTAAACAACTGTATACAAGACAAACTAAACTCTCCCCTCCTCGTTATATACTTTATTATTGTTTTTTTTGTTTTGTATTTTTTGTATTTTTTTCTCATTTTTTCTCATTTCTGTACGTCTGTCTGTTTGTCTCTTTTACATTTGTGTGTATGTTTTTGTATATTAGTTGCGGTATGTGGTATTTCCTTTGAAAAAAAATAAATAAATAAAGTAATAAAAAGATGTAAACAGAGTCATCATGGAGGATTAGCTTAATTTTTTTGTGAACCGGAGCCACAGCAGCTCTGAGACTTTTACAAAGACACACATCAGTGTTTCTGTTACCGAAACACCCAGGATTAAAACCGGTGACAAGAACACTTATTTCAGTGTCTGGTTCTGCGCTGGGAATGTCTTAGGGCCTTGATGATGCACAGAGCCTCCGGAGAAAGCTAATGCTAAGCTAAACCTCGAGTCATGACCTGAAAACAAGAAATATGCACACATAAAGTCAATAAAACCACCACACACATAAACAACCGTTTAACAATGATCACACACGGAGCCTGGCTTGTTGATTTGGAAGTTTATTGCTCACATTTCATCTACAATGGGTCATAGCCGAGTGGCTTTCTCCCTGAGCTAACAAGCTAGCCGCGACAAGCTAACGGGAAAATTCACTGAATACAAGCAGCATATTATGCACTAAAACGTCACTAAAACAGGCAACTGCTTGAAGCAGCCTTTATGATGATCACACACGGAGCCGGGCTTGATTCACACACGGAGCCGGGCTAGTTTATTTTGTAGTTTATTGCTCACATTTATAAGATAAGATAAGATGATACTTTATTGATCTCACAGATGGAGAAATTGCATTCGATGAGAGAGCATACGGCAGCAGCACCCATTCAGTGCGCACCACTCTTTTTTTTTTTTTTTTTGGTGAAAGATCGTTGTGTCGCGGCCGCCATCTTCACTGTTTTGGTCACAGGAGGAGCACTGGTTGATGGGAAATCCGTAGACGATGACCACGGTGGTGGAGCTCTTTTGCGCATGGCCACGATGTTCTTGGCCACACTGGTGTAATTGGCCGTGTCGGACAGACGCGCCTGCTTGATGATCAGGTTGTGGTCCACGGTGATGTAGAAGTTCCTGTCCTCGGCCGGGTCGATGATCTCGTTGTCCTTCAGCCACTCCACCCGCATGACCTTGGAGGATGGAGAAACTGTAGCTGTAGCCTCTGTCTCCTCTGATCATCTGAAACGGTGCACCGCCTCCTGGGCATGTCCCCGTCTCAGAGCGTGGTGTCCTGCACTGGTCAGCTCCACCTCGTCCTTCCTCTTCCTCCTGCACAGCTCCCTCCACAGTCTATCACCATCTCCTCGTTGGTCCCTTTTGTTGTTTCCTGTAGCTCCTCTTGTGACGCCTCCTCCGTGCTGCAGGTGTGGGGGCTCTTGGTGCCTCTTCAGTGTCTCAGAAGAAGATGTTTGTAGTAAATGGGTTTAGCTAATAAGCTAGCAGTTTGTTTACCTTCAAAAAGCTGCTTTCTTCAGGACTATTTTGGACTCTCAAAGTAAACAAATCCACCAAACCTCCACAAAAACACGGTAAAGACGTACAAAAGTATCCAGAAAAACAACGTGGTTCGCTGAAAAAGGCAAACAATTCACTGAAAAAGGCAAACAATTCAGCTGCACCAGGAGAGAGGGAGGTCACTTCCTGTTTTCACGTCGCCATGGCGACGAATGGCGAGTAGCCTGCATTAAAAACAGTCTGACCCAAGCACAGTGCACCAGAGGCAAATCACTTATAACACCTGACTACCCATATAAATGTCTGTGTGGACTGAATATTTGTTTTAAATAAAACCATATTGCATTTAAAAGAACTTACATTTGAGCAGCATCAGCTTCCTGGTTGTAAGCAACGCAGCGGCGAAGTGATCTGCTTACCGGATCTACAGTAGTTTGTTTACCTGCGGCCAGCATTACTGCATGTGGAATTCACAAAGGAGCTTTGTACAAATCAGATATGGCCACGTTTGGAGGACTACCCGATGACTTTGAAGAGGTTTTAATGCAGGCTACTAGTTACCATAGACATGCGCTAGCCAAGCACTAGCCTAGCACCACTAAACTCTTCAAATATAAGGACTGCATGAATTGAAAGAATTTAAAATATATATATCTCCAGAAATCAACAACACTCTGGATAATCAAGAAATCAGGCTCCAGGTCAAAAATCCTAAAACATCCCTTTAAAAGACAGGACTGATTATGAACCTTTGACACCATGTTAGATACGGTTCGAAAAGTTAAATCACTGAGTGGTTTTACTTGGATCATTCATATTTTAGAAGCTCAAAGTGCATCAGAAAAGTAACATGTCAAAACATAGATATGGGATGGTCCTTCTTGATGTAAATGTTGAGAGCAGGAAACAGTGCGTCTTGTTTCAGACCAATTTCCGGTTTGTGTTTTCAGCCTCTAAAAATAACTCCACTCAGGTGCTTTTTATCTGAACAGTTGTGGTCAGGACGCTCAGTGCCTTTTTAATCTTCACTTCAGTCCAAAAGCAGCAGCCAATTCCAGTGTCCTTATTTTCATATGGTATTATGTGTACTTTTACATACTTTTATGTATTATTGATTTTATCATTAATTCATCATTATTTATAACCACAAAACTCACACGTCTTCTGACAGATCTTGCTTTTTACACCGTATATTGGCAGGCTGCTCATGAGCTTTTCTTCTGTTTTACTGATTACTTTGATTTATTCAACTTCAAATCAGGAAGTTTCTTGATTGTATTTTGTTCATTGCAGGAAACAGTTTGGTTTTCATCACATCTAAACAGGCTTTTTTAATTAGCAGCTGAAATGCAATATACTGTACACCTTTAGACGGTTGCTGAGGGTCAGGTGACACAGTGTCAGACAGTTGTTCGTAGACGCTCACATTCCCAAATACAAGTCACTGCTGACACATTTATGCTGCAAAAGGAGGAGTCTCTAAGAACTCTGTGAAGACTTTGATCAATAACCCTCAACAGAGCTGTTGTCGTTTTACCCCAGCTCTGAGGAAACTTTTAAAGTTGTGAATGAAGTAAATAAAGAGAAAAAAATATAATTTTAGGCCTTGACATTTCCTAATTCTTGCCCGTTCTCAGATCAGAGAAAGTCAGTTAATATTGGAGCCTTACGTGAGTCAAGCTGCTGAAACTCTGTTTCAAACCAAATCTTTAGTTTTTAATTTAATATGTAAATAAATGTCTCCACATTTAGTTCATCCAGTTGTATCTTATAATTTAAACACATTGTTTTTAATGTTCATTTACTACATTATTTACAATAAGTGATGTTTTGTGTTAATGTTGTAATTTATGCCCAGTTCTTTGCACAGTTCAGTACTTTACAGCTTAAACAAAATATTTGTGCACAGACACAAAGAATGTTATTGCAAAATGTGAATAGTCTTCTTGCTAAATAAAATAATAATTACCTTCCATCTATAAGATCTTTTTAAATGTGACACATCAGGTTTATTCCAACTTAAAGTCTCTACTTGTTCAGCAGAATTTTCTGACAGTCGATGTTTAACGTCTAAAAGAGAAAACAGATCAAATTCTAAAGTAGAAACGCGTTCATTAACGGTGAGTAAAATGTGGGTTTCAGCCAATCACGAGAATTTCCGCTTTTCAAGTCTCACTTTAAGACGAGGAAACTTCAAATGCACATTTGAGCTGCAGGAGCCTCAGACGAGACCATGATAGGACCACTCACTGCCTTCATCTTTGTGAGCACTTTGTGTAAGTACAGACACTGTTATAATGAACAATATAAACCACTGTGTAATACCATATGTATGATGTTTATTCTGTGTGGTATTTATTCTTTATTTCAGCTCCAAGTGTAGAAGACCAAATACCTGTGAATGTGGCTCAACCTGGAGACGATGTCATGATAAAATGCTCAGGCTCTAATGAAATGAATAGTAAGGTTTATTGGTATCGGCAAAGTCCTGGACAAGCAATGCAGTTTATTGTTGCACTATATTTTCAAAAGGTTATGAAGGAGTCACTCAAAGACAAACGTTATAACTTCACAGTAATAGATAATATGCATGTTATGAACATCACAAATATCACAAAGGACGATGAAGCAATCTACTATTGTTATAAACTATATGGATCTGACATTGCCTTTTTTAACAGTACCTTCTTGGTAGTAAATGGTAAGCCATTGAAAAACACATTTTAAAGTTTATTGGACACATTTTATGCTTATTTTTCTCTAATGCAGATAGAAGATCACAGAACTGTGTTCATGATGTGAGACAAAGTCCATCCTCAGCTTCAGTGGCGTCGGGAGGCTCAGTGTCTCTTCAGTGCTCACTTCAGTCCAAAGACGACACAAAAGTCCAGTGTCCACAGCATCACAAAGTGCTCTGGTTCAGAGCTGGATCTGAGGAGCTCAATACTGGAGTAATGTACAACTTTACAAACAACAGCTGTGTTTACACTTTGTCTAAAACTATAGGACAGTCCTCTGACACTGGGACGTACTACTGCGCTGTGGACACATGTGGACACGTACTGTTTGGAGATGGAACAAGAGTGGAGATGGGTCAGTCATGTTTAAGTTTCTGCTGATCTTTCAATATTTTAACGTGCCGTCATTGCTTAATAGCCGGTTGGATAAATTGATGTTTTCTGAATACTTGACCCTCACCACAGTATCTAAATATTTTCAGACCAACCCCCAGGGCAGGATCTTGACCCAGTGACTGTGGCTCTGTCCGTCCTGTTGTCCTGCTGTGTGCTGGTGATCATCGTCCTCTGTTTAAAGAGAGGGAGAGTCTGTGCTCACTGCAGAGGTCAGCTTTCTTTATAACAGTTTGACAAATATGCAATAGGCCTTTTATTTACAGATTTATATTTTTGCAGATGCCTCTGATTCCATCAATAGTCCTTGTGGCAAAACAACGAGCAGTTCATCTCAGTCTGTGGTAAGTAAACTGGCTCAATTCAAGTGGCGACATTAGTGAGTTTGAACAAGATCAAATGTATTGAATAACTACAAGCGATGGCCCTGATGGTGTTTATAATTTCAAACTGACATGAACACATTTACATTGTCAGGACGGTGGAGCTGCAGACGTCAACTACGCAGCGCTGAATTTCTCATCCCGAAAAGTGAAGCCGAGGAGTAAAACCAGACGAGAGCAGGAGTGTGTGTACTCCACTGTCAGAGCTGAACATCTCAGCTCCCTCTGAACTGTATTTATCCTTCACAATAACGGCTTATTTTGCATAATCTATGCTGCAAATATTTTACTTCATTTTAGTTTAATTTTGTCATTTGCTTTATCAAAATAAAATGAGTCATGCATGTTATGAGATGTCTGACGTCTGTAATGTTCTAAAGATCGTGCCTTGATGCTAAAGGATTACATTTTATTATATTGAGCATTCATGTCACTGACCACAATAGCAATGTAATCAGGGCTGGTCCTTTACTTTGCTTATTGTGACATTTTAATATATTATTTTAGACTTTTCCAATATGGAAGTAAGTACGATAACTTTATTTCAGAGATGAAAATAACAACACGCAACAACAGACTATATACAATAGAAAGCAATTTGAATAAAAAAAATTATCAAAATAAAATTAAAATAACACAAATTGCCAAAAGCCTTTTTTACATAAAAGTGTAAGAGGTTTTATTTTATTAAAGAGTCCACAGAGTCGGACACCCGCAGGGACAGGACGATGAGAGGAAACAGCACTAGATTATTTTTGTCAGGTGGCCTTAACCTCTGAACCTCGGAGCTCATTTTCTCCTGTTCAGCTTTACCCAAATCTGAAAGCTTGGATGGAGAGCAACAGTGTTATGCCTCATGTGTGAACGCTAAGACCTACAAAAGTGATCGTAACTTTTTTTGTCTCGTCGTCACCGCATTTTTGAAAGACAGGCCTGGTTATTAACCTTTTGACACCATGTTAGATACAGTTAGAAAAGTTAAATAACTGAGTGGTTTTACTCGGATCATTAATATGTTAGAAGCTCAAAGTGTGTCAGAAAAGTAACATGTCAAAACGTAGATATGGAATGGTCCTTCTTGATGCAAAAGTTGAGAGCAGGAAACAGTGCGTCCTGTTTCACGCCAATTTCCGGTGGGTTTTCGGTCTCTAAAAATAACTCCACTTATCTGAACATGGTCCGGACGCTCAGTGCCTTTTTAATCTTCACTTTTATGATTCATGATAATGTATTATTTCAAACGCATCACAAAATGGTTATACATTGGTTTTAACTGATGTTTATTTTTTTTTCCCCAGATACTTCTATAATATTTATCTTATTACTATATTGTTATTAATAACTATAAATCTCAGTTGTCATTTTGAAAACAGATCTAGTTTACATTGGATCAGCGTTGCCTGACAGTGACCTCTTCTTCTGCTATCACATCTCTACATTCACTGCACCAACTTTATGGAGTAAGTGTTTTTGTAATGGTGATTTTTCTGTTTTAAGGACCTAAGAAGTAATGAAATAAAGATGAAAAAAATCTGGTTTCAGGTCATGTCATTTGAACATTTCTTGCCTGTTCTCAGATGACAGCACATTTGGATCACTTAACATTGAAGCTCACACGAGTAGAGCTGATGATATATACTTTGTTTCTAATCAAATTTTCACCTGCTAATACCACAGTTATGTCATCCTGCTGTAGCTTTTATTATGAACACAGTGTCCATTGTTATTCAAAGTTATAATTTACTGTATTTATGTCCATTTATTTCAGTTCTTATTATAAAGATTTGGTTTTACAGCCTCTCCTTGTCCAGCACAGTTTTTTTTTTTTTAAATCCCTCATCGTTTTTGTCTCCGTATAATTAAGAAAGCAGATGACATACTTGATACTGCAGGCACACGATCAGTATTTTTTTGCGGTGTAGATGTGATTTTCAGCCAATCACTATAATTTCCGTGTTTCAAAGCTCGCTTTAAGACGAGGAGAGTTCAAATGCACATTTGAGCTGCAGGAGCCTCAGATGAGACCATGATAGGACTCACTGCCTTCATCTTTGTGAGCACTTTGTGTAAGTACAGATACTGTTATAATGAACAACATAAACCACTGTGTAATACCACATGTATGATGTTTATTTATGTGTGTTATTTATTCTTTATTTCAGCTCAAAGTGTAGAAGACCAAATACCTGTGACTGTGGTTCAACCTGGAGACGATGTCATGATAAAATGCTCAGGCTCCGATGGATACAGGAGTAGAATTATTTGGTATCGGCAAATTCCTGGACAAACAATACAGTTTATTGCAGAAGTTTATTATGAAGATTCATTTAAAGACACGCGTTTTAGCTTCACAATAAAAGACAATCTGTGTGTTATGAACATCAGAAATGTCAGAAAGGATGATCTACTATTGTCAAAAAAAGACAGGACATGTACAAGACTTAATCGGCAGCACTTTCCTGATCGTTCATGGTAAACCAGAGCACATTTTATTGTTATTTAGGAACTACTGATGACATGTTTTATTATTTTCTGCCGCAGATGAGGAAAACTCACGGAACTGTGTTCATGATGTGAGACAAAGTCCATCCTCAGCTTCAGTGGCGTCGGGAGGCTCAGTGTCTCTTCAGTGCTCACTTCAGTCCAAAGACGACACAAAAGTCCAGTGTCCACAGCATCACAAAGTGCTCTGGTTCAGAGCTGGATCTGAGGAGCTCAACACTGGAGTCATGTACAACTTTACAAACAACAGCTGTGTTTACACTTTGTCTAAAACTATAGGACAGTCCTCTGACACTGGGACGTACTACTGCGCTGTGGACACATGTGGACACGTACTGTTTGGAGATGGAACAAGAGTGGAGATGGGTCAGTCATGTTTGTCTCGAAAGTCGTTTTTAAGTTTCTGCTGATCTTTCAATATTTTAACGTGCTGTCATTGCTTAACAGCCGGTTGGATAAACTGATGCTTTCTAAACACTTGACCCTCACCACAGTATCTAAATATTTTCAGACCAACCCCCAGGACAGGATCTGGACCCAGTGACTGTGGCTCTGTCCGTCCTGTTGTCCTGCTGTGTGCTGGTGATCATCGTCCTCTGTTTAAAGAGAGGGAGAGTCTGTGCTCACTGCAGAGGTCAGCTTTCATCGCCACGGTTACGAAAATGTCATGTCTTTACACTATAATAAATGTTTTGTGTGATGTAGATGATCCTAATACCATCATTAGTTCTTCTGACACTGCACCAAACTGTCCGTCTCAATCTACGGTAAGTAAACTGGTTCAGTTTAAGTAATGTGTGTGATGCAGTTTTAGTGTAAGAGATAAAGATAAAGATCACTCTGAGTTTGGATCATAATGACTTTAGGAACTGACATGAACACATTTACATTGTCAGGGCGGTGGAGCTGCAGACGTCAACTACGCAGCGCTGAGTTTCTCATCCCGAAAAGTGAAGCCGAGGAGTAAAACCAGACGAGAGCAGGAGTGTGTGTACTCCACTGTCAGAGCCGAACATCTCAGCTCAACAATGCTGTAAATAGTTGCAATACTTATTTCTAGTTTAATTAATCAGTCTTTTGCATTCTTCAATGTAAAATGAATCAAGCATGCTTTTAAATAACCTCTGTAATACCCATTGTACGTCAATGAAAAGTATCTTTTTTATTTCACTTTTATTTCACTTCACAAAAGAGCAATCAAGGCTGTACTTTCACTTTATGTAAAATGTTTGTATTTTTCAAGCTTTTCCGATGTAAGGCCTATGTTATTCAGCATGGAGTTACACAAAAGATATCACATGCAAAATGTATGGAGAAAAAATGTCTTCATGTAAATTAAATCATGTAAATATTGAAAACTGTAAAGAAACCTGAGTTTGTAACATTGCCACCGTATTGGAAGGTCAGTTTTGTCAAATGAATCAAAATGTGAGGTTTCCGTTATTTTCAAAACCTCAAAATGATTGAATAGATGCAGTTCTTCAGGATGTGATGCTAACACACCTTTTTCACACCAATATCCGGAGGGTTTTCAGCTGAAAGCAAGTTGCTAAAAATATCTGAACAGTTGTGGTCGAGAGATTTCACTTCAGTCCAAAATCTACAGCTCGTGCCCACAGAGCCTTAACTGTCTATAAATGGTTGTGCAGGTTTCATATTTTGGTTTATATAAGAATCTATTTAACAGTCAGTTCAATCAATACTAAAAACACATACATGATGATTTCTTGCTGTTACATTTTTCCCCCCCATTTATGTTGTTCTAGTTTTCAGAATGACAGATTTACTTCACATAAACAAAAGAGACACAAGTGTAGACCGATTCTGTCTCTGCTGCTTGAAAGGCCCTGTGCAGCGCAGCTTCACAGTCGGCCTTTTTCATCACCACCTGTGTCAGAAAGAAGCACCGTTACTTTCAACTCACTTTATGTTTAACTTTACCTTCTCACATGTCGTACCTGCAGCTTCTGTTTATCGCGGCCTTTGTTTGTTTTTTTGAGCTTCTTCATGGTCCAACAAATAGGGAAAGTAAAACCAATGAGACCAAAGATAGAACTCAGCAGAATAAGGGCAGTATTGGCTTTGTTCAAATCCCAAATCATTTTCTCTGTTGGATTAAATAAATAAATCATGGTAAATGCAACTGATAAAAGATTTGTTTTTATTGTGACATTGATTATCTTATATTTAGGTCAGATAATCTGTTTAGACACTTTGTTAAGAAACTTTAACAGATTTAGCTTTTTCTGTTAAATACCTTCAACCTCGACTTTGGTTTTGTTTCCAAAGAGGATCTGTCCACAGGCCGCCACAGCACAGCGGTACGTCCCGGCGTCAGAGCGGCTCAAGCGTTTGGAGAAAGTGTAGAGACATTTGTGAGGACCTTGGTCTTCTGCGCGTCTGTCACACTGACCTGAGCTGTTCCTCTGAGCGTAGACTAAACCAGGACTAGACTGATCCAGTCCAGATCTGAACCACAGAACCATGTGCTCCTTAAAACACTGAGCGTTCTCAGTCTGCACCCAGCACTGAAGGTCCACAGAGTCTCCTGAGTCCACTGCCCCAGAGAGATCTGGACTCTCCACACTCAGGGCTGAGTCTGGGGCTGAAGACAGTGTGAGACAGATTACAGTGCGAATTACAGATTACAAATTACACAAGATGTCAGTGTTTTACCTTTGATTTTTAAAAATGTTGCATTAATAAAGATCATCCTCCTGGTTAGAGTTTGTACTTTCACACAATAGTAAAATCCAGTGTCATTCAGATTTGCTTCATTCAGACTCAGTGTGAAAGATCCAGGTTCTTGTTTTGTTTTAATGGAGGAGAGGGTCGGTCCATATGAATTTGGATCATTAAATGTCGGTGTCCCTCCTAAGGATTCAGGCAAATGTCCAGGAAGAAGTCTGATCCAGAATAAGAGCGCGTTGGTCTCAGAGAAATCACGAGGACATTTTAGAGTCACTGTTTGTCCCACATTAACAGACTTTTCCTCAAGAATGTCCTTTGCACCTCCTGAAAAATAAACAACAGGCACTTATATAACAAACTCTAAACATTAACATTATAGTATAGCCTTTTCAAAATATATTTATTAATACTTACGTGCCAGTGTGAGAAAAAGCGCTGCAAATAAAAAATGGAACAATATCATTTTGACCAACTGGATAATATCGTCTCCTGCACGTGCTTTATAATACGTCGGCTTATTATAATGATACGAGAGGGAGGAGCTCGTCAGAACCATCTGATTGGTCTGTGATTCTTCGCTTCATATCTTCACAGTGAAAATAACATTTCCAAAACATTATGCAATCTGAAACACCGGTATTTAAGGGTTCAGGAGACTGCTGGCAAATACTATCCATCTCCAATATTACAGTCATGTGACGTCACAACAACTAAAGAGCCTGTACTTTAAAACTATGGAGAAAAAAATCTATGGAGGTAGCTATAGCAACTGTCTAAATGCAGTTTAATTTTTTATCTAATAGAGGTTATACGCGTGATGTCATTACAAAGCAAAAGAAAATTGCAATATTATTATTTTCTTATTATGACAATTGTCATTATTTAATTAGTAGAATCTGCAAATCCTCTACACCAGAGGTTCTCAAACCTTTCAGGCCATAACCCCCAAAATCCCACAGCCGACAACTCGGGGCCATCAGTGAAATGTAATTATTATAATGTAAGGAGCAAAACATTTGAAAACTGGTTCAATGATGTTAGTTTGGATACTGTGTTTTGATATTTGACTTCATTTCACATAAATATGCTGTTCAAAATGCTCAACATAATTTTGCGACCCCCACTTCATCGACCCGCACCCCCCAGGGGGTCCTGACCCCCACTTTGGGAACCACTGCTCTACACCAGAGGTCTGCAAACATCAGCCTGTGGGCCCTCAACTCTCTGTCCATAGTTTATATGATTTGTCCATGGACCACTTGCTGCGACTCTTTTGCATCACATTCACACTGAACTGTGTGGCGGTGCATCAGAGGCACCATGACCACGCCCTGCAGTGGCTCAAATGACTGTGTCATTTACTGCATTTTACAATGGGAGGAAGTTGAGCTGAAATTAGTTCAAGTTATCGTTGATGCAGCCCTCGAACGAGGTTACTCATGTGGCCCCTTGTAAAAAAAACGAATCCCCTGATGTTTATACTATATTATCTCTGTTGTTACTGGAGAATCCACATGTTTCTCAGAAAGATGTCAAAAATTGGTTCATGTTTCAGATTGTGACAACGCCATGATCTCAGATGGAGGGCTGGGGCTAATACAGTTATATGGAAGACACAGAAATCTCCAAACAGAAACCTGTACCTGGTCATTATTTTTATTATTACACATGTTTTTAAATATTGTATATAATAAAATACATTTTATTTGACCATTCTATAAAATCACTGACACAATAATCTCCTACACAAATAGGAAGAAGACCTAGTCTTTAGTTTAACACCAGATACTTTCACAATATCACAGCGAACACATTTCTGATGCTTCGCAAACATTTACATGTCTGTTTTGGAAAGCAGCAGGTCTACACATAAAACAAGTCTGGAAGCACATCTTATAGTATTAATGTATTTTGTTGGTTATGATTTTGTTGATAGATAAGCACTTGTTTCCTCTAACTAAGAAAAGATAAAGAACAAAGACAGAAAGCATGAATGTGTCTGAAGCCAGTGGTCTCTGATGCATCAGCTCACGCTGCACAGGCTCCTGCTGTGTGAAGGTGCTTTGTGGTTTATGTGTGAAAGTACTTCTAACTGCTCTGCTGGTTGGTGCTGTTCACCGACACAGAAACTAGTTGAGAGTAAACACAAAGCTCTACTGTCTTTATAATCCTTTTTTGTGTTAAATGTGTTTCTGTTTTTAATGAGCCCAGACCGAACAATATTTTGTTTTCTGCTTTTTTGTCGTGTCCTTTGCTCTTTGACGATTCCAAAGACAGAAAGGCAATGTTTTGAATTGTTTATTGCTATGGCAGCATTAGTCGCCCAATCCATTTTGTTTACAGATAACAGAAGACAGGAAGGAAAAGCAGTTCAGCCCCTTTTGCATTTAAGAGCTTCAAAGTTACAAGAGCCGCCTTTCACCACAGAGGGACATGTTGTTGTGGTTTTCACGGTCAAAGTTGGACGAACATACAAGTCGAGTCGCTTTAGAATTTCATACTTGTGTCGACGTGAATGCGCTCAACACCACAGATGCACCGGTGAACTGCTTGTGTGTTTACTGTATTTGTGTAAATCCATAAACATAATTCTGTTTAGGATAAGTTAAGGTTTGATCCACCAAAAAAAAGATGGTTGTTCCTAAAATAATGCCTAATCAGCCAACAGGCAATAGATAAATAAGTCATGAAAGGATGATCAAAGCAACATTTATTGCAGAATTTTGCATCAAAGCATCATAAACTGATGACCTGAAATGACCAGAAATGACATGCTTTTTTTTTTACACAGTGTCTTTACAAATCATAATTTACAAGTTTGTTCTAATGTCTGACTCTAACATCAGAGTAAACCACATGCTCCTCTGCCTTCACTGTCCTGCTCTGGGACACCTTGGCTTTCTTCTTGTTAAACTTTGGAGCAGAATATGTCAGCTCTGCATCTCGCTGTGGTGAAAAAAAAAACATTTGAAATGGGAAAAATGTAATTATTAATTCATTATTATGTTTATATATTCTTTATCCTTACCTGCGGGCTTGTACGTTCAGTTATTCTTTTATTAGAGTCATTTAGATTCTCTGCGACTGAAATAAAATTGTATTGTTATAATGCTTTATTCAGGCAATAGTTTCTTTAATAAGATATAAAAATGTTTTACCAAAGAAGCAATGTCCACATTTCCTCTTAATGGAACAAATGAGGACAGTTAAAACAATCAGACTAATGGTCAGAAGGACACTGAGCAGGAGAATGACAGTCATCCGCCAAACGCAATTGTTCTTTTCTGCAAAATGAATGAACAATAACTCAGAATGTCATTATTTAAAGATATAATGAAACATAAGTCGTTATTACCTTTAACATGGACTCTGGTTTTGTTTCCAAAGAGGATCTGTCCACAGGCCGCCACAGCACAGTGGTACGTCCCGGCGTCAGAGCGGCTCAAGCGTTTGGAGAAAGTGTAGAGACATTTGTGAGGACCTTGGTCTTCTGTGCGTCAGTCACACTGACCTGAGCTGTTCCTCTGAGCGTAGACTAAACCAGGACTAGACTGATCCAGTCCAGATCTGAACCACAGAACCATGTGCTCCTTAAAACACTGAGCGTTCTCAGTCTGCACCCAGCACTGAAGGTCCACAGAGTCTCCTGAGTCCACTGCCCCAGAGAGATCTGGACTCTCCACACTCAGGGCTGAGTCTGGGGCTGAAGACAGTGTGAGACAGATTACAGTGTGAATTACAGATTACAAATTACACAAGATGTCAGTGTTTTACCTTTGATTTTTAAAAATGTTGCATGAATAAAGATCATCCTCTTGGCTAGAGTTTGTACTTTCACACAATAGTAAAATCCAGTGTCATTCAGATTTGCTTCATTCAGACTCAGTGTGAAAGATCCAGGTTCTTGTTTTGTTTTAATAGAGGACAGGGTCGGTCCATATGAAGTTGAATCATCATATGTCGGTTTCCCTCCTAAGGATTCAGGCAAATGTCCAGGAAGAATTCTGATCCAGAATAAGACCGTGTAGGCCTCAGAGGAATCACGAGGACATTGTAGAGTCACTGTTTGTCCCACATTAACAGACTTTTCCTCAAGAATGTTCTTTGCACCTCCTGAAAAATAGACAACAGACATTTATATAATAAACTCCAAACAATAAAAATATCCTATTTAAAAATATTCATAGATACTTACGGGCCAGTGTGAGAAATAGCGTCGTAAACAAAAAAAGGAACATCATTTTGACCAACTGGATAAAAACGTCTTCTCTAAGCGCAGTACGAATCATTGGCTTATTATAAAGGTACGAGAGGGAGGAGCTCGTCAGAAACATCTGATTGGTCTCTGATACTTCGCTTCATATTTTCACAGTGGAAATAACGCTGCCAAAACGATTATGTTCTGAACCACCCGAATGTACATCTTTATCTTTTTATAACTAGATAAGGTTTCACAAAAGTGATCTGAGCTTTGCTTCTTCTGGTTTACTTTTGGTCCAGTCCTGGAAACGCTTTGGAAAACATGGAGCTACAAATCGCTGCAAGTTGATTGGATAAGAGACGATGCACTCAGATAATTCACTACACAATCAATAACGGGAAATGTTTTACCTCATTTAAGTTCTTGCTTGTTTTCGTTCATTTAAGAGAGGGCCAGTTTCATAAAGGCGACTTCACAAGAACAATCTGCATTTTTAATTTGGTTCCATTGAACCTCACAATGTTCATGTCTTTTAATGGTGAGTTTTTAGGACATGTCAAGTGTTTATTTAAACCACGCATTTCATACACACGGCAACTCAATGTGCCGTACAATAAACCTGAAATAGTTTCCTGTTTACAGCAGCTCAAGCAACTTCTACTTCACTGACACACAAGGATTCACTGATGATTTTCTCATGACAAAGCCATTTTGACTAAAAAGCACCAACACCAATCTGTCATTTATTATGTAAAGTTTCATTATGTCGCCTTAACCATTCTCTAAGACCTGCTTTTTTTGTTTTTGTCTTTAAGCTGCCTGTTCCAAACCCTCCTAAGCTGAAAACCTCATGTGTCATGGCCTTTTTATCTTCACAGATCAGACTATCAAAAAAACTGGTACCATATGTGGAAGCGTTTTGAGTTTTTACCTTTTTTTGTAACGTAAGCACAAAAATGTTTTGCTTCTTTGGTAATTATAGCCTTTATTATTTTCTTCTACTTTTTGATTTATATGTGTTCACACTGACTGACAAACTATGCTACATTTGGGCAGGTGCTCTCGTCTTCACCTCAAATCAAACCATTTGAGTTGAAGAGACGACAAAAAGAGAGTTTAATGTATCTATCGCTGTTTAGTAAGAAATAAAATCCATGTGTAAACTTCAATAATATATAATACACTTAATGCATGTTGACATTGTGTAGTTGAAGCTCCGTCATTGCCCTGTGCAAGACAATCGTCTCCGATCAACTTTGTACATGTTTGATGGAAAGTTGTGGTTTGTGTTTCGTATCAAGGTGTGACACGGTAAAACTCTTTGCAAATACACTACACTCCCATCATGCATTTGAAGCACCTCTACAACAGAATGCAATGACATGTATCTAATGAATGCAAACTTAAAAACGCTGTACGGGTGTAGTTTAAGCCCATTGCGTGTCTATTCTGAGCGGCTGGTTCGGTTTGGAGTTTGGTCAGTCGGTAAAAGCCTCTCCTCTCTGTGAAGCTGATCTCTGTGGTTTGGTTTCTCTACGCAGTTCGAGGTCGGCTGGTGGAAAACTTAGTCTCAACACTTGTTCAGAGTGATGCAGCCACGCTCAGACCCCCACAGCCCGTCCCGTGTGGGGGGTGAACTGACAGTTTAGTGTGAAGACTACTGTAGTACTTCAGTGTTTGGCCCTGATGCTGTAAAGCTGGAGAACCCTTTTTTCCAAACACAAAATGATTCGAATTTGACACACGAGTGAAAAATGTTGATCTAATTGAGCTCCTCAGTTGCATTGACCTTCGACCTCTTAAAGAAACAGACTCAGGTGGAAGACTTGTTGACAGATTGTATAAGATAAGATAAGATAAGATAAGATGGAACTTTATTGATCTCACAGATGGAGAAATTGCATTCGATGAGAAAGCAGCAGCACCCATTCAGTGCGCACCACTCTTTTTCCACTCTTTTTTTTTCTTTGGTGAAAGATCGTTGTGTCGCGGCCGCCATCTTCACTGTTTTGGTCACAGGAGGAGCACTGGTTGATGGGAAATCCGTAGACGATGACCACGGCGGTGGAGCTCTTGCGCTTGGCCACGATGTTCTTGGCCACACAGGTGTAGTTGGCCGTGTCGGACAGACGCGCCTGCTTGATGATCAGGTTGTGTCCACGGTGATGTAGAAGTTCCTGTCCTCGGCCGGGTCGATGATCTCGTTGTCCTTCAGCCACTCCACCCGCATGACCTTGGAGGATGGAGAAACTGTAGCTGCCCTCTGTCTCCTCTGATCATCTGAAACGGTGCACCGCTTCCTGGGCTTGTCCCCGTCTCAGAGCGTGGTGTCCTGCACTGGTCAGCTCCACCTCGTCCTTCCTCTTCCTCCTGCACAGCTCCCTCCACAGTCTATCACCATCTCCTCGTTGGTCCCTTTTGTTGTTTCCTGTAGCTCCTCTTGTGACGCCTCCTCCGTGCTGCAGGTGTGGGGGCTCTTGGTGCCTCTTCACTGTTCAGTGTCTCAGAAGAAGATGTTTGTCTAAAATGGGTTTAGCTAATAAGCTAGCAGTTTGTTTACCTTCAAAAAGCTGCTTTCTTCAGGACCATTTTGGACTCTCAAAGTAAACAAATCCACCAAACCTCCACAAAAACACGGTAAAGACGTACAAAAGTATCCAGAAAAACAACGTGGTTCGCTGAAAAAGGCAAACAATTCACTGAAAACAATTCAGCTGCACCAGGAGAGAGGGAGGTCACTTCCTGTTTTCACGTCATAAAATTACAATATTACTATTGCTTCAACATTTATGGACATTCATTTCTCTGTAGATGCAATAATGTATTGAAGCACTGCACAAAATATGTACAGATAAAATCAGATATGGGATGGTCCTTCTTGATGTAAATGTTGAGAGCAGGAAACAGTGCATCTTGTTTCAGACCAATTTCCGGTTTGTGTTTTCAGCTTCTAAAAATAACTCCACTCAGGTGCTTTTTATCTGAACAGTTGTGGTCAGGACGCTCAGTGCCTTTTTAATCTTCACTTCAGTCCAAAAGCAGCAGCCAATTCCAGTGTCCTTATTTTCATATGATATTATGTGTACTTTTACATACTTTTATGTATTATTGATTTTATCATTAATTCATCATTATTTATAACCACAAAACTCACATGTCTTCTGACAGATCTTGCTTTTTACACCGTATATTGGCAGGCTGCTCATGAGCTTTTCTTCTGTTTTACTGACTACTTTGATTTATTCAACTTCAAATCAGGAAGTTTCTTGATTGTATTTTGTTCATTGTGTAGAAGACCGAGGCAGTAGCCCACTTGTTAACTGCATTGCTTTACAGTGATCACAACGCCACTCTGAATTGTGGGTCAGAGAACCCAGTATTGACTTTACCCCACGCTAAGGGCACTCAGGTTCGTTGGACTAGGTAGGACAGAGACAGGTTAATAAGAAAATACATTGTTTTTATTACTTTGGATTTAAATATATTTTCAGTTCATTTGAGTTAAGAGCAGGTTACATGAGCGGTGCAAATACAAACCTTGCAGGTTGAAATTAAAATACAAAACAAAAACAAAGAAAATCCATGGCTAGTCAAGTCCTTGCGGAACGGCTGGCGGCCCAGATTCAGCAGCCCCACGTGTCCATCACACCTTTTGCCTGGAGTGACGGTCCAGCAATGGATGAGGGGACTGACGAGGGGCGGTGTGAGTCCGAAGCCCTCGGCCCTAACAGACCACTGCTATCAAAGAGGTCTCTGAATTTGGGCTGTGCAGGGTTGCGATGGGGAATCAACATAGCGATGAACAGACTTGCATTTGCTCAGAAGGAAGGACCCTGTTTGACAAGGTTAAGTTTTAGTTCAACATAAATTCGAAGGCTACATAAGGTCTGTGAAGCGTCTAACAACGTACCGTGGGATAAAAGCGAAGCGCTCACATTACGCGCTCCTGCGTGACACAGGGCTGCGACCCTCCCCCATGGTGACAGCACCCGGAGAGCAGGACACGCACTGGACCCCGCGCTAAAAACAACCAGGTTTTAGGCTAACATGCAACTAAAAGTAAAAGATGTTGTCACTTAACTCACCGAAAGCGCTATTGAATTGCTGGCTTTCCGCGCACAAATTCGGCCACTGAACCGCATGTTTGGCCCAAAGTAGCCGGCCTAAACAGTGGAAGCCCTTGCTTCCTGTGTTCAGCCGGCTGCGTAGCGAACCCTCCTTTTTATAGTGCGCCCTCTCACCCAATGGCCGCTGGCTGCCCTGCTTTTTGACCACGAACGTGGGGGCCACCATTGCTCCGCCATTGCTGTAGTACCTCCATATCGCCACTAGGCCCCCATTGAAAAGCATTGGAGTTTAGACACCTTTAAAACAACTTTAACGCCTGGTTTCAATTTTGTCAAAACGCTAGACTAGGCTAGATATTCCGCCTGAGATAACGCTGGGTTAATCACAATATATGAAACCAGGCTGGTTTTCGTAATATGAATTTTTGAAATCTCGTACTTTATGAGGCTCGGACCGTTAGCATTGGAGCAGCGCGAGCTACACGTCACGCAAGGGCCGAGTCTACGGTGAAAATCCCGCCCGTATGTCCTTTTTAGGAACATGCTTCGTCAGAGCTGGGGAGGGGGAGTCTGTAAATCCGCCATGAATTCCCCTACGGCCGTGGTCATTATGGTAAATGGGGAGGAGTGAGCATAAGACGTTTTTTTTTACAGTCTATGCTCTCACCTCATCAGTCACTACGTGCAGGAGCGCAAAGGGCTACCGTGTCACATCTGCAGGAAACAGTTTGGTTTTCATCACATCTAAAACAGGCTTTTTTAATTAGCAGCTGAAATGCAATATACTGTACACCTTTAGACGGTTGCTGAGGGTCAGGTGACACTGTGTCAGACAGTTGTTCGTAGACGCTCACATTCCAAAATACAAGTCACTGCTGACACATTTATGCTGCAAAAGGAGGAGTCTCTAAGAACTCTGTGAAGACTTTGACCAATAACCCTCAACAGAGCTGTTGTCGTTTTACCCCAGCTCTGAGGAAACTTTTAAAGTTGTGAATGAATTAAATAAAGAGAAAAACACATTGTTTTAGGCCACGTACTTTCCTAAATCTTGCCCGGTATCAGATCAGAGCAAGTCCATTAATATTGGAGCCTTAAGTGAGTCAAGCTGCTGAAACTCTGTTTCATATCAAATCTTTAGCTTTTAATTGAATATTTAAATAAATTGTGTTAATGTTGTAATTTAAACCCATCTTTTCTTTGCACAGTTCAGTCCTTTACAGCTAAACCAAAATATTTTTGCACAGACACAAAGAATGTAATTGCTAAATGTGGATAGTGTTGTTTCTAAATAAAATCAGAATTACCTTCCATCTATAAGATCTTTTTAAATGTGACACATCAGGTTTATTCCGACTTATATAAATAAAGATCTTCTTCTTCTTCTTCTACAGTCTCTGCTTGTTCAGCAGAATTTGATGTTTTACATCTAAATGAGAAACAGATTAAATTGTTAAGTAGAAACGCGTTTATTAACGTTGGGGGAGTAAATTTGTGTTTCAGCCAATCACGAGAATTTCCGCTTTTCAAGTTTCACTTTAAGACGAGGAAACGTCAAATGCACATTTGAGCTGCAGGAGCCTCAGACGAGACCATGATAGGACCACTCACTGCCTTCATCCTTGTGAGCACTTTGTGTAAGTGCAGACACTGTTATAATGAACAACATAAACCACTGTGTAATACCTCATGTATGATGTTTATTCTGTGTGTTATTTATTCTTTATTTCAGCTCCAAGTGTAGAAGACCAAATACCTGTGAATGTGGTTCAACCTGGAGACGATGTCATGATAAAATGCTCAGGCTCCGATGGATACAGGAGTAGAATTACTTGGTATCGGCAAATTCCTGGACAAACAATACAGTTTATTGCAGAAGTTTATTATGAAGATTCATTTAAAGACAAGAGTTTTAGCTTCACAATAAAAGACAATCTGTGTGTTATGAACATCAGAAATGTCAGAAAGGACGATGAAGCAATCTACTATTGTCAAAAAAAGACAGGACATGTACAAGACTTAATCGGCAGCACTTTCCTGATCGTTCATGGTAAACCAGACCACATTTTATTGTTATTTAGGAACTACTGATGACATGTTTTATTTTTTTTTGCCGCAGATGAGGAAAACTCACGGAACTGTGTTCATGATGTGAGACAAAGTCCATCCTCAGCTTCAGTGGCGTCGGGAGGCTCAGTGTCTCTTCAGTGCTCACTTCAGTCCAAAGACGACACAAAAGTCCAGTGTCCACAGCATCACAAAGTGCTCTGGTTCAGAGCTGGATCTGAGGAGCTCAACACTGGAGTCATGTACAACTTTACAAACAACAGTTGTGTTTACACTTTGTCTAAAACTATAGGACACTCCTCTGACACTGGGACGTACTACTGCGCTGTGGACGCATGTGGACACGTACTGTTTGGAGATGGAACAAGAGTGGAGATGGGTCAGTCATGTTTGTCTCAAAAGTCATTTTTAAGTTTCTGCTGATCTTTCAATATTTTAACGCGCCGTCATTGCTTAACAGCCGGTTGGATAAATTAATGCTTTCTAAATACTTGACCCTCACCACAGTATCTAAATATTTTCAGACCAACCCCCAGGACAGGATCTGGACCCAGTGACTGTGGCTCTGTCCGTCCTGTTGTCCTGCTGTGTGCTGGTGATCATCGTCCTCTGTGTGTGTTTGAAGAGAGTATATGCACAAGACAGTGGTGAGTTTTCATTAACATTGTTTAACAGAAATGTAACGTTGTTACGTGTTTGTGCTTTTTAACATGTTTTATTTTATGTAGATGCTTCTGATTATATTAACTGTCCTCGTGACAATACACCAAGAAGTCTGTCCCAAACAACGGTAAGAAAACCCTCACCCTGTGTGATTCAGGTGATAGAATTTAAACCACATATGGATTATTGGATATTTTTTTAATGTGTCCCATTTGTGAACCATGAAGAAGCTCAACAAACCACCAAAATATGGCCACAGTAAAAAAAACAAAAAAAACAACAACACACAAGTACTGCAGGCGGAGTTTGACATACTGCAGGCGGAGTTTGACATACAGTAAGAGGGAAACATTCTTTTAGCCCAAAATGATGCTGTAGAAGTGCTGTAGTCATTTGTAGTCTGAAGTCAAATCCGCCTGATGTATGAAGTTTGCATTGTTTTATGATTTGTTGATGTTGTGTATGGTCGATACAAATAGTCAATATGTGACGAAAAGGGGTTTACCTTTGTCATCACATATTGACTGCAACAGAGATTTTCCTGTTTGTGAGCAAATAATGTTATGACTGCAAGAAAGTTGGTTCAAGTGTAAAGTAAAGTGGGAAGTGTATTATGAAAATAATCCGATTTTCTTTCCACAACAAAGATTATGACAAAAAAGGAGGACTGTGAAACTGCACTGTTGCGGACGACTGAAGCGGCAGAGACAGAGTCAGTCTACACTTATGTCACCTTTGTTTATGTGGAGTAGAATCAAACCTGTTGAAACAATTCTACTGGACAGAACGTCTGACATGATGAAATGTGTATATTTGTATCGTTATCACAAATAATGTTGTAACAAAAAGTCATTAAATAATAAAGTAGATGTGCCATTTGTGAATTGTGCTTGTTATAAATGTAATAATAAACATTATAATGCTTTTCATGTGATGTTTTTTTTTGTATAATAAAAACATGAATTACAACCTGCATGACCACTTTGACACTGAACCTCCAGACCACAGCTTCAATAAAAACAATAGAGTGAAATACATTTTCATAAGTTATCAGATATGGGTGTGAAAAGGTCTGCTGTCTTTTATGCTCTGAACATGGACATAATGCAGCCAATAGGAGGAAATGGGCCCATGGTATAGACCACAGAGCCACACTCCTCGGCTCAGCTTACGGAGGGTTAACATCGGTGACAAGCAAACTCCATGCAAGAACATAGACGGCTTCCTCTCCTAATGTGTCTGAGAGCGCTTCGGAAACTTCTGTGACCAGCTCTAATCTAGCAAACAACAACATTTAGTTATGTTTGAAGTCATGTTTCTCATCATGTTCGAGGGCAAAACTATACCATCATCGCACATTAGAGAAAGAAATGTTTGCATTCTTGAATCACAGGCCCAATACCATTTTTCAGCTGGTCTTACACTTTTGATCAGGGCGGTATGAGTCAATTCAAGAATGTTTTGGAGCGTCCACACTGATAATGGGAAAAGGCGTAAAATATGACCTTTTACAGAGAAAAGAAAGAAATCATTTCTTCAGAGAAAAAAAAACATGACGTTTGATTTTAGTTTATAATTTGATATATATATATATATATATATATATATATATATATATATATATATATATATATACATATTTTTGTGAACAGTGAATCGTCTGTCCGAGCGATCATCATTAAACTCTACCATTCGCTATATTTTATTATTTTTCTCTACAAAGATTCTGCTTTAGTCCATATGAATCACGCATCAGAAGAAATGCTTTACAGCAGTTTATTTCAGATTGTTTATAATATAATGATGATAATTATTAAGACATACTACTGGATATGACATTATGACGTAGCTGACCCTTCAGCCAATCAAAGCGCAGGCTCACCTGCCCAAACGCCCACGAGCTGATTCACGTGTTTTCATTGGACGGAGCGAGTGTTCGTAAAATCTAGTTCAAAAACCCGCGAGCTAAACACAGCTGTAATGTTTTATATTTATTATCCTTAAATGACGAAACTGCGGAGAAATTAACCACATCCGTTTCATCGCGGACATTTGGCAGCACGTTCTCAAGAGGAACTCAGAAAGAGACGCAGGACTTTGTGGAGAACAGCAGCGGAGCCGAGGCCCGACTTTGCCGGGATGACGAGAAGAATTTACCCGAATCATATGCACTGGAACCCGGTGCGGATCCGAGGCTCGCAGCGGTCACCGGACAACCGGACGTACAGATGACACGGAGTCTGAGACACGATGACGTTTGAGGACAGCGATGGAAGTGGACAGGAAAGATATGGAGTTGGCAGTGACGCATATGGAGGAGCAGAAGGACTCACGAAGACATCAATGGTGAGTAATGCTTTGGTGTCACTGTTGTTGTGAGTAATATGGCGATAACCTAACTTGCCTGCTGCTGCGGTTGGGGAGGTGTGATGCGTTATAGCGCAGAGCGCTTGGAGAGCCTTTGGCACAGCTGGATGTTCAGTTCCTCCACAGCTGTGGCAAGGCTGAAGACCTGGGACTGCTATTTGCCCTAACATACATTGCAATTGGGGCCTTTGTGAGATGAATAAAGGTTTATCTTATCTTAATTTTGTAAGTTTGTGATTCATTTCCTTGCGTTTGATTTTTGGAATCGTCTCAGAGTTGGTCAGATGCATTACGTACAATAAAGTTTTTTCTGAATTGGGTTAAATGTAATGTACATACCCTCAATGGGAGCTTGGGGGCGCTGTTTTAGTAGACGTCTTATATTGTCGTAATTAAAGGATAAGACAAACGACCACTTGTGTCCTATGGATTTGGAGGACTTGTTGCGACGCCCTGCCTCTGCCTCAGCTCTGCCTCTTCCTCTGCTCTGCCCCTGCTCTGCCTCTGCTCTGCCTCTGCTCTGAAACCATGAACCATCCAGATGTTTTCAGCTGTTGTCCAAATTTAGGTCAAAGCCTTGTTTGAAATCACCTATGAATGTTCAGACCTTTTGAGGTTTCATTTGAAATCTAAAAGTGTCGTCCGAGCTAAATGCTAATTCAAATTCAAAGTCAAATGTTTGCTTTTTGTTGGTGAAATTGAAATCTTTGGAACTAATAAGTCACAAAATAAGACCACACATTTAAATCTGGCTCAGTCCATATTTAGATTTGGATTTCTCTTATATTTATGTAGTAATTTACAGAAGAGTTTGATTGATGAATAAGTGTTTTCATATATTAAAGCAGTACTGAGTAACTCATCCCCCTAGAGGCCATAAGCGCCACTGCAGGTGTTGCAGTTTTCCACACAGTAACTTAATGACACATTTGACGCATTTTTGCTGAAACACACAATAGTGAACACAATTATATGTAAGATATTGCACAAAAAAAATGTACACAGCTTTCTTTAGTTTGACGTTTTTTTGTGATGTTTATTGTTTCACTTTCTCATTGGACACTGACAGGATTGAATGATTGAATAGATGCAGTTCTTCTGGATGTGATGCTAACACACCTTTTTCACACCAATATCCGGAGGGTTTTCAGCTGAAAGAAAGTTGCTAAAAATATCACAACAGTTGTGGTCGAGAGGTTTCACTTCAGTCCAAAATCTACAGCTCGTAGATATAAAGCCCATAGAACCTTTTTTATGTATTTACTGTTTACAAATGCGTCTCAAAATGGTTGTGCAGGTTTATTTTGGTTCATAAGAATCTATTTTAAAAGTCAGTTCCATCTATATTAAAAACACAGACATGATTTGTTCCTGTTACATTTTTTTCACATCAGAAAACATGTCCCATAGAATATTTATGTTCTTCGAGTTTTCAGAATGACAGATTTACTTCACATAAACAAAAGAGACACAAGTGTAGACCGATTCTGTCTCTGCTGCTTGAAAGGCCCTGTGCAGCGCAGCTTCACAGTCGGCCTTTTTCATCACCACCTGTGTCAGAAAGAAGCACCGTTACTTTCAACTCACTTTATGTTTAACTTTACCTTCTCACATGTCGTACCTGCAGCTTCTGTTTATCGCGGCCTTTGTTTGTTTTTTTGAGCTTCTTCATGGTCCAACAAATAGGGAAAGTAAAACCAATGAGACCAAAGATAGAACTCAGCAGAATAAGGGCAGTATTGGCTTTGTTCAAATCCCAAATCATTTTCTCTGTTGGGTTAAATAAATAAATCATGGTAAACACAACTGATAAAAGATATGTTTTTATTGTGACATTGATTATCTTATATTTAGGTTGAATAATCTGTTCAGACACTTTGTTATGAAACTTTAACAGATTTAGCTTTTTCTGTTAAATACCTTCAACCTTGACTTTGGTTTTGTTTCCAAAGAGGATCTGTCCACAGGCCGCCACAGCACAGCGGTACGTCCCGGCGTCAGAGCGGCTCAAGCTTTTAGAGAAAGTGTAGAGACATTTGTGAGGACCTTGGTCTTCTGCGCGTCTGTCACACTGACCTGAGCTGTTCCTCTGAGCGTAGACTAAACCAGGACTAGACTGATCCAGTCCAGATCTGAACCACAGAACCATGTGCTCCTTAAAACACTGAGCGTTCTCAGTCTGCACCCAGCACTGAAGGTCCACAGAGTCTCCTGAGTCCACTGCCCCAGAGAGATCTGGACTCTCCACACTCAGGGCTGAGTCTGGGGCTGAAGACAGTGTGAGACAGATTACAGTGTGAATTACAGATTACAAATTACACAAGATGTCAGTGTTTTACCTTTGATTTTTAAAAAGGTTGCATTAATAAAGATCATCCTCTTGGCTAGAGTTTGTACTTTCACACAATAGTAAAATCCAGTGTCATTCAGATTTGCTTCATTCAGACTCAGTGTGAAAGATCCAGGTTCTTGTTTTGTTTTAATGGAGGAGAGGGTCTGTCCATATGAAGCTGAATCATCATATGTCGGTTTCCCTCCTAAGGATTCAGGCAAATGTCCAGGAAGAATTCTGATCCAGAATAAGAGCGCGTTGGCCTCAGAGGAATCACGAGGACATTTTAGAGTCACTGTTTGTCCCACATGAACAGACTTTTCCTCAAGAATGTCCTTTGCACCTCCTGAAAAATAAACAACAGGCATTTATATAACAAACTCTAAACATTAACATTATAATATAGCCTTTTCAAAATATATTTATTAATACTTACGTGCCAGTGTGAGAAAAAGCGCTGCAAATAAAAAATGGAACAATATCATTTTGACCAACTGGATAATATCGTCTCCTGCACGTGCTTTATAATACGTCGGCTTATTATATTGATACGAGAGGGAGGAGCTCGTCAGAACCATCTGATTGGTCTGTGATTCTTCGCTTCATATCTTCACAGTGAAAATAACATTTCCAAAACATTATGCAATCTGAAACACCGGTATTTAAGGGTTCAGGAGACTGCTGGCAAATACTATCCATCTCCAATATTACAGTCATGTGACGTCACAACAACTAAAGAGCCTGTACTTTAAAACTATGGAGAAAAAAATCTATGGAGGTAGCTATAGCAACTGTCTAAATGCAGTTTAATTTTTTATCTAATAGAGGTTATACGTGTGATGTTATTACAAAGCAAAAGAAAATTGCAATATTATTATTTTCATATTATGACAATTGTCTTGACTTTTCAGGCCACAACCCCCGAAATCCCACAGCCGACAACTCGGGACCATCAGTGAAATGTAATTATTAGAATGTAAGGAGCAAAACATTTCAAAACTGGTTCAATGATGTTAGTTTGGATACTGTGTTTTGATATTTGACTTAATTTCACATAAATAGGCTGTTCAAAATGCTCAACATAATGTGGCGACCCCCACTTCATTGACCCGCAACCCCCCAGGGGGTCCTGACGCCACTTTGGGAACCACTGCTCTACACCAGAGGTCTGCAAACATCAGCCTGTGGGCCCTCAACTCTCTGTCCATAATTAATATGATTTGTCCATGGACCACTTGCTGCGACTCTTTTGCATCACATTCACACTGAACTGTGTCGCGGTGCATCAGAGGCACCATGACCACGCCCTGCAGTGGCTCAAATGACTGTGTCATTTACTGCATTTTACAATGGGAGGAAGTTGAGCTGAAATGAGTTCAAGTTATCGTTGATGCAGCCCTCGAACGAGGTTACTCATGTGGCCCCTTGTAAAATAACGAATCCCCTGATGTTTATGCTATATTATCTCTGTTGTTACTGGAGAATCCACATGAAACAAATAGAAACCAAAAAACTCTCTCAAAGTTCACTGTCTTCTCTGTCAGCATGAACAAACTCAAGTCTAATTATGTTTCTCAGAAAGATGTCAAAAAGTGGTTCATGTTTCAGATTGTGATGACGTCATGATCTCAGATGGAGGGCTGGGGCTAATACAGTTATATGGAAGAGACAGAAATCTCCAAACAGAAACCTGTACCTGGTCATTATTATTATTATTACACATGTTTTTAAATATTGTATATAATAAAATACATTTTATTTGACCATTCTATAAAATCACTGGCACAATAATCTCCTACACAAATACCGCCTGAGTAGACCTAATCTTTAGTTTAACACCAGATACTTTCACAATATCACAACTAACACATTTCTGATGCTTCGCAAACATTTACATGTCTGTTTTGGAAAGCAGCAGGTCTACACATAAAACAAGTCTGGAAGCACATCTTATAGTATTAATGTATTTTGTTGGTTTGATCTTGTTGATAGATAACCACTTGTTTCCTCTAACTAAGAAAAGATAAAGAACAAAGACAGAAAGCATGAATGTGTCTGAAGCCAGTGGTCTCTGATGCATCAGCTCACGCTGCACAGGCTCCTGCTGTGTGAAGGTGCTTTGTGGTTTATGTGTGAAAGTACTTCTAACTGCTCTGCTGGTTGGTGCTGTTCACCGACACAGAAACTAGTTGAGAGTAAACACAAAGCTCTACTGTCTTTATAATCCTTTTTTGTGTTAAATGTGTTTCTGCTTTAAATGAGCGCAGACTGAACAATATTTATTTGTTTTCTGCTTTTTTGTCGTGTCCTTTGCTCTTTGACGATTCCACAGACAGAAAGGCAATGTTTTGAATTGTTTATTGCTCTGGCAGCATTAGTCGCCCAATCCATTTTGCTTACAGATAACAGAAGACAGGAAGGAAAAGCAGTTCAGCCCCTTTTGCATTTAAGAGCTTCAAAGTTACAAGAGCCGCCTTTCACCACAGAGGGACATGTTGTTGTGGTTTTCACGGTCAAAGTTGGACGAACATGCAAGTCGAGTCGCTTTAGAATTTCATACTTGTGTCGACGTGAATGCTCTCAACACCACAGATGCACCGGGGAACCGCTTGTGTGTTTACTGCATTTGTGTAAATCCATAAACACAATTCTGTTTAGGATAAGTTAAGGTTTGATCCACCAAAAAAAGATGCTTGTTCCTAAAATAATGCCTAAACAGCCAACGGGCAATAGATAAATAAGTCATGAAAGGATGATCAAAGCAACATTTATTGCAGAATTTTGCATCAAAGCATCAAAAACTGATGTGACCTGAAATGACCAGAAATGACATGCTTTTTTTTTTACACAGTGTCTTTACAAATCATAATTTACAAGTTTGTTCTAATGTCTGACTCTAACATCAGAGTAAACCACATGCTCCTCTGCCTTCACCGTCCTGCTCTGGGACACCTTCGCTTTCTTCTTGTTAAACTTTGGAGCAGAATATGTCAGCTCTGCATCTCGCTGTGGTGAAAATAGTTCAATTGAAATGGGAAAAATCTAATAATTAATTCATTATTATGTTCATCTATTCTTTATCCTTACCTGCGGACTTTTATGTTCAGTTATTCTTTTATTAGAGTCATTTGCATTCTCTGCGACTGAAATAAAATGGTATTGTTATAATGTTTTATTCAGGCAATAGTTTCTTTAATAAGATATAATAATGTTTTACCAAAGAAACAATGTCCACATTTCCTCTTGACGGAACAAATGAGGACAGTTAAAATAATCAGACTGATGGTCAGAAGGACACTGAGCAGGAGAATGACAGTCATCTGCCAAACGCACTTGTTCCCTTCTGCAATATTAATGAACAATAACTCAGAATGTCATTATTTAAAGATATAATGAAACACAAGTTGTTATTACCTTTAACATGGACTCTGGTTTTGTTTCCAAAGAGGATCTGTCCACAGGCCGCCACAGCACAGCGGTACGTCCCGGCGTCAGAGCGGCTCAAGCTTTTGGAGAAAGTGTAGAAACATTTGTGAGGACCTTGGTCTTCTGCGCGTCTGTCACACTGACCTGAGCTGTTCCTCTGAGCGTAGACTAAACCAGGACTAGACTGATCCAGTCCAGATCTGAACCACAGAACCATGTGCTCCTTAAAACACTGAGCGTTCTCAGTCTGCACCCAGCACTGAAGGTCCACAGAGTCTCCTGAGTCCACTGCCCCAGAGAGATCTGGACTCTCCACACTCAGGGCTGAGTCTGGGGCTGAAGACAGTGTGAGACAGATTACAGTGTGAATTACAGATTACAAATTACACAAGATGTCAGTGTTTTACCTTTGATTTTTAAAAATGTTGCTTTAATAAAGATCATCCTCTTGGTTAGACTTTGTACTTTCACACAATAGTAAAATCCAGTGTCATTCAGATTTGCTTCATTCAGACTCAGTGTGAAAGATCCAGGTTCTTGTTTTGTTTTAATGGAGGAGAGGGTCTGTCCTTATGAAGTTGGATCTTTATATGTCGGTTTCCCTCCTAAGGATTCAGGCAAATGTCCAGAAAGAATTCTGATCCAGAATAAGACCGTGTTGGTCTCAGAGGAATCACAAGGACATTTTAGAGTCACTGTTTGTCCCACATTAACAGACTTTTCCTCAAGAATGTCCTTTGCACCTCCTGAAAAATAGACAACAGACATTTATATAATAAACTCCAAACAATAAAAATATCCTATTTAAAAATATTCATAGATACTTACGGGCCAGTGTGAGAAATAGCGTCGTAAACAAAAAAAGGAACATCATTTTGACCAACTGGATAAAAACTTCTTCTCTAAGCGCAGTACGAATCATCGGCTTATTATAAAGATACGAGAGGGAGGAGCTCGTCAGAAACATCTGATTGGTCTGTGATTCTTCGCTTCATATTTTCACAGTGGAAATAACGCTGCCAAAACGATTATGTTCTGAACCACCCGAAAGTACATCTTTATCTTTTTAAAACTAGATAAGGTTTCACAAAAGTCCTGGAAACGCTTTGGAAAACATGGAGCTACAAATTGCTGCAAGTTGATTGGATAAGAGACGACGCACTCAGATAATTCACTACACAATCAATAATGGGAAATATTTTACCTCATTTAAGTTCTTGCTTGTTGTTGTTCATTTAAGAGAGGGCCAGTTTCATAAAGGCGACTTCACAAGAACAATCTGCATTTTGAATTTGGTTCCATTGAACCTCACACTGTTCATGTCTTTTAATGGTGAGTTTTTAGGAAATGGCAAGTGTTTATTTAAACCATGCATTTCATACACACGGCAACTCAATGTGCCGTACAATACACCTGTAATAGTTTCCTGTTTACAGCAGCTCAAGCAACTTCTACTTCACTGACACACAAGGATTCACTGATGATTTTCTCATGACAAAGCCATTTTGACTAAAAAGCACCAACACCAATCTGTCATTTATTATGTAAAGTTTCATTATGTCGCCTTAACCATTCTCTAAGACCTGCTTTTTTGTTTTTGTCTTTGAAGCTACTTTCTCCAAACCCTCCTAAGCTGAAAACCTCATATGTCGTGGCCTTTTTATCTTCACAGATCAGACTATCAAAAAAACTGGTACCATATGTGGAAGCGTTTTGAGTTTTTACCTTTTTTTGTAACGTAAGCACAAAAATGTTTTGCTTCTTTGGTAATTATAGCCTTTATTATTTTCTTCTACTTTTTGATTTATATGTGTTCACACTGACTGACAAACTATGCTACATTTGGGCAGGTGCTCTCGTCTTCACCTCAAATCAAACCATTTGAGTTGAAGAGACGACAAAAAGAGAGTTTAATGTATCTATCGCTGTTTAGTAAGAAATAAAATCCATGTGTAAACTTCAATAATATATAATACACTTAATGCATGTTGACATTGTGTAGTTGAAGCTCCGCCATTGCCCTGTGCAAGACAATAGTCTCCGATCAACTTTGTACATGTTTGATGGAAAGTTGTGGTTTGTGTTTCGTATCAAGGTGTGACACTGTAAAACTCTTTGCAAATACACTGCACTCCCATCATGCATTTGAAGCACCTCTACAACAGAATGCAATGACATGTATCTAATGAATGCAAACTTAAAAAACGCCGTAAGTGTGGAGTTTACGCCCATTGCGTGTCTATTCTGAGCGGCTGGTTCGGTTTGGAGTTTGGTCAGTCGGTAAAAGCCTCTCCTCTCTGTGAAGCTGATCTCTGTGGTTTGGTTTCTCTACGCAGTTCGAGGTCGGCTGGTGGAAAACTTAGTCTCAACACTTGTTCAGAGTGATGCAGCCACGCTCAGACCACCACAGCCCGTCCTGTGTGGGGGGTGAACTGGCAGTTTAGTGTGAAGACTACTGTGGTACTTCAGTGTTTAGCCCTGATACTGTAAAGCTGGAGAACCCTTTTTTCCAAACACAAAATGATTCAAATTCGACAAACGAGTGAAAAATGTTGATCTCATTGAGCTCCTCAGTTGCATTGACCTTCGACCTCTTAAAGAAACAGACTCAGGTGGAAGACTTGTTGATAGATTGTATAAAATTACAATATTATTATTGCTTCAACATTTATGGACTTTCATTTCTCTGTAGATGCAATAATGTACTGAAGCACTGAACAAAATATGTACAGATAAAATCAGATATGGGATGGTCCTTCTTGATGCAAATATTGAGAGCAGGAAACAGTGTGTCTTGTTTCAGACCAATTTCCGGTGGTGTGTTTTCAGCTTCTAAAAATAACTCCACTCAGGTGCTTTTTATCTGAACAGTTGTGGTCAGGACGCTCAGTGCCTTTTTTAATCTTCACTTCAGTCCAAAAGCAGCAGCCAATCCCAGTGTCTTTATTTTCATGTGATATTATGTATTATTTGATGTTTACGTTTTTATGTCTGTATTATTGATTTTATAATTAATTTATTATTATTTGTAACCATAAAACTCACACGTCTTCTGACAGATGTTGCTTGTTTTTACACCGTATATTTACAGGCTGCTCGTGAGTTCTTCTTCTTCAAATCAGAAAGTTTCTTGATTGATTCTTGATTTTGATTTAGTTCATTAAAGGAAACAGTTTGGTTTTCACCACATCTAAAACAGGCCTTTTTACTTACTGAAATGTAATAAACTGCACATCTTTAGACGGTTTCTGAGGGTCACACCAGACAGTTGTTTGCAGACGCTCATATGATGATCTCCAGTTTAGTTTTAGAAACAAGTTGAGATGTAAAGATGAAACAATACATTTAAAAAACTTTATTTTGAAAAGTATATGTAAATGATGTCTTGTGTAGCCACAGCTGACAAACTATATTTTGATAAAAGATAATTTTGGTTCCTATGTGACTCTGAACCTTCCCAGAGGTCAGAGGTCAGCCTGTGCTCAGCTGAGGTCTGGGACTCTGGCTCTGGAGACGGGTCGATTCCACTCGGTCCCAGAGGAGGAGCCGACATGCTGTTTGTGTCAGTTTAATGATATGAAAATGAATTGGATTTTGTGTTTTATTGTCCTTTGTATCCTGATCTGAGGAGCCAGTTATTCTGTAAACAAAAGCAGCTGTACATTTGTTTGAATTGAGGAAAGGCTTAAGTATAAGCCATTTTGTTAAGCGCTTGGCTCCATCATTATACTAATATAACAACCTATACCTTATTCTGATGCCTGCCTATTGTTCACCTTTAGCAGCAAGACATCAGATAAGAAAATAAACAAAACAAACCAAAGCATGTAAGTCACAGCTGACACATGTATGATGCAAAAGGAGGAGTCTCTAAGAACTCCATCATAAAGACTTTGAAAGACTTTGACCAATAACCCTCAACAGAGCTGTTGTCGTTGCTCCTCTGCTCTGAGGAAACTTATAAAGTACACTAAGTTGTGAATGAATTAAAAAAAATTGAAAACAATATTGTTTTAGGCCATGAAATTTCCCTGTCTCAGATCAGAGAAAGTCACTTAATATTGGAGCTTTACGTGAGTCAAGCTGCTGAAACTCTGGTTCAAATCAAATCTTTATCTCTTCATTTAATATTTAAATAAATGTCTCCACATTTAATTCATCCAGTTGTATCTTATATTTTAAACACATTGTTTTATTTTTAAAAAAAAAGTTCATTTATTACAATTTAAACAAAATAGAGACATTTTCTGTCAATGTTGTAATTTATACCCATCTGCTCGTTGCACAGTTCAGTACTTTACAGCTGATGCCAAATATTTGTGCACAGACACAAAGAATGTTATTGCTAAATGTGGATGATCTTATTTCTAAATAAGATGGTAATTACCTTCCATCCATAAGATCTTTTTAAATGTGACACATCAGGTTTATTCTGACTTACAGTCTCTACTTGTTCAGCAGAAATTTCTGACAGTCGATGTTTTACGTCTAAAAGAGAAAACAGATTAAATTCTAAAGTAGAAACGCGCTTATTAATGTTGGGGGAGTAAAATGTGGGTTTCAGCCAATCACGAGAATTTCCGCTTTTCAAGTCTCACTTTAAGACGAGGAAACGTCAAATGCACATTTGAGCTGCAGGAGCCTCAGACGAGACCATGATAGGACCACTCACTGCCTTCATCTTTGTGAGCACTTTGTGTAAGTACAGACACTGTTATAATGAACAACATAAACCACTGTGTAATACCATATGTATGATGTTTATTCTGTGTGTTATTTATTCTTTATTTCAGCTCAAAGTGTAGAAGACCAAATACCTGTGAATGTGGCTCAACCTGGAGACGATGTCATGATAAAATGCTCAGGCTCTAATGAAATGAATAGTAAGGTTTATTGGTATCGGCAAAGTCCTGGACAAGCAATGCAGTTTATTGTTGCACTATATTTTCAAAAGGTTATGAAGGAGTCACTCAAAGACAAACGTTATAACTTCACAGATAATATGCATGTTATGAACATCAGAAATGTCAGAAAGGACGATGAAGCAATCTACTATTGTTTTAAACTATATGGATCTGACATTGACAGTTTTAACAGTATCTTCTTGGTAGTAAATGGTAAGCCATTGAAAAATACATTTTAAAGTTCATTGGACACATTTTATGCTTATTTTTGTCTAATGCAGATAGAAGAACATCACAGAACTGTGTTCATGATGTGAGACAAAGTCCATCCTCAGCTTCAGTGGCGTCGGGAGGCTCAGTGTCTCTTCAGTGCTCACTTCAGTCCAAAGACGACACAAAAGTCCAGTGTCCACAGCATCACAAAGTGCTCTGGTTCAGAGCTGGATCTGAGGAGCTCAACACTGGAGTCATGTACAACTTTACAAACAACAGTTGTGTTTACACTTTGTCTAAAACTATAGGACAGTCCTCTGACACTGGGACGTACTACTGCGCTGTGGACACATGTGGACACGTACTGTTTGGAGATGGAACAAGAGTGGAGATGGGTCAGTCATGTTTGTCTCAAAAGTCGTTTTTAAGTTTCTGCTGATCTTTCAATATTTTAACGTGCCGTCATTGTTTAACCGGTTGAATAAACTGATGTTTTCTAAATACTTTACCCTATATTCCTAATTTATTTTCTGAACAACCCCCAGGGCAGGATCTGGACCCAGTGACTGTGGCTCTGTCCGTCCTGTTGTCCTGCTGTGTGCTGGTGATCATCGTCCTCTGTGTGTGTTTGAAGAGAGTATATGCACAAGACAGTGGTGAGTTTTCATTAACATTGTTTAACAAAAATGTAACGTATTTACGTGTTTGTGCTTTTTAACATGTTTTATTTTATGTAGATGCTTCTGATTATATTAACTGTCCTCGTGACAATACACCAAGAAGTCTGTCCCAAACTACGGTAAGAAAACCCTCACCCTGTGTGATTCAGGTGATAGAATTTAAACCACACATGGATTATTGGATATTTTTTTAATGGGTCCCATTTGTGAACCATGAAGAAGCTCAACAAACCCCCAAAATATGGCCACAGTAAAAAAAACAAAAAAAACAACACACAAGTACTGCAGGCGGAGTTTGACATACAGTAAGAGGGAAACATTCTTTTAGCCCAAAATGATGCAGTAGAAGTGCTGTAGTCATTTGTAGTCTGAAGTCAAATCCGCCTGATGTATGAAGTTTGCATTGTTTTATGTTGTGTATGGTCGATACAAATAGTCAATATGTGACGAAAAGGGGTTTACCTTTGTCATCACATATTGACTGCAAAGGAGATTTTCCTGTTTGTGAGCAAATAATGTTATCATGACTGCAAGAAAGTTGGTTTAAGTGTAAAGTAAAGTAGGAAGTGTATTATGAAAATAATCCGATTTTCTTTCCACAACAAAGATTATGACAAAAAAGGAGGACTGTGAAACTGCACTGTTGCGGACGACTGAAGCGGCAGAGACAGAGTCAGTCTACACTTATGTCACCTTTGTTTATGTGGAGTAGAATCAAACCTGTTGAAACAATTCTACTGGACAGAACGTCTGACATGATGAAATGTGTATATTTGTATCGTTATCACAAATAATGTTGTAACAAAAAGTCATAAAATAATAAAGTAGATGTGCCATTTGTGAATTGTGCTTGTTATACATGTAACATTGTAATGCTTTTCATGTAATGTTTTTTTTTTTTGTATAATAAAAACATGAATTACAACCTGCATGACCACTTTGACACTGAACCTCCAGACCACAGTTTCAATAAAAACAATAGAGTGAAATACATTTTCATAAGTTATCAGATATGGGTGTGAAAAGGTCTGCTGTCTTTTATGCTCTGAACATGGACTTAATGCAGCCAATAGGAGGAAATGGGCCCATGGTATAGACCACAGAGCCACACTCCTCGGCTCAGCTTACGGAGGGTTAACATCGGTGACAAGCAAACTCCATGCAAGAACATAGACGGTTTCCTCTCCTAATGTGTCTGAGAGCGCTTCGGAAACTTCTGTGACCAGCTCTAATCCAGCAAACAACAACATTTAGTCACGTTTGAAGTCATGTTTCTCATCATGTTCGAGGGCAAAACTATACCATCATCGCACATTAGTGAAAGAAATGTTTGCATTCTTGAATCACAGGCCCAATACCATTTTTCAGCTGGTCTTACACTTTTGATCAGGGCGGTATGAGTCAATTCAAGAATGTTTTGGAGCGTCCACACTGATAATGGGAAAAGGCGTAAAATATGACCTTTTACATCAAGAAATCATTTCTTCAGAGAAAAAAAAACATGACATATGATTTTAGTTTATGATAGTTTTTGATATATATATATATATAAATACATATTTTTGTGAACAGTGAATCGTCTGTCCGAGCGATCATCATTAAACCCCATACCATATACCATTCGCTATATTTTATTATTTTTTTCTACAAAGATTCTGCTTTAGTCCATATAAATCACGGATCAGAAGAAATGCTTTACAGCAGTTTATTTCAGATTGCTTGTAATATAATGATGATAATTATTAAGACATACTACTGGATATGACATTATGACGTAGCTGACCCTTCAGCCAATCAAAGCGCAGGCTCACCTGCCCAAACGCCCTCGAGCTGATTCACGTGTTTTCATTGGATGGAGCGAGTGCTCGTCAAATCTAGTTCAAAAACCCGCGAGCCAAACACAGCTGTCATGTTTTATATTTTTTATCCTTAAATGACGAAACTGCGGAGAAATTAACCACATCCGTTTCATCACGGACATTTGGCAGCACGTTCTCCAGAGGAACTCTGAAAGAGACGCAGGACTTTGTGGAGAACAGCAGCGGAGCCGAGGCCCGACTTTGCCGGGATGACGAGAAGAATTTACCCGAATCATATGCACTGGAACCCGGTGCGGATCCGAGGCTCGCAGCGGTCACCGGACAACCGGACGTACAGATGACACGGAGTCTGAGACACGATGACGTTTGAGGACAGAGATGGAAGTGACAGGAGAGCTTATGGAGTTGGCAGTGACGCATATGGAGGAGAAGAAGGACTCACGAAGACATCAATGGTAAGTAATGCTTTGGTGTCACTGTTGTTGTGAGTATGTAGTAGGATGAATTAATTTATTTTGGTGGGGGGGAGATGACTTCCGCTAGTCCGAGCACTGACGCCGGGCTCAGACCTAGAGCGGCGGAAGAGAGGAGAGCGGCGAGATTCCATTCATTCCCTATGCTGCCTGGCGACCGGAAAGAAGCCTTCGGAAATCCACAGAAGAGCGGTGAGATACCTCCACGCGCTCCTGCACAAGGGGGGCTGGCGAAGGAAGTAGAGCGTTTTTTTCCCGCTTGGTCTGAGCCCGGCGTCACAAGACGTCCTCCGAGTGACGCCGGGCTCAGACCAAGCGGGAAAAAAACGCTTTCCGTCGCTCAGTTTGCTCTAGTTTCTTCGCCAGCCCCCCTTGTGCAGGAGCGCGTGGAGGTGGGTTTGAGACGCAGCTTTTGCGCATGAGCCAATTACGCACAGGTGTCTGTCAGATCTTGTTCTGTGGTTGGTGGCCGCAGCCGGAAATGGCTCTGTATTTGCATAGCGTTGAAATTTTTTTAACGCTAGTGTCCGCTCCGGCCGCCCGTATCTCGCCGCTCTCCTATGGATTTTCGGAGGCTTCTTTCCGGTCGCCAGGCAGCATAGGGAATGAATGGAAGCTCACCGCTCTCCTCTCTTCCGCCACTCTAGGTCTGAGCCCGGCGTCAATGCAGCGCGCGGACATCAAACAACCGAACGTAAGCGCGTTATTTCATTGTGTATATCGCCGATTAGGCAAGTAGGTTGTGTGGATTCCTAACTATAACATAAGTAACACGTATCTTTGCACATAGGAGCCGTTTAACCGGGTCCAAACTCGGAATGCCTCCAGCCATCTACACCTGATTGGTAATCACTCTAACAATGTGAGTCCCAGTTCTGGCAAGGGACAGTTGTTTGTTTATTTACATAGTACGTCTACTTAATTAGAATTGTCATCCATTTAGTGGTGTTCGTGGGCGATCAATAAACGCCACAAGGTCCGTGAAGGTCTACGTTTGAAAAAGGTATTCACATCCAGTGTTTATTATTTTATTTAGGCCCGCTGTGTCCTTCTATGAGAGACTTAACATGTAATTCCAGGTTATTGCCTGTCATTGTTTTATCCCAGATGAACTTGTTAGGTTGGGCCCCCACTTTTAAAATCAATTTAGCACTTTAAACGGGTTGTGCAATTGGTCAATTATACTATTAATTGAACAGCGGTACTGTTTTGGGCCGTTATATTTTTGTAATTTACATACCCTCAATGGGAGCGTGGGGGCGCTGTTTTAGTAGACGTCTTATATGGTCATAATTCAGGGATAAGACAAACGACCACTTGTGTCGTATGGATTTGGAGGACTTGTTGGATGCTCTGCCTCTGCTCTGCTCTGAAACCATTCATCATCCAGATGTTTTCAGATGTTGTCCAAATTTAGGTCAAAGTGTTGTTAGAAATCACCTATGAATGTTCAGACCTTTTGAGGTTTCTTTTGAAATACAAATTAGCATCTAAAAGTGTCGTCTGAGCTAAACGCTAACTCAAATTCAAAGTCAAATGTTTGCTTTTTGTGGGTGAAATTGAAATCTTTGGAACTAAGAAGTCACAAAATAAGACCACACATTTCAATCTGGCTCTGCGCATATTTAGATTTGGATTTATCTCATATTTATGTAGTAATTTACAGAAGAGTTTTCACTTCAGTCCAAAATCTACAGCTCGTAGATATAAAACCCATAGAACCTTTTTTATGTATTTACAGTTTACAAATGCGTCTCAAAATGGTTGTGCAGGTTTATTTTGGTTCATAAGAATCTATTTTAAAAGTCAGTTCCATCTATATTAAAAACACAGACATGATTTGTTCCAGTTACATTTTTTCACATCAGAATTCATATCCCATAGAATATTTATGCTCTAGTTTTCAGAATGACAGATTTACTTCACATAAACAAAAGAGACACAAGTGTAGACCGATTCTGTCTCTGCTGCTTGAAAGGCCCTGTGCAGCGCAGCTTCACAGTTGGCCTTTTTCATCACCACCTGTGTCAGAAAGAAGCACCGTTACTTTCAACTCACTTTATGTTTAGCTTTACCTTCTCACATGTCGTACCTGCAGCTTCTGTTTATCGCGGCCTTTGTTTGTTTTTTTGAGCTTCTTCATGGTCCAACAAATAGGGAAAGTAAAACCAATGAGACCAAAGATAGAACTCAGCAGAATAAGGGCAGTATTGGCTTTGTTCAAATCCCAAATCATTTTCTCTGTTGGATAAAATAAATAAATCATGGTAAATTCAACTGATAAAAGATATGTTTTTATTGTGACATTGATTATCTTATATTTAGGTCGGATAATCTGTTTAGACACTTTGTTATGAAGCTTTAACATTTAGCTTTTTCTGTTATTACCTTTAACCTTGACTCTGGTTTTGTTTTCAAAGAGGATCTGTCCACAGGCCGCCACAGCACAGCGGTACGTCCCGGTGTCAGAGCGGCTCAAGCTTTTGGAGAAAGTGTAGAGACATTTGTGAGGACCTTGGTCTTCTGTGCGTCTGTCACACTGACCTGAGCTGTTCCTCTGAGCGTAGACTAAACCAGGACTAGACTGATCCAGTCCAGATCTGAACCACAGAACCATGTGCTCCTTAAAACACTGAGCGTTCTCAGTCTGCACCCAGCACTGAAGGTCCACAGAGTCTCCTGAGTCCACTGCCCCAGAGAGATCTGGACTCTCCACACTCAGGGCTGAGTCTGGGGCTGAAGACAGTGTGAGAGAGATCACAGTGTGAATTACAGATTACAAATTACACAAGATGTCAGTCTTTTACCTTTGATTTTTAAAAATGTTGCATTAATAAAGATCATCCTCCTGGTTAGAGTTTGTACTTTCACACAATGGTAAAATCCAGTGTCATTCAGATTTGTTTCATTCAGACTCAGTGTGAAAGATCCAGGTTCTTGTTTTGTTTTAATGGAGGAGAGGGTCGGTCCATATGAAGTTGGATCATCAAATGTCGGTTTCCCTCCTAAGGATTCAGGCAAATGTCCAGGAAGAATTCTGATCCAGAATAAGAGCGCGTTGGCCTCAGAGGAATCACGAGGACATTTTAGAGTCACTGTTTGTCCCACATTAACAGACTTTTCCTCAAGAATGTTCTTTGCACCTCCTGAAAAATAGACAACAGACATTTATATAATAAACTCCAAACAATAAAAATATCCTATTTAAAAATATTCATAGATACTTACGTGCCAGTGTGAGAAATAGCGTCGTAAACAAAAAAAGGAACATCATTTTGACAAACTGGATGAAAAACGTCTTCTCTAAGCGCAGTACGAATCATCGGCTTATTATAAAGGTACGAGAGGGAGGAGCTCGTCAGAAACATCTGATTGGTCTCTGATACTTCGCTTCATATTTTCACAGTGGAAATAACGCTGCCAAAACGATTATGTTCTGAACCACCCGAATGTACATCTTTATCTTTTTATAACTAGATAAGGTTTCACAAAAGTGATCTGAGCTTTGCTCCTTCTGGTTTACTTTTGGTCCAGTCCTGGAAACGCTTTGGAAAACATGGAGCTACAAATCGCTGCAAGTTGATTGGATAAGAGACGACGCACTCAGATAATTCACTACACAATCAATAATGGGAAATGTTTTACCTCATTTAAGTTCTTGCTTGTTGTTGTTCATTCAAGAGAGGGCCAGTTTCATAAAGGCGACTTCACAAGAACAATCTGCATTTTGAATTTGGTTCCATTGAACCTCACACTGTTCATGTCATTTAATGGTGAGTTTTTAGGACATGGCAAGTGTTTATTTAAACCACGCATTTCATACAACTCAATGTGTCGTACAATAAACCTGTAATAGTTTCCTGTTAACAGCAGCTCAAGCAACTTCTACTTCACTGACACACAAGGATTCACATGACCACGCCCTGCAGTGGCTCAAATGTCTGTGTCATTTACTGCATTTTACAATGGGAGGAAGTTGAGCTGAATTTAGTTCAAGTTATCGTTGATGCAGCCCTCGAACGAGGTTACTCATGTGGCCCCTTGTAAAAAAAAAACGAATCCCCTGATGTTTATACTATATTATCTCTGTCGTTACTGGAGAATCCACATGAAACAAAAAGAAACCAACAAACTCTCTCAAAGTTCACTGTCTTCTCTGTCAGCATGTACAAACAAAAGTCTAATTATTTTTCTCAGAAACATGCCAAAACGTGGTTCACGTTTCCGATTGTGACGACGTCATGATCTCAGATGGAGGGCTGGGGCTAATACAGTTATATGGAAGACACAGAAATCTCCAAACAGAAACCTGTACCTGGTCATTATTATTATTATTACACATGTTTTTAAATATTGTATATAATAAAATACATTTTATTTGACCATTCTATCAAATCACTGGCACAATAATCTCCTACACAAATACCGCCTGAGTAGACCTAGTCTTTAGTTTAACACCAGATACTTTCACAATATCACAGCGAACACATTTCTGATGCTTCGCAAACATTTACATGTCTGTTTTGGAAAGCAGCAGGTCTACACATAAAACAAGTCTGGAAGCACATCTTTTAGTATTAATGTATTTTGTTGGTTTGATCTTGTTGATAGATAACCACTTGTTTCCTCTAACTAAGAAAAGATAAAGAACAAAGACAGAAAGCATGAATGTGTCTGAAGCCAGTGGTCTCTGATGCATCAGCTCACGCTGCACAGGCTCCTGCTGTGTGAAGGTGCTTTGTGGTTTATGTGTGAAAGTACTTCTAACTGCTCTGCTGGTTGGTGCTGTTCACCGACACAGAAACTAGTTGAGAGTAAACACAAAGCTCTACTGTCTTTATAATCCTTTTTTGTGTTAAATGTGTTTCTGCTTTAAATGAGCGCAGACTGAACAATATTTATTTGTTTTCTGCTTTTTTGTCGTGTCCTTTGCTCTTTGACGATTCCACAGACAGAAAGGCAATGTTTTGAATTGTTTATTGCTCTGGCAGCATTAGTCGCCCAATCCATTTTGCTTACAGATAACAGAAGACAGGAAGGAAAAGCAGTTCAGCCCCTTTTGCATTTAAGAGCTTCAAAGTTACAAGAGCCGCCTTTCACCACAGAGGGACATGTTGTTGTGGTTTTCACGGTCAAAGTTGGACGAACACACAAGTCGAGTCGCTTTAGAATTTCATACTTGTGTCGACGTGAATGCTCTCAACACCACAGATGCACCGGGGAACCGCTTGTGTGTTTACTGTATTTGTGTAAATCCATAAACATAATTCTGTTTAGGATAAGTTAAGGTTTGATCCACCAAAAAAAGATGCTTGTTCCTAAAATAATGCCTAATCAGCCAACAGGCAATAGATAAATAAGTCATGAAAGGATGATCAAAGCAACATTTATTGCAGAATTTTGCATCAAAGCATCATAAACTGATGACCTGAAATGACAGGAAATGACATGCTTTTTTTTTTACACAGTGTCTTTACAAATCATAATTTACAAGTTTGTTCTAATGTCTGACTCTAACATCAGAGTAAACCACATGCTCCTCTGCCTTCACCGTCCTGCTCTGGGACACCTTGGCTTTCTTCTTGTTAAACTTTGGAGCAGAATATGTCAGCTCTGCATCTCGCTGTGGTGAAAAAAAAAACATTTGAAATGGAAAAAATGTAATAATTAATTCATTATATGTTCATATATTCTTTATCCTTACCTGCGGGCTTGTACGTTCAGTTATTCTTATATTAGAGTCTTTTGCATTCTCTGCGATTGAAATAAAATTGTAATGTTATAATGCTTTATTCAGGCAATAGTTTCTTTAATAAGATATAACAATGTTTTACCAAAGAAGCAATGTCCACATTTCCTCTTAATGGAACAAATGAGGACAGTTAAAACAATCAGACTGATGGTCAGAAGGACACTGAGCAGGAGAATGACAGTCATCTGCCAAACGCACTTGTTCTCTTCTGCAATATGAATGGACAATAACTCAGAATGTCATTATTTAACGATATAATGAAACATAAGTTGTTATTACCTTTAACCTTGACTTTGGCTTTGTTTCCAAAGAGGATCTGTCCACAGGCCGCCACAGCACAGCGGTACGTCCCGGCATCAGAGCGGCTCAAGCTTTTGGAGAAAGTGTAGAGACATTTGTGAGGACCTTGGTCTTCTGTGCGTCTGTCACACTGACCTGAGCTGTTCCTCTGAGCGTAGACTAAACCAGGACTAGACTGATCCAGTCCAGATCTGAACCACAGAACCATGTGCTCCTTAAAACACTGAGCGTTCTCAGTCTGCACCCAGCACTGAAGGTCCACAGAGTCTCCTGAGTCCACTGCCCCAGAGAGATCTGGACTCTCCACACTCAGGGCTGAGTCTGGGGCTGAAGACAGTGTGAGAGAGATTACAGTGTGAATTTCAGATTACAAATTACACAAGATGTCAGTGTTTTACCTTTGATTTTTAAAAATGTTGCTTTAATAAAGATCATCCTCTTGGTTAGAGTTTGTACTTTCACACAATAGTAAAATCCAGTGTCATTCAGATTTGCTTCATTCAGACTCAGTGTGAAAGATCCAGGTTCTTGTTTTGTTTTAATGGAGGACAGGGTCGGTCCAAATGAAGTTGGATCATCATATGTCGGTTTCCCTCCTAAGGATTCAGGCAAATGTCCAGGAAGAAGTCTGATCCAGAATAAGACCGCGTTGGTCTCAGAGGAATCACGAGGACATTTTAGAGTCACTGTTTGTCCCACATTAACAGACTTTTCCTCAAGAATGTTCTTTGCACCTCCTGAAAAATAGACAACAGACATTTATATAATAAACTCCAAACAATAAAAATATCCTATTTAAAAATATTCATAGATACTTACGTGCCAGTGTGAGAAATAGCGTCGTAAACAAAAAAAGGAACATCATTTTGACAAACTGGATGAAAAACGTCTTCTCTAAGCGCAGTACGAATCATCGGCTTATTATAAAGGTACGAGAGGGAGGAGCTCGTCAGAAACATCTGATTGGTCTCTGATACTTCGCTTCATATTTTCACAGTGGAAATAACGCTGCCAAAACGATTATGTTCTGAACCACCCGAATGTACATCTTTATCTTTTTTAAACTAGATAAGGTTTCACAAAAGTGATCTGAGCTTTGCTTCTTCTGGTTTACTTTTGGTCCAGTCCTGGAAACGCTTTGGAAAACATGGAGCTACAAATCGCTGCAAGTTGATTGGATAAGAGACGACGCACTCAGATAATTCACTACACAATCATTAATGGGAAATGTTTTACCTCATTTAAGTTCTTGCTTGTTGTTGTTCATTCAAGAGAGAGCCAGTTTCATAAAGGCGACTTCACAAGAACAATCTGCATTTTGAATTTGGTTCCATTGAACCTCACACTGTTCATGTCATTTAATGGTGAGTTTTTAGGACATGGCAAGTGTTTATTTAAACCACGCATTTCATACACACGGCAACTCAATGTGCCGTATAATAAACCTGAAATAGTTTCCTGTTTACAGCAGCTCAAGCAACTTCTACTTCACTGACACACAAGGATTCACTGATGATTTTCTCATGACAAAGCCAAACAATGCTAACACCAAACTGTTGTTTATTAACTTTTATTGTGTCGCCTTAACCATTCTCTCAGGCCTGTTTTTTTGTTTTGTCTTTGAAGCTACCTGTTCCAAACCCTCCCGAGCTGAAAACCTCATGTGTCATGGCCTTTTTATCTTCACAGATCAGACTATCAAAAAAACTGGTACCTTATGTGGAAGTGTTTTGAGTTTTTATAAGCGATAAAATATAAATCCATGTGTAAACTTCAATAATGTCTTAGTACTTGTTGACATCGTGTAGTTGAAGCTCCGTCATTGCCCTGTGCAAGACAATAGTCTCCGATCAACTTTGTACATGTTTGATGGAAAGTTGTGGTTTGTGTTTCGTATCAAGGTGTGACACGGTAAAACTCTTTGCAAATACACTACACTCCCATCATGCATTTGAAGCACCTCTACAACAGAATGCAATGACATGTATCTAATGAATGCAAACTTAAAAAAACGCTGTAAGGGTGGAGTTTAAGCCCATTGCGTGTCTATTCTGAGCGGCTGGTTTGGTTTGGAGTTTGGTCAGTCGGTAAAAGACTCTCCTCTCTGTGAAGCTGATCTCTGTGGTTTGGTTTCTCGACGCAGTTCGAGGTCAGCTGGTGGAAAACTCAGTCTCAACACTTGTTCAGAGTGATGCAGCCACGCTCAGACCACCACAGCCCGTCCCGTGTGGGGGGTGAACTGACAGTTTAGTGTGAAGACTACTGTGGTACTGAACGGAAACAATGTAATTTAGCCCTGATACTGTAATAACTGTTGTTCTTATTGAGCTCCTCAGTTGCATTGACCTTCTACCTCTTAAAGAAACAGACTCAGGTGGAAGACTTGTCTGTCTCAAATCACTAACTCATTGATTGTATAAAATTACGATATTGCTATTGCTGCAACATTTATGGGCATTCATTACTCTAAAGACGCAGAATGTATTAAAGCAGTGCACAAAATATGTACTAATAAAAAACAGTTTATTTTTCCATTAGCACATTTCCTCATGACTTTAATGTCTGACTCTCACATCAGAGTAGACCACATGTTCTTCTGTCTTGACCGTTCTCCGCTGGGACTTGTCTGCTTTGTTCTTCTTGTACTTCGGGGCAGAATACATCGCCTCAGCATCGCCCTGTGAACGATGGTTTGTTACACTGTGTAATACTTCTTTTTTCATATATTGCATCTTACCAATTGTCTTGTGTGTTCATCTCTGATCGTTACATCGTTTTGATTTTGTCCTCCTGAAACAGACACGTTTAAGGTTTCCATTCAGAGCCAAAGTTTGAACATTTTGAAACTCACCATAGAAACAGACACAGCTCCTCTTGTTGATGTAACAAATGAGAATTATTATAACAAAAAGACTCATTGTTAAAGCAACACTCAGCACAGTAAGAACTGCCTTCTCTGAGAAGAACTTTCCCTCTTCTGTAATAGACAACATCATTTTGTAGCGATAAATGCTATGTATGTATTGGCATTCCTGGTGTCAATTTTACTTCTACGCAAATGTAAAAATGAATCACCTTTATCATTGGTTTTCATTATGACTTTGGGTTTGTTTCCAAAAAGGATCTGTCCACAGGCCGCCACAGCACAGCGGTACGTCCCGGCGTCAGAGCGGCTCAAGCTTTTGGAGAAAGTGTAGAAACATTTGTGAGGACCTTGGTCTCCTGCACGTCTGTCACACTGGCCTGAGCTGTTCCTCTGAGCGTAGACTAAACCAGGACTAGACTGATCCAGTCCAGATCTGAACCACAGAACCATGTGCTCCTTAAAACACTGAGCGTTCTCAGTCTGCACCCAGCACTGAAGGTCCACAGAGTCTCCTGAGTCCACTGCCCCAGAGAGATCTGGACTCTCCACACTCAGGGCTGAGTCTGGGGCTGTGGAGCAGAGCAACAATAACATGTAGTGATTTAAATGATGCATAGCATTAGAAATGTTTTACCTTTATTCTTTAGAAATGTTGCTGATATAAATTCCATCTCAAGTGGTTTCGCCTTCACACAATAGTAAAATCCCGTATCACTGGGTTTGGCATCATCTATGATCAGATCAAACGTTCCTTTGTCCTGTTTTGTTGTAAAGTGGGGAGTCGTGTTTACGCCTTTATAATCAAACGTGAACGTTGCTCCTAAAAATTCTGGGAGATTTCCAGAAAGAAATCTGATCCAATGCAGTGTTGTTTGCTCCGTCACTTTGTAATGACGAGGACACTTGAGAATAATCCTTTCTCCAACATGATAGATTTTAGTTTCAAATTCAGGAATGCCCGCACATCCTGCAAAATAAACAACATTAATAAAAGCACTGAAACATTGCAATGTAAAAAGTAAAGCTTTATAATTGTTTTAATATACAGTACTTACGGGCGACATGGAAAAGTACAAGTGCGATATATAGTGGAGGCCACATTTTCCTGATCTTCTCAAATGCTTTCTGCTGATGCAAGTGTATAATAACATATTGTTTCTGGTTTATTATAACGAGTTCAAAGGGAGGAGCTCTGCCGGATTGGTCTGTACTTCTTCGTTTCACATAGCCACAATGGAAATATGTCGCCGAAAGTCTATGCGCCACCTGCATTGTTTAACTGAGGGAGGGCAGCACAGACAGGGTTAAACAGTGATAAGGCTCAAGATTCACTTGCTGCACTTATATTTATATTTTTAATTCACTCATTTCCACCATATAAAATGTGATATAGTCATTTATCAAACCCTGTCCCCAGACAAAAGTGTGCATGGAACAAACTAAAATACAAATCTAATGCAAATTTAAGTGCATCATAAATGTTGATTATTATTTATTTCCAGTTAATATTGATTCATGATTCCTTGAACATTATTATTATTAGTAATGGTTTCCTTCTCACTTGTATTTACAGATAAGTACTTACAACTTCAACGGGACTGTATGTGTGTCTCAACGTCTTCAACTCTTGAGGAATAAAGGCAAAACATGTAAAACCTGTAAGGATTAAATTTAAACAATAAATTCCACTGTCCTGTTTAGTCATGGTGCCTCAAATGGGACTGAGCACCTATGGTATGGTATACCACGTATGGTAGTTCAATCTTGTTATCTATGTGTTTATTTTTCTGTAAAAATTTTGTATCATGTGATAAAGTAAATAGCAAGTAAATAGCAAATAACTTAACTAAATTAGATAAATTACTTACTCTCTCTCTCTCTCTCTCTCTCTCTCTCTCTCTCTCTCTCTCTCACTCTCTCTCTCTCTCTCTCTCTCTCTGTGAAGCACGTGAGGGAAGGGCTGTGTTCATGGGGCCCTCTCAGGGAGTATGCAATGGCCAATTGTGCACCTTGTCACAGCTGCTGCAGGGACTGTTGGCCCTCTGGGGGCCCATGCTGGCTTGGGGGCCCCAGGCAGCTGCCTGCCTTGCCTAATGGCAAACTACGTCTCTGCCACTACCAACAACAACAACAAAAACACCACCACCAACAACCCATACTATGCCTGCCAAAAATTTGAACAAATCTAGACTATGATTTTCTGCAGTGTTAATTTTGACAACATATTTTAATATACTTTTAGTCTTAGTCTTTTGACGAAAATGTAATTCGATTTTAGTCTAGTTTTAGTCAAAAAAAAAAAGCTTAAATTTTAGCCTAGTTTTAGTCGACTAAAATTGAAAGTAAATTTAGTCGACTAAATATAAGACTTATTTAGTCGACTTTGCATTGATAATATTCATCATAATCATATTTAATCTTGTTCCTCTGCTTCATGGAGCTTCTCCACATGAACAAAGCTCAGAGCTGATCCTTTGGCAGAGAATTTACATGATCTGAGGCTCTTTCAGACGTCAATAGAAGTTTGGATGATTTTAGTCTCTCCCTTTCATTTTTATTCAGTCTCATTTTAGTCGACTAAAATATCTGGACATTTTAGTCATAGTTTTAGTCTCATGAACAACTTTTAACTTAGTTTTAGTCCAATTTTAGTCGTCAAAAATAACACTTTGACTAAAATTAAGACTAAATATTTTAGTCGACGAAATTAACACTGGTCTGATGATGATGTGTGTGCGTGTGTGTGTGTGTGTGTGTGCGTGTGCGTGTGTGCGTGTGTGTGTGTCATTCAAGGCATTCTCATTTTGGAGGTGGGACTTCTTCTACATCGTGTGAAGGTGGTGTCAGTGGTGTTAAGATTTATAAAGTATTTTTAACTTTGCCTTTGACTGAGGAACAGGACCAGAAGAAGTGTGTCTACAGTCTGACCACAACTCTGCAGGACTTAAATGACACCGGGACGTACTACTGCGCTGTGGCCACATGTGGAGAGATCCTGTTTGCAAACGGAACAAGAGTAAGTCCAACACAAATCATAATCAATCAAATGTTCAAATTTTAGGCGACATTTATGATGAGTTACAATATTATTATTTCCTTAGTCATTTGTGACTAAAATGTAGGTACAAAATGTATAGAAGGTGTAAATGAAAATCATAATTCAGAATGTGTGCATTTGCTACTATTTTTAATTAAAGTTAATTGAATTATATTATTTAAATGATTCAAAAACAAATTATGTCTCATGAGCCATTATTTAAAGGTTGCTATATCTCCAAATATGTTTTTCTTTACCACCACCTCCTAAATTGGATATGTGTTTGTGGAAAACTAATTGGTGCTGTGAGACATAATTCACTGCATCCTGTTTCTTACTGTAGTACAAATATTTTATGATATTTTTGAAAATTACATGTTTTTAAAATGACATTTGTGTGACTGTAGTCAGTTTGAACATGTTTAATTGAAATGCCTCATCTCTTTCCCCAGGTCCTGAAACGCCCCTTGTAGTTGTTGTGCTGGCGGTTCTCCTGGCTCTCTGTCTCTTTGTCATTGCTGTCCTCATATGGTCCAGAAAGGAGACGCTGTGAGGCTGAAGCTTGTTTACTGTTTCTGTCCGTACACCAAAGTCATGGTGTAAATATCTCCGTAATAAAGCAAAAATAATAAAGAAGTTTGACATGTATTGCTGTAAGTGCATTATTTCTTCTGCCAACTTTTCAATGTATTTCTGCCCCACTGCTCTGCTGCCATCTTTTGGTAGAGAGAGTACACAGACCATCAGAATAGATCTAGAAAGGTCTCTCAACTTCATCTGGAACTGCCTTCACTGCTGCCTTGACCTGTGACAATAATGTGGCAGCTGGTGACTCTGCGATATAATGCACACAACAATCTATTTAGTTATTTGGATAGTTTAATATTTGACTTAGGCCAACACAAAACTCAACAACATTATGCTGTTCAAATCATTATATTTTCTTGTGAATTACAACTTCTAATTTGATCCCGAAGGTTTTAATTATACGTTTTTAACTCATTCACTGCTGAATATTGTCGGCTCAACTGGCAAAGCCTTCAAAGTGATCTGAGATTTTTAATGTGGGGTTTTTACAAGCTGAGCCATAATGATCAAAATTATAACAAAAAAAGGCTATACATATCTCACTTTGCGTGTAATGAGTCTATCATATATGAGTTTCACAGTTTACATAGAATTACAGAAATGAATGCACTTTTTAACGATATTCTAATTTTCTGAGTTTCACCTGTAGCCTACAAGGACCGTTTTTGCCCTTCAAGTTCCCTCCCTCACATCTGTTTCTCGAGGTTTACAAAATGTTGCACTGAATCAAAGCCTAGAAAAACCAAGCTCGTTCTTTCTTGTTCTGTTTTTATTTCTATGGTTGAGCTGGCTGGCTGTTCTCACGTTGAAAACATTCAATCATGATAAAGCTATATTGGGCAGAGAGAGGGGAAGCGGGTAGATACGAGCCCCAAATGTAGGGAGTTGGAACGTTTTTTAATCAATTCTAAAGTAAACACATGTTGATTACTTTAGGGGGTGTAAAATGTGTGTTTCAGCCAATCAGTGTAATTTCCGCTTTTCAAGGCTCACTTTAAGACGGGCTCGCTTTTAAGGAGACTTCAAATGCACATTTGAGCTGCAGGAGCCTCCGATGAGACCATGATAGGACCACTCACTGCCTTCATCTTTGTGAGCACTTTGTGTAAGTACAGACACTGTTATACTGAACAACATAAACCACTGTGTAATACCACATGTATGATGTTTATTCTGTGTGTTTTTTGCTCTATATTTCAGCTCCAAGTGTAGAAGACCAAATACCTGTGACTGTGGTTCAACCTGGAGACGATGTCATGATAAAATGCTCAGTCTCTAATGATATGCGTAAGGTTTATTGGTATCGGCAAAGTCCTGGACATACAATGCAGTTTGTTGCATCACTATATCATCAACAAGTTCTTAAGGATTCACTCAAAGACAAACGTTATAACTTCACAGTAATAGAAAATATGCATGTTATGAACATCACAAATGTCAGAAAGGAGGATGAAGCAATCTACTATTGTTATAAACTATATGGATCTGACATTGACTGTTTGAACAGTACTTTCTTGGTAGTAAATGGTAAGCCATCTGAAAATACATTTTAAAGTTCATTAGACAGATTTTATGCTTATTTTTGTCTAATGCAGATAGAAGAACATCACAGAACTGTGTTCATGATGTGAGACAAAGTCCATCCTCAGCTTCAGTGGCGTCGGGAGGCTCAGTGTCTCTTCAGTGCTCACTTCAGTCCAAAGACGACACAAAAGTCCAGTGTCCACAGCATCACAAAGTGCTCTGGTTCAGAGCTGGATCTGAGGAGCTCAACACTGGAGTCATGTACAACTTTACAAACAACAGTTGTGTTTACAGTTTGTCTAAAACTATAGGACAGTCCTCTGACACTGGGACGTACTACTGCGCTGTGGACACATGTGGACACGTACTGTTTGGAGATGGAACAAGAGTGGAGATGGGTCAGTCATGCTTGGCTCGAAAGTCGTTTTTAAGTTTCTGCTGATCTTTCAATATTTTAACGTGCCGTCATTGCTTAACAGCCAGTTGGATAAACTGATGCTTTCTAAATACTTGACCCTCACCACAGTATCTAAATATTTTCAGACCAACCCCCAGGGCAGGATCTGGACCCAGTGACTGTGGCTCTGTCCGTCCTGTTGTCCTGCTGTGTGCTGGTGATCATCGTCCTCTGTTTAAAGAGAGGGAGAGTCTGTGCTCACTGCAGAGGTCAGCTTTCATCGCCACTGTCACTAAAATGTCATGTTTTGACCTTTATACTATAATACATGATTTATTTTATGTAGATGATCCTAATACCATCATTAGACCTTCTAACATTACACCAAACTGTCCGTCTCAATCTACGGTAAGTAAACTATTGAGTAATGTGTGTGATGCAGTGTTAGTATAAGACATAAAGATCACTCACACTGGGAATTACTGCAAATGGCCGAGTTTGGAAATGACATGAACACATTTACATTGTCAGGGCGGTGGAGCTGCAGACGTCAACTACGCAGCAGTGAATTTCTCATCCCGAAAAGTGAAGCCAAGGAGTAAAACCAGACGAGAGCAGGAGTGTGTGTACTCCACTGTCAGAGCCGAACATCTCAGCTCAACAATGCTGTAAATAGTTCCTTTTTTTAGTTTAAATCAGTCTTTTGCTTTCTTGTATGTAAAATGAATCAAGCATGTTATTAGACGCCAATGTTCTGCATGGAACTACACAAAAGATATTGCCTTTTTTTTAACTGAAATTTCTTGATCAAGTGCAAAATGTATAGTTTAACACTGTCTCAATGTAAATTAAATGATGTATTTAAAACTGTAAAGAGAAAAAGGTTGTGGAGGTTTATTTCATGTTTTTGTTTGGCATAACAAACGGTAGCGAGGGGCCTTTTACTTACTAAGTGTTAACAGTGAATTGGCTAGTTCCCCAATGCAGACCCTTCAATTGTTGTTACAACGCTACCCTCGATTTGTGGGTAAAGGGAACCCAAGAATGAACTAATACCCACACATTTAAATCACACTGGTTTGATAGGGACAGAGACGTAAAGTTATACAAATCTATTGTTTTATTTAGTTATTAAATTAGTATTGTTTGCTCAAATTCACGTGAATGAAAGCACAGGTTTGAAATATTTTCCTTACGTTGACCCCCCATGTATCAACCAGTGATAGTCTCAAGAGTCCAGCTGCAGCAGAACAAAGTGTTGCCCTTACAGAGCACCATGTCTATAGAAGTTAACAGTCTCTCAACTCCTGGCAGTAGCATCCTACTGCATTCGCCAAGAGTTGCTTGACTCCATTACTTCTTCTCTGCAGGCCTGACTACTACCCACCAGGGTCGTGTTGTGATATTCACTGTCCATTGAAGATGTTGACAGTGAGGGGTTTCCTCGGAGGAGTCACAGAAAGAGGAGGCCCATCCGACAAGAGCCTGTCAGTCGCAAACAAAGCATTAATAAACTAAACAACATACGGGGGAAAAGACTTTCAGACACAGAGTTGTTTGCGTGTGGCATGCCACTATAACGTGCGCATAAACATGCCTCGACCACACCAGAGACACAACGGCCCGACACAAGGTGCCACAGCCAGGAAGCTAAAAACAGATACAAACCTTTCAAACCTTAAATGATAGTCCAAGATTGGCCCAGATATTAAATTTCTTTGACCTGGGTGATGTTTTGCCTATTGTCAGATGCAGTTCTTCCGGTGGATGTGATCTGGAAGCAAAACAAACTGACACTGTCTTGCTCATATTTAGGGTTAGTCCTGAGTTTTGAGACCATAGTGAAGGTCACTCACTTAAACAACCTTTAACCTTGACACAGTTTGGACTAGACCTGAGTCTGGGGGTGAAGACAGTGTGAGATAGTTTATGTTGAAAATTACCCTTGATTTTTTTTTTTATGTTTCACTATTAAAAATCATCATCTTGGTTATACTTTGCATTTTCACACAATAGTAAAACTCCAGAGTCATTTAGATTTGCTTTAATCAGAGGGTCGGTCCATATGAAGTTGAATCATCAAATGACGGTGTCCCTCCTTAGAATTCAGGCTAATTTCTAGAATGAAGTCTCCAGAATAAGAGCGTGTTGGTTTCAGAGGAATCACAAGGACATTATAGAGTCAATGCTTGTCCCACATCAAGTCTTTTCCTCAAGAATGTCCTTTTCACCTCCTGAAAAATAGACAACAGGCATTTACATTGGGAGTAAAAAGTGAGTACACCATTTGGAAATTCTTACATTTCTGCCTAAATTGGTAATAAAATTGTTTCTCCTGCAAGGTGACCATGGGTGTTTTGAAATGTTTTTGAAAAGTGCCGACAAATAAAATGTATTATTATTATTATTGTTATTTAAACGTGGTCTGATTATTAAAATCACAAGAATGAGCAAACAGTGTAACATTTATATTTTATCATATTTTTATTGGCCATAACATAATTTATGTAAACATTCACAGGAGAGCGTGGAATAAGTGAGTACACCCCCTGAATCTCGCTGAACAAGTTTTGTAAAGAGGAATGGTTCAATATCCCTCCTGTCATTGTGCACGTCTAACCTGCAACAACAGGAAACAACTGGATGAAGTTATTGCTGCCAAAAAACAGCTCTTTAACACAGTGGTTCACTTACTTATTCCACGCTGTTGCGAATGTCTCAGGTTTTTCTGTAAAATATATTGATAAACTTTAAATTCATTTTTCCATTGATGATAGCACGTCCTTACACATTTCTGATACTTAGCAAACTTTTCTATGTCTGTTTTGGAAGGCAGCAAGTCTACTCCTAAAACAAGTCTGGATGCACACCTTTTAGTATTTATTTTAGTATTTAGTATACAATATATTTTGCTATATTATATATATGATTTTGTTGATAGATAATCACTTGTTTCCTCTAACTGAAAAAGAAAGAATAAAGAAAGCATGAATGTGTGTCTGAAGCCTGTGGTCTCTCTGATGCATCAGCTCAGCTTGCACAGGCTACTGCTGTGTGAAGGACGGATGCTTTGTGGTTTGTGTGTGAAAGTACTTCGAACTGCTCTGCAGGTTGGTGCCTGTGAACTGACATTTTCCAACACAGAAACTAGTTTAGAGTAAACACAAAGCTCTATGACGATTCAACAGACAGAAAGGCAATGTTTTGAAGTGTTTATTGGACACTCCGAATGGTCACTCGCCTTTTGCGCCACATAACACGCAAAATCTACTCAAAATACAGATGGTGAAGAGCCATAGACCCTGTCCAATCTCCACCTGTGCACCTTCTGAGAGACGACGAAGGGCATCCAAGCTGCTTGCAAAGATCAGTGTGCCCACTTCACACCCACATTAGATCTGAACCACGAAATGTGCTCCGTAAAACACTGAGCGTTCTCAGTCTGCACCCAGCACTGAAGGTCCACAGAGTCTCTTGAGTCCACTGCCCCAGAGAGATCTGGACTCTCCACACTCAGGGCTGAGTCTGGGGCTGTGGAGCAGAGCAACAATAACATGTAGTGATTTAAAGTATGTATCACATTAGAAATGTTTTACCTTTACCTTTATTCTTTAGAAATGCTGCTGATACAAATTCCGTCTAAAGTCGTTTCGCCTTCGTCGTGGGTCGAAATTCACTCCCCCACGGCGGGTCGCGGGCCACATATATTGTAAAGAACTGTGGCCTAATAACAACAGCTCACGCTTATTGCGTTTCATCAGCTGTGTCACATGTTTCTCAAAGTGCTACTGTCATGTTGGAGGTGGTGTGAAGAAAAGAAAAACTCAAAATACAGGACTGCAACAAAACTGGTTATGTTTAATGAAGGAGGAAAACCATCCAGAGATAACCAAAAACCAGGGCTGACGAAGACAATGATAAGACAAAGGACAAGGGAAACACAGGGGCACAGGTGAAACACATCAGGGCGGGGCAGGCAGGCAACGAGGGAAGTAAAACAGAAAATCACAAAAGACCAAAAAGACATGTCAAAATAGTTTTAACTGATTCAATTTCAACAACTTTCCTTAAAAAACTAAATGTAATAACGTAACTAGCAAATAATTATTTATCTTAAATTCGATATTTAAAATTGAATAGTTTTTAATTATTTGTTATGTGTAACAAATAAACATGTCCAAACCCAACAACAACAGCAACCAAAAGTTTCAAAATGTTTTTAAATATCACAAATATATTACAATGATGTGTTATGGAAAGTTGATTCAAATCGAAGTGTGAATAGAAAGTGTGTGTTGGTCATGCTATATTTCAATCAAAAGTCCATTTTGATCAATCTGTTTTTTTTAATAGGTGATTGAGTTGTGTATTCTAGTGGATAAACCATAGTTTATTATTTCTGAAACTTTAGCTATTTCTGCCTGATCAAGTTGCATTTTCTTTGCTGATGTATTGAAATACTCTCAATATTCTGTTTACTTACATTTTTGTTAATTCTGTATAATTGTGTAATACTGTAGGCTATTAAAACGTTCATCTTTTTGTCCAAATTAAAGGTTTACTGATATGTACGGTTTGGGGGAAAAGATAACAATGATATAATTTGTTTCATTAAGAAAGCATTAACTGGTGGAATCCAGTCTTTAGTTTAAAGCAGAGCTGTCCAAACTTCTTCTCATTGAGGGCCACAGATCGGTGTTCAATGTCGTGAAAGCGTGTTTAGCAGAGTTGTAAGCCCTTGTCTGACATCTGTATTTAGGCTTGGAACCAAACAACCAGCTCTTTCTCACTGTAAAAAGTTAGTTTTTTAGGTCATATTTTTGTAGATTAAGAAACTTGTGGCAAAAAAGTACCATCTCTGGCGATGTGCTCCAATTCAGAAACCTGAGGGCCATCCACAATTGGTCAGAGGGCCGCATTTGCCCGCCCCCCATGTCTCTTCAGGGGCTTCATATTCTCAGGCTTCCGTATTCTCTAACCGTCTGAAGGTGGTGAAGTGCATTTTTCAGCCATGATCGGACTTTTTCTCTTTGTTGATTTTATTGGCATTTGTAAGTGTAATGTCTGGTGTAAAGATTTATAAAGTATATTTAACTTTGCATTTGACTAACTGTTGATTTATCATTTTTCCAGCCGTCAGTCAGCTCAAAGGACATGAACAGATTCCTTTGACTATGGTCAAACCTGGAGATAACTTCACTATGATCTGTTCAGTCAATAGGACTGAAGCCGGACTGATTTACTGGTACAAAATGAGTTCTGAACCAGTTATCAAAACCATTGCCGAGGGTTCCTATGAAAAGACATTGCTGCTTCAAAAAGACAATCACAGATTCAGTATAACAAAAGTGGAAAAAAATCTTTATTCTTTCAATATATTTAATGTCACCAAAGAAGATGAAGCTTCTTATTTTTGCCAAGCTGGATCATCGTACAAAATGACTTTCTACAACGCTACTTTTTTGTTAGTTGGTAAGGTTTTTCCTGTCTCTTTTTAAGTATTCTAATGCTGTCTTTTTCTCTCTGTTACTGTCAGATTTATTGATTTTGATTTTACAGGGAACAGCTCTTTCCATGTGAATCAAATCTCTTCAGTTTCTGCTCCGCTGGGAGGTTCGGTGCAGCTCGAGTGTTCTCTTCTGTCCAAAAGCGACTCCTCAGTCCCGTGTCCTTCTAAACGCAGTGTTCACTGGTTCAGATCTGGATCAGGGAAATCTCCAGCCAGCACCATCTACACTTTTAAAGACCAGACTGAGAAACAGGACCAAAGGAAGTGTGTTTACAGACTGACCACAACTCTGCAGGACTTAAATGACACCGGGACGTACTACTGCGCTGTGGCCACATGTGGAGAGATCCTGTTTGGAAACGGAACAAGAGTGGAGATAATCAACCCCGGTAAGTCTAACACAAATCATTATCAATCAAATCTTTGACTGTTATTTGTTTGAAGTGGCATTTATGATTAGTTACATTATTATTATTTCCCAAGTCATACGTGAATAAAAAGGCATACATGAAAATGAAAACCATAATTCAGAATGTGCGCATTTCCTACTGTGGTTTTTAATGAATGTTATTTAAATTACATTATTTATCAAAAAGAAATTATGTCTCATGTGCCATAATTTAAAGGTTTCTATATTTGCAAATATACCTGCATATATTTTGTGTCATTTCTGTCACTGCATCCTGTTCATTACTGTATTATAAGTATTTTACATTTGATGATATTTTGGAAAATTATTGACTTATATTTTCAAAAATGACATTTGTGTGACTGTAGTCAGTTTGAACATGTTTAATTGAAAAGCCTCATCTCTTTCCCCAGGTCCTGAGACGCCCCTTGTAGTTGTTGTGCTGGCGGTTCTCCTGGCTCTCTGTCTCTTTGTCATTGCTGTCCTCATATGGTCCAGAAAGGAGACGCTGTGAGGCTGAAGCTTGTTTACTGTTTCTGTCCGTACACCAAAGTCATGGTGTAAATATCTCCGTAATAAATGAAAAACAATAAAGAAGTCTGTCACGTATTGCTGTAAGTGCATTATTTCTCCTGCCAACTTTTCAATGTATTTCTGTCCCACTGCTCTGCTGCCATCTTTTGGTAGAGAGAGTACACAGACCATCAGAATAGATCTAGAAACATCTCTCAACTTCATTGGGAACTGCCTTGACCGGTGACGATAATGTGGCAGCTGGTGACTCTGCGATATAATGCACACAACAATCTATAGAGTTATTTGGATAGTCAGGCTAATATCCAGGAATTAACAAAACCCAAGAACCACTCGTCTCAAAATGGGCAGACAGATTAAATACATGATGGAGGGAAGATCACATATTAAAGCCATACTGTGCAACATGTCACCCAAGAAACATAAGGAAATACAAGCGTGTATTCGAAATTATTGATGTAAAAATGAGTTAAGAAGCACTGGTAACGCAATAATAACCGGTGAAAAAAAGCATTTACCTGATTATTATGAGAATGGATTTTTTAGCTCTTTTTAACAGTTTAGCTCTTGTGACTTAACATCAGACGGCAGTTCTGCAGTGTGGCTTTAAAATACTATCATCAAATTTGACTAAGAATAACACAAAACTCAACAACATTATGCTGTTCAAATCATTGTATTTTCTTGTAGAACTAATTATTACATCCTGAAGGTTTTAATCATGAACTTTTTAACTCATTCACTGCTGTTTTCGGCTCAATTGGCAAAGATGTGAGCAAGATGTGAGCAAGGCCTGCGAAGTGCACGGGCACTTCGCAGGCCTTGCTCACATCTGATGACGATGTACCTGGTAGCAGAGCGCCCCCTGTACTCGCAGCGGGGATAGCGTCTGTTGTTTCTCTGTTTACAGTTGACAACAGGGAAAGGCTGGAGGCTCACTCTATTGCCAGTTTGCCCATAAGGTGCACCTGCCTTTCCACACACCTTCTCGACTTCTGTGACTGAGGTCTGGATAAAGGTGTTGGTCTCCTTGCAGGCGTTGCTGTTGGCGTTATGGGTTATGTGCCTGCTGCGCATCACAGTGTCACAGCGGTTCACGCTCATGCCTGGGTTGATGTGCTTGATGAATTCCTCCATGGTCTGACCAAGCACACATAAGGGCGCCTCCATGATTATTTCCCCCAGCAAAAATTGAACCACCACTTAACGATCGTTGCCTTTTTAATTTTTTTTTTTTTTTTACTGTGGTGCTGTACCATTTGTTTTCTATTTTGCTTCCACGTATTGTGAGCCCAGTGATACATTTTATTATAAATCAGCTTTGAAAGCATTGCCAATTTTATTCTAAAATTATAAATACTGTCTAATAATGATCATTAGGCTATTTCATTTCAAAACCAACTTATTATTTTTTAGATTGCACTTGCACCGATGCACCACGGGTCCTGCACCGTGAACAGAACCGTGAGAGCTGATCCCCTAAGATTTATCCGTAAAATATTCCACTGTCTCTTGAATTCGATTTCCTGGGTTTAGCAAACATATTGTAGATGTAGTCGCTCATTCTGCTGGTGCTCTGGACAACGGCTCACTCCTTTCTGCACACTGCAGCGCAGGGCCGTGCAGAGAGCTGCAGAGGGGTAGGGGCTGAAAAATCAAAAGGACACTACACCAAACCCTTCCTCCCACGACCCCTGACAAACCGACCGTTCCGGCTCCTCCTAAATTCTTATCACAATCACATTTATTTCAAATCCATTTTGCTATTTATTTATCTTTATGTATCTTTTGCTAGTGGGGTACTTTTCAGGGGCATCTGCCCCAGGCCACAAGTGTCTTAGCAGCGCCCCTACAGAAACACAGACTTTCACAACTGTCTCCCTCATGTCCCTCTCTTCTCTGGGCGGTGGCTGAAAACAGGGGCTTAAGAAAAGGACACAAACTACTATAAGAATGTCTGGGTGTGAGTTTAAGAGAACATAGAGCTGAACTATTTTGACACAAATACGTCGCAAGGTTTATTTTTTAGATCGTACAAAACTGTCGGCTTGTTGACCTCATTGGTCCGTGATTATGAGGCTGACTGATACAAAATGAAGAGCGATCTGAAGCACAAGGTGCGGAGATCATTGTGGTTGGGGCAGTGAGTTCCAGAGTGTGGGGGCGGCGATGGAGAAGGCTCTGGCTCAATCCGAAACCATCAAATTGTAGCCTCTAAGCACTAACACTAGCAACTAACTCCTTAACCTTTCATGGGGTCAACTGTTAGACCTCTATGAGAGTTAGTGAACTAGACGTTCAGCAGCATTTGAACAATCCGTCCGTCCTTAAACAGGGAAAAGGGAAGTGACATCACCAACAGCTGCTTTTCTTCTTCTTTAAAGTTATTGGTGGAGTGCAGGCCAAACAAAAGTGCATGTCGCCCCCTACTGTACAGTGTCCAACAACAACATAGTGTCCAAATAAAGACATTTAAGGAGAAAAATAAATCCAAATGATCTCTTACGCCAAACCGGATGTTCGTCAGCGTCCGTCATGGCAAGTTGCTTCCGAATTGGTAAGTCAGTTAGGAAGTGGTTAGGAAAAGGAGCCTTGATAACTATCATGGCCACTTTAGCATAGGGACCTCTGATGCTAACTAACCAGTGATTAGGAGCTATGTGCCATCCCACAAGCCACTGCGCCAAACCCCCCCACCCCCCTCGCCCCCACCCTCGAGTGATTCATGCACAACCACTGTTGATTGACAGGAGCACATTTAATAATAAAAAAAAATAATAATAATTAAAAAGTAAGATTGTGCACAAGCCAAACTTTATAAAAGTGACAAAATCCATGTTGTCGTCCCCACAGCTCAGTCACATGTCAGTGTTAAAGAGGAAACTCAGGAAACAGATTAAATGCTTTTGTTTTCATTTAGTAGAAACTTAAGCCACATGGATCATTTGCATAATGTAGCTTTATGAAACAGCTGTTGAAATAAAATAGCACTAAAGGGAAATGTATGGATCATTTGTTTGGACACTATGTTGTTGTTGACACTGTACAGTAGGGGGCGACATGCACTTTTGTTTAACCTGCACTCCACCAATAACTTTAAAGAAGAAAAACAGCTGTTGATGATGTCACTTCCCTTTCCCCTGTTTAAGGACGGATTGTGCAAATTCTGCTGAAGCTCTAGTTCACTAACTGCATAGAGGTCTAACAGTTGACCCCATGAAAGGTTAAGGAGTTAGTTGCTAGTGTTAGTGCTTAGAGGCTACAATTTGATGGTTTCGGATTGAGCCTAAGGCTCAATCCGAAACCATCAAATTGTAGCCTCTAAGCACTAACACTAGCAACTAACTCCTTAACCTTTCATGGGGTCAACTGTTAGACCTCTATGCAGTTAGGGAACTAGACCTTCAGCAGCATTTGCACAATCCGTCCGTCCTTAAACAGGGGAAGGGGAAGTGACATCACCAACAGCTGCTTTTCTTCTTCTTTAAAGTTATTGGTGGAGTGCAAGCCAAACAAAAGTGCATGTCGCCCCCTAGTGTACAGTGTCCAACAACAACATAGTGTCCAAACAAAGACATTTAAGAAAAAAAAAAAAATCCAAATGATCCAAACATTTCCCTTTAGTGTCATTTTATTTCAACAGCTGTTTCATAAAGCTACATTATGCAAATGATCCATGTGGCTTAAGTTTCTACTAAATGAAAACAAAAGCATTTAATCTGTTTCCTGAGTTTACTCTTTAACACTGACATGTGACTGAGCTGTGGGGACGACAACATGGATTTATCACTTTTATAAAGTTTGGCTTGTGCAGAATCTTAATTTTTAATTATTATTATTTTTATTATTAAATGTGCTCCTGTCAATCAACAGTGGTTGCGCATGAATCACTCGAGGGTGGGGGCGAGGGGGGTGGGGTTTTTTGGCGCAGTGGCTTGTGGGATGGCACATAGCTCCTAATCACTGGTTAGTTAGCATCAGAGGTCCCTATGCTAAAGTGGCCATGATAGTTAGCATCAAGGCTCCTTTTCCTAACTACTTCCTAACTGACTTACCAATTCGGAGGCAACTTGCCATGGCGGACGCTGACGCACATCCGGTTTGTCGTAAGAGCTCTTAGCAATCTGCCCGTTTCGGAACCAGCCTAAGGACTTTCGCCTTGTTCGAGGCGGCTGGGTAGTTGAGCAACCCAGTTCGCCTTCGCGTCTTTAAGTTGTCACTACATGGCTAGCCTCATTTTGTTAGTGACTTGTTTGTTTAGTTAAGACGCTTTGTTTGTCATTAGTTCCATTAGGTTGCTTTGTTTTGTAGGAACTAATTTGAATTATTTGTTTGGTAACTTTTCTAAGTAGTTTTTATTTTGTTCGTTTTCATCTTTTGGTTTTCGTAAGTGCTATTTTTGTTTTACCCGTTGGGCCTCCTTTTGTTCCCTTATTCCTTATTTTTGTAAAATTAAAATCTGCAGTTTTAGTAATTCCATCTACTGTGTTCCTTCCTTTGTACCCTAGAACAAAGAGGGCGTAACAGCGGAGGAGCGGAAGGATCGAAATGGAGTGTGATGGTGAAGGAGGTCGGTGAGGTATGGAGGGGCCAAATTATGGAGGGCTGTGAAAGTGCACGAGGAGGACCTTGAACTGGATGCGTTGAGGGACGGGGAGCCAAGGGAGGTTCTGAAGGACAGGCGTGATGTGTTCACAGGAGAGAGTGTGCGTGAGGAGGCGGGCAGCGGAGTTCTGGATGGACTGGAGTTTATTGAGGGTTTTGGATGGTGAGCCGTAGAGGTAGTAGTCAATTCTAGAAATATCTCATTCAACACCTTCCAAGATTTCTTCTGATCCCCCGAGGCAGATTTGAGACGATCAGTGAAGTATCTTGCTTTGCTGTCTCATATTAAGCTTGTTAATTTATTCTTATAATGTGTAGCCTATATAAGGTTTTGGCTTCCCCTCTACAGGCCGTGGGGAGTCCTTACCTCAAGTGGAGGAGTTCAAGTATCTCGGGGTCTTGTTCACGAGTGAGAGTGTTTCTGTCTGTGTAAATATCTCCGTAATAAAGCAAAAACAATAAAGAAGTTTGTCATGTATTCCTATAAGTGCATTATTTCTTCTGCCAATTTTTCAATGTATTTCTGGCCCACTGCTCTGCTGCCATCTTTTGGTAGAGGAAGTACACAGACCATCAGAATAGATCTAGAAAGGTCCGTACTTCACTCAACTTCATGTGGAAATGCCTTTACCGGTGACAATAATGTTATTTGGATAGTCAGGCTAATGTCAGTAATTAACAAAACCCAAGAACCCCTCGTCTCAAAATGGGCAAACAGATTAAATACATGAAGGAAAATCACAAATGTAACCAGGTGGTTAAATATTGTTTTACTGCGACGAGTTTCAAAGTTCCTATCTGCCCATGAACGCACCGCCACTCTCCGCCCGCACTACTGATTGCGCGATTACAAAAAGGTGCGCGCTTGAGTTGGTTAGTGTCGGGGCTGGTATGCTGGCGTGTTGGTAGCCTTTCTTGTGAGTAACCTTTCCACTTTGTGTTATTTTAAAACTATTTGTCTGTGCACTGGTTTAATTTGAACTGTTTGGTTAGGGTTTTTGTGGAGTTTGCTGGGCTGATGCTGCTCCTCAGAGGTGCCCTGAGCCCCCTGTTCGTGCTCCTTCTGTCTGCCTAAGGTAAATGTGTCCGTCTAACAGCCTAGGTTTGGCCAATTGACAGTGAACTGACGTTTTTCTATGTATTTCAGCTATGTCCACGCTGCTCAATTTAAGCTCCGAATTTGCCAAACAAACGAATTTCACCGACAAATAATCCTGTAACTCAAAGCACTTAAAGCACTACAGCTTAGTACTTACTACCTTAGCTGGTTTATGGGGGATTTGTTTGAGTTTGTTTTCTATTAACGTTTTTGATTTGTTTGAGTTGATTTATTAACATTTAGTTTGTTTGTTTTGTGAATATTTTCTATTTGGTTTAAATTCCCCATTTACTTTAGCTATGTTTTAAGTGTTTGTTTTTGGTTATTCGAGGGTTATGTTTTGTAAGGCGCATTGAGTTGCCTTGTACGAAATGCGCGGTATAAATAAAGTTGCCTTGCCTTGCCTTGCCTTGCCTTAAGCAACTTTAATAAAATTGAACTACAAATGTAAAATAAAAGATTTATATTTTTACTACCTCTGCTTTGGTTCCTTTTGTCACCAGACTTACCTCGGGCATTGGGTTGGTTTAAATGGGGAACCCCTAGCCTAGCCCCGTGGTTACACATATTAAAGCCATACTGTGTAACATGTCACCCAAGAAACATAAGGAAATACTAGCGTGTATTCGAAAAACTATTATTAATGATGGAAAAATGACTTAAGAAGCACTGGTCTTTACAGTGAATGGCCTCATTTCTCATCAGACTTGACTCATATAACAGCTGGAAAGCTTTTACCTGATTATTATGAGAATGTTTTTTTGTTCATCAGGATTTTACAACAGTTTAGCTCTTGTGACTTATCATAAGAGGGAAGTTCTGCAGTGTGGCTTTAAAATACTATAATCAAATTTGACTTAGAATAACACACAACTCAACATTATGCTGTTCAAATCATTTTATTTTATTGTAAATTGCAACTCATAATTCAATCCTGAAGGTTTGAATCATATACGTTTTTAACTCATTCATAGCTGCCTTCAAAGTGCACGGGAAAGCCGTCCTCACAGTTGATGACGATGTACTTGGTAGCAGAGCGCCCCCTGTACTTGCAGTGGGGATAGCTTTTGTTGTTTCTCAGTTTACAGATCACAACAGGGAAAGGCTGGAGGCTCACTATCATGTTAAGTGTGCTTTGGTGGGGTGCTCCTGCATTTTGGCACACCTTCTTGACTTCTGTGGCTGAGGCCAGGATAAAGGTGTTGGTCTCCTTGCAGGCGTTGCTGTTGGCGTCATGGGTTATGTGCCTGCTGCGCATCACAGTGTCACAGCGGTCCTCGCTCATGCCCGGGTTGATGTGCTTGTTGATGAATCTCCTGTAGCGCTCATTGACGGTCTGACCAAGCACACATGGGGAGAGCAGCACCAAACACAGCACATAGGCCCTCATGGCTTCCTGTAAGATTAGGTTCAAAAAGAAAGAATAAGGGGTGTCCATGGTTAACCGATTAATGGTTAAAAAATTGCGTTACTGAGTAAAAGCGTTTTGCTCGCTTAACTCGCTTTAATTTGCCTTGCCATTGAAAATACTTGTAATACATTTTTGCCATAGCACTCCCAAACATTTGTTCACGAGAAGTAGTCATTGCGTATGGCTTAGTAGATTAACTTTTCAATATGAAGCGGGCCAAAAGCAGCACAGCGTGGGAGCACTTTCCAACCGAGAATGACAGATCAAAATGCAAGTATTGCATTGCAGTTGGTGCTGCTGGGTTGGTTAGTGCGCACACTAATTGTTCACCTACTATTAACCGCTAAGGGCCTTGGGTAACGGTTAATGAGAAATTTTAAAATGTGCAGCCGTAATAATTACACACAAAGCGAAGCATCCTAAATGAAAGTAAGAAGAGCTGTGTAACCGCGTGACCGTGTCCAGCACCTATGAAACTGCATGGTCATGGGTTGCACTCATTTATAGGGGAAACTCAGGAAATTTGAAGATCATGCAAAAGTTCATTTATTTCTATAATTCAACTTAAAATGTGAAACTAATGATAATGAAAGTGACATATGTCAAGCCTTTGTATGTTTTCATTTTGATGATTCCGGCTTTTCACTCCTGTTTTCTAAATAGCCTGGCTATTTCTATGTAGGCCTATTGTCTGTATTGTCAGTAGCAAGACAAGTTAATTTTTACAGCACATTTCATAGGCAACTCAATGTACCTCACAACAACCCACCAAACACACAAAAATGAAAATGCAATAAAAGCAAATCAATTGAACCAATTACCTAAGGACAATATACATTGCCTATATATCTACATATATGTACAGTTTCTATTAAAATGTGTTAAAATATGGTGAAATGCCATCGGCAGCAGTCAAAAACCATGCTTTAAGGCTGGACTTAAACAGTCAGAGTTGAGGCCTGTCTCACATCGTCACTGTTCCAGACCTTTGCTGCATAAAACTGAAACATGGCCTCACCATGTTTAGTCGTGAGTCTACTCACAGATGTGGCCTGCTCATGCTGTGTGCATACTTAGGCAATTCTGAAAAATGTCAATTGACAACTGGCTCGCTTTACTTATTCTGCTCAAAGTAGTTGATTTTGGAAAATGATACTTCTGAAAGACTGATTGTGGCACTGACTGCAGTCGCCCACTGCTTGTAAGAGCTTCCAGTGCTTTCTGTAGCATTGTTGAATGAGGATGTGTTCAATACAATATCTTACCCTATTTCATTAAAGTCTCTTGACTTTGTGAAGTTGGATCCTGATCACAAAATCTGCTGCAAAAGAATGAAAACGATTTGTTAGCTGTGTGATAGTGTAACAGTTAAAAAGAAATTGAAAAACAGACACCAGAAAACATACACTTACCTTTTTTCAAGGTTGTGCTCCAGGTAAATGATCAGGGTGCAAACAGTTTTTATAGTGGACCTCCTCCCACCTGCTCTGACCACAAGCTGCTAACCACCACGGCTGACGTCCCCTTTTCTTCCTGGCTTCATCTGTTATTTTTACTATAACTACTTTTAAGTGACTTGTGTGATGTGAAAAACGCTCAACAACTATACTGCTGTCCTTATACAATTTAAATCTTGAAAATGTTATGTCCCTTTAATGTAAACGGATATATAGAAATTTAGAAAAGAACACAAGTTCTGAAGTTGTATTGACTGTGTTTGAATGGACTCGGATGTTTTGAGGATAATTATATATTGCAGCTATTCCCAAACATGGGCTCTCCTATATATTATTGTGCAATATGTTTGCTCCTTTCCTTTCCTTTTGTTCTGCCACCAGATATGCACATGTACATGTCAATTTCATTCCTTTAGCACATTTACAATGCAAAAAGCCCAACGTGCTTTACATAGAGGTGCTCGTCATATAATTAGAATATCATGAACATTTCTGTTATTCAACTTAAAATGTGACACTAATATATGATACAGACTCATTACATGCTAAGTGACATATGTCAAGCCTTGTTATAATTTTGATAATTTTGATAATTATGGGTTAGTCTAATTTAAAAATATTCAAATTTTATTAATTTAGCGTTTTTACAAGCTGAGCCATAATCTCAATTATAGCATATACTAAAGGTTATACATCTCACTTTGAATGTAATGAGTGTATCATATACAGTGCCTCTCGTAGGTATTCATACACCTTGAACTTTTGCACATTTTGTCATGTTTACAACCCTAAACATGAAGATTTTATTTATATTTTTTTACTGAACGTTCACACACAAGTAACAGACAATTGTGAAGTGAAAGCAAAATGATACATGATTCTGTTAATTTTCAAAAAATAGAAAAGTGAAAAGTGGAGCTTGCATAAGTATTCATACAGCATTTTCTGAGTGCATTAAATTGCCTTTAAAACATTTCTAATGACTCCAGAATGTTCACACCTTGGCCTAACGGTTAAATAGGGGCCACCTGTGTGTAATTTCAGCTGTTCTTTTAGGCCCTCAGAGCTGTGGTCGGAGTGTGTTGGTCACTGAACAGCATAATGAAGGTCAAGGAGCACCAGAGAGGTCAGGGATAAAGCTGTGGAGAAGTTTAAAGCAGCATTAAGTTATACAAAGATTTCCCAAGATTTGAACATCTCCCGGAGCACTGTTCAATCCATTGTTCGGAAATGGAAAGAGTAAAGCACCACTGCCAACTTACCAAGGCGTGGTCCTCCACCTAAAATATCAGAGCGAACAAGGAGAACACTGGTCAGAAAGGCAACCAAGCACGCCAAGATAACTCTGGAGGAACTGTGAAGTCCTGCCGCTGAGCTGGGGGAATCTGTACATGGGACAACTATAAATCGTATTTTTCACAAATCTGGCCTTCATGGACGAGTGGAAGAAGAAAGCCATTATTGAAAGGAAGCCATAAAAAATCCCGTTTGCTAGAAGTCATATGGAGGACACAGCTCCATGTGGCAGAAGGAGCTTTGGTCAGATGAGACAAAAATTGAACTTTTTGGCCCAAATGCAAAACGTTATGTATGGAGCAAACCTGACACTGCTCATGGTTCTGAGTGCACCATCCCCAGTGTCAAATATGGTGGGGGGAGCATCATGCTGTGGGGCTGCTTTTCCTCAGCGGGGACTGGGAAGATTGTGAGAATAGTTGGGAACATGGATGGAGCCAAATACAGAGACATTTTGAAGGAAAACCTGCTGGAATCAGCAAGAGAACTGAGGCTGGGGCGGAGATTCACCTTCAGCAGGACAATGACCCTAAACACAAAGATAAATCTACAATGGAATGGTTCAATAAAAACATATTAATGTGTTAGAATGGCCCAGTCAAAGTCCTGACCTAAATCCTATTGTAAATCTGTGGAAAGAATTGAAAACTGCTGTTCACAAACGCTCTCCTTCAAATCTGACAGAGCTGGAGTTGTTTTGTATAGAGGAATGGGCTAAAATTTCAGTTTCTAGATGTGCAAATCTTGTACAGTCATACCCCAAGAGACTTGCTGCTGTTATTGCAGCAAAAGGGGGTTCCACAAAGTATTAATTCATGCTGTATGAATACTTATGCAAGCCCACTTTTTTGTTTATTGTTGTGTTTATTCTGGTTTTGATTAAAGCCAGTATTATTTGTATTGTGAACTCTGACCCTGTACAGCACTTCGGGAGATGACTGTTTTGTGACACCTCTAAGAAAATGTGCAGGTTTGGTTTTTCACCTCAAAACCACAAATGCACACATGCTTTAAAAACGCTATAAATGTATCTGTTAACCACAGAACTGCAGTCAGTTCAACAAATAAAATATATATTTTATGTTTTATATAGTTTTTTATTCCTTTAAAAAAATATATTATTTATTATTATTATTTTAAACAACAAAGAACAACTACCAAAAATAATAGTAATGAAGAAGGGAAAGAAAATAAATAAATAATGTAAAAAAAAATATTGACATGTTCACAAGCTGTGTTCACCCCATGGAACATTTTGGAAAGCCGTACTTTGGAGAGGTGTGGCCTGTGCAGAACTTTGAACTGAAAAAGTCCATGACGGGCACAAATTGAAGATCAGTGCACGTTTTCTTGAGCTTTAGTCCATTGAGATGCACTGATATTTATTCCAATGTCCTTTTGCCAAGCTTCTTTTAGGTGATCAAGTGAAGGCATATTCCATATCTGACTGTTCATTCCATATTTTAGAAATGTTTTCTTTTTTACACGGGTCTTTCAAAAGCATAGTGTCAGAGCTGGGAGGCTGACGAGGAAAAGATGGGACCATTGATTTAACAAAGCTGCGGATTTGTTAAATTTAAAAAAATATCTGCATTAGCAATTTGATATTTCTGACGCAGCTGATCAAAAGATGCAAACACATTTTCAAAGTATTCCTTTGACTTTCCGCAGAGAAAAAGCAATCCCACGAAGTGCTGGGTTGTGTGTAATCATTTCAATGTTTTCTGATTGGACACTACAACCATAGAACCTGAAGTGAGGCAATCCCAATCCACCAAGCCCCACAAATGCACTGGGAAACCAAACTTTCCAGCCCTGCAAAAAAGACTCCACTAATGAAAACAAGCTATGCATTGAAACAAAAATAAAAACCTTTGTGCAATTTTGATTCTTACCAAGTTAATTCTTCCCGCTAGAAAAACTGAAAGGTTAACCCACCTCTCCAAATAATTTTCTGTTTGTTCATTCAATGTCATGAAATTATGTTTAAAAAGATATAAAGTCCAAAATCTTTTAAAACAGACATAACTGGGAGAGATTCTTTAGGCCTTGACTACAATAAATCATCAGTGTACAGTGAAACCTTATGCTCTGTTATTCCCCTAAATATGCCAGAGGAACAGCATACTATTCTATAATAGTTCCAAAATGACACTTCTGATTGTTTACTGCATAAGCATAAAGTGCATAAGTATCACTAATATCTGAATCGTAGTCATTGCACCCCCTGTTAGAGCACTGTGATCGCTGAACAGTGCATTTCTAAAAAAAAATGAAAAATTGGCCTTTCTGCCAACAAAGGTGTAACCATTAAAAGGCATTAGACAGGAACATATTTTTAAATACTTGCAGGTACAGGTGTGTGAGTTGGAGGGACGAGGGGAGGGGCGTACGAAAGAGATGCACTTTATGTATTGTGTAGTTGTTGTCCTTGCCTGTTTTGTCTGTAATGTACTGCTGTGTGTTGTGGCTCATATGTTTTGTATTTTGTATGTTGTCTTGTTTTTTATGGGACTGCGGATGGAAATTAGCCTTGAGCTAAATCCCGCATATTTACAGCACTAGTTGTCTGTTCATTAATATGCACTGTCCCATTCAAATAAATTAATAAATGAAATGAATAAATGAAAAATGAAATGAAATGAACCATCTCAGATCTCATTTAAAAATAAAGGAGAAAGAGCTTTTGCAGTTGCAGGGCGTACACTGTGAAAGTCCCTCCCTAGAAATAAATTTGACCTTGACTTGTGAAATTATTTATTAACAGATGACTGCAACATATTTCCATTAAAACACCTGGAAGGAAAGGTTTAGCAAGCTTAGTTTTTCACCTCAAAACCACAAATGCTTTAAAGACACCATAGATCTATCTGGTAACCACAGAACTGCATTCACTTCAACTAATCAACTCTATATTTTATGTTTTTTAGTCTTTAATAGAAATATTTCAGTTTACACTACTTGTAAAGCCTGTAACTCTATGGTTAATAATTATGCATGAGGTATTATTGCTGTTTACCTATTCTTCTTCTTAATGACTTTCTTTTGACCGTTATACAGTCGGCCTATGTAAAACAGATGGGACTTGACCAAATTTAACTTTTGCACACTTTTTATTGTGAAAAACAATGTTTTTTGTTTTTTTCATGAAAACAAAGTCAAATCCTTTACATTCAGTCTTGTCACTTTAGCTTGAATACATAACCAAGAAGTGACCCACAGCCATAGTCGTGGGGAACACAGCATTTCACACAATCGACACAAAATCACTCAGTAGTAGCACAATAGTATGGACTGGGACCAAAGAAAGGAAAAGCCAAAAGTTACAGATTGTATCTAAGACCACAGCACAAGGCCGTAATCCTCATAGTCTGCCTCGTCGTGGAAGTGCACAGGGAGGCTCACATCAGTGCATTTGATGAGGATCTTTGCCTTCTTCTTCTCGCCCTCATATTTGCATTTGGGGAACTTGCCTTGTTCCTTCACTTTGCACACAGTGATATCGAACTCTCTAAGGCTCTTGCTCATGATCTCATTCTTCACCGTAACGTTCTCTCCATTCTTGCAAACATCAATGACGTCTTGTATGTGTGCTTTGATGAAAGTGTTGGTTGTCTTGCAGTTCTTGCCGTCTTGGTTGATCCGTTTTGTTTTCATGATGTTGAAACACTGATTTATGTGCATGCTTTTTTGGATTACATGAGCTTTTACAAATTTCTGAAATTTCTCATAAGGTTTTAGTGACACTTTATGTTTTTTATGAAAAGTGCTGGCCGACACCAGCATCAGAAGCAGGAGAGAAAACTGTCTCATCATCTTCTGCTAAAGAATACAACAGATTTGTTAGCTGTGTGGTGTAATTTAAGAGGTAATAAGAAATGTAAAAGTTAGACATAAGAAAATATACACTTACCTGTTTTAACGGCCGTGCTCCAGGTAAATGATCAGGGTGCAAGCAGTTTTTATAGGGACCTCGTCTTACCTGCTCTGCTCTGACCACAAGCCGCCGACCACCACGGCTGACGTCAACTTGTCCTCCCAGATAGATCTGTTATTTTTACTGGAACTACTTTTGAGTGACTTGTGTGATGTGAAAAGCTCTATACAAACAAGTCTCCATTCATTAAACTGCTGTCCTTATACAATTTTAATCTTATAATTGTTGTTGTGTCCCTTGAATATAAAGGGATATATAGAAAACCAATGAAGAACAGGAGTACTTAAGTTGAATTGACTGTGTTTGAATGGATATGCTTTGAGGATATTATATATTGCAGCTACTCCCAAGCATCCTTCCTTATAGATCTAAAGATACCCCTCACTCTTTACAAAGAATATGTCAAGTTTTTCCATATATATTCCTCTTAACTTTACAGAGCAATTTACAAGTGATAGTGATTATTGGCTGAACACTGATTACAATTCAACACATAAAGTTAAATTCAAACTCAAGTGATTTTTATATGAATGATGTGTGGTCTTTCTGCTTTCTATTGTATTTAAAGACAGATAAAAAGTAGCTGTACCAAAACCTAGAGATAAGCATCTTTGTTCATGTTAATGTGTTTGTATAAGGTCCTTGTCAGATAAACAAAAGATAAAGAAGCTACAGGAGCTGCCAAACTGGTGATACACAGTGATAGTGTCAATGTAAAATTCTCACACTGTGGTTGTTCACCTTTGCAGACAGTTTCCGACCACTAGATTCTCATTGACTCATCAGCGTCATACGTGTCTGTGAACAGTGAATTGACACTGCATCAAGTCAGGGTCCGACTTTAGTCTGTTATAAGTAATTTTAAAAGTCAAAAAGATGGACTGGGCCAGTCAGATCGAGATAAGGCCCGTTATACCTTGCACCGGCCCACAATTAGCGAGAGAAGCCATTAGAATCGCTATCATTACATAGATGCAATTACACGATTGCTCCACTAAAGGGATGTGACGCGTTTTATAACGTTCTGGTGGCGCTTTCTTGAGTTATGGTTCACAGATAATCTGGTATAATGAGCTATGGGCCTCTCGGACATAACACTCATGCCCCTCACATTGCGAATATAAGAGGAAATAGTTTATCGTAACACCCTCCAGGACCCACAGAACCTTAGACCTCTATTGTGTATACATTTTAGACAAATGTTTGCAAAGAAGTGCATGCTGGGAGTTGTCAGGTGACTCCGTCTTTCCCCTCGTCGTCAGTGCGCGCAGTTTGGAAATCTTCTAGTTTCCAATAAAAGGATTTACAATGTTTGGCCTTTTTGGGATTTCTATTTTCACTACACACCTCTCTAACTCAGTGGTGAGTTTTACCATTTCATCTTCAATCTACAGTGGGATCAATTGGTTGGTTGTGAAAAGCACATTTTAAGATTGTTAAGTAATTTTGCAAAAGTTCCTTCAGGTTGTAACTATTGTCCTCGATTCGTAGCTTATACTGTTTTAGTTCAAGCCATGGGCTTATTGTTTTGCTCATCACCTCGAATATTGCATTGAATATGACTGAATATGATGATTGCATTGAATTTTTTTAGAGGGCCGGTCTTGACCCAAAAGTCCCGGGCTGATTTTTTCTGCCAGTCCAGCCCTGGACTTTTTTCCAAATGTGCAGTTCAGCATTTGCACAAATCCCACCATCTCAATCTTACATGAAATGGTAAGAAAAGTCCAGTCATGTGGCGTCATCATTCATCAAATACTAATTTTTAAAGCATCAGTGTCCACCCAGGCCACCAAATAATGATTACACACACTAGACATTTGTATATGCAGTCAATGACAATTCATGACAAAAAAGTCAGGAGTCAGAAAATATCTTACAGTCAATGGTGGTTTATTTATTTTTTTACATTCAACGTATGTGTCCCATATCACAGCACGCGTTATATTTTTGTAACACATTCATCTTATTACAACCTGGTGTATTATGATGAAAATAAGAAATGTACTTTAATGACCTTTTGACTGAGAGATCATGTGAGTGGGAGTAAAACCACAAGGCGTCGTATGTTAGAACTAAGGATCAACAAAGGAGTATACACAGTGGCAATGGTTTATTTAGTCAAATGTTGACCTCTCTAACTTGTACACTGTGGCGTGGTTATGTGATCAAAACAAAACTTTAGAAAATCATTGTTATATTTCAATGAGCAGAATAAAACATTTCCACCCTGTACAAAGTCGTATGAGAGTTTGCTCTCACTACCCTTTCACATTCAACAGCAAAAATACCACACAGGAAACTGAGGGGAAAGAGTAAGGCGTTTAAGAACATGTTGATTCAATTGACTTATATTAGTCATAATAGACAGACACTTTTCTTAACTAAGGCACCTTTGTTGAATAGATTGAACATAGGCACTTTCATTTTATATTAGCTTTGGTACATTTGTCAGAGGAAGGAAGTACACAGATGCTGACAATCAAGGGAAAATACAGTTGAAATTCTGAATGGCATATTATGATTATGCTTTGAATTATATGATCTAGTCAGTCCTATTGTAGACATGTGATGCTGTGTTTTTGCTGAACAGCTTCCATGCTGTTGTAGAGCCTGGCGAACAGTAAACATGTCCGTGTCAGACTGTGTTAGTGGAGGACATCAAAACACCTGGTTGTATCCTCTCATGTATAGAGTCTCTGATGTCCGGTGATGTGAGCGAGGCACAGCTCCCTTTTGTCTCCAGAGCGTGAAGGAAACGGAGAGGCACCTCTTCCTTATTTGCGAACTGAGGGAGCTCAACTTGGCAGCCATTTTGAATAAAACAGCTTTTTTCTTTAAAGTCCGAAGCTTCGCACAAGTTCACACTCACATTAATACCATGCAAAATACAAAATTCATTGGATTAGGAATTTAAAGATTTACACATACATATAAATTTATATATTTTTAAGGAATGTTAATCTGTTTTGCTATATACTTTTTATTCTTACAAGATACAAAATAACTTTTCATACTATGTAACACATTACATAATCAACATTAAAATAACAACTCAGTCCTTTTCTTGTCTTTCTGAAAAGAAAATCCATAATAAAAATAAGTTCTATGTTTTCTCACATATATTTTACAATATATTTCCTCTGTCAAAAAGTACACGCACACACGTCCCATTGTTTTGTTGTAGGTTCTCTTGGCTGCAATTAGGCACTGGTCAGTATAAAGTTATGAACATGGAGAAGTTGTAGAATCACATAATGGCAGTGGTGTTCAGTGTGGAGGGGAAGAATTCACAAAAATAGCAGCGGCGAGTGTCGAAAACCCGCGGTGCTGTTACAACGGGCACTTTGAGCAGCCGCACTCCAGGGCCGTCTCCATCTCCTCTGAGTACGAGGAGCCGTCAGTGCAGCGGAAAACCACCTTTCGCTTCCTGCTCTTGGTCACTCCGCAGCAGACACCAGGGGGCGCAGTGGCTTGGCAGGACCGCGGGCAGTCCATGCGGGGGATTTTACTGGTGGACGTGCAGGTTCTGAGGGGCTGGTGCCTCTTCAGCTGCTCCCGCACCATCTCCCCCTGACAGGACAACTCTAGAGGAGAGAGGACGGATCAGAGGCAAGCGGGCAAGCAACTATTGCTTTGTTCAAATGTTTTAAAATAATAACCTGATGATGTGATCTATATCTATAAACAGTATTATTATTATCATTGCTAATATTATTATTATTAGATATGCTGTTAGGACTTACATCATATTTTGTTGAGTTTTATTGCATTGTGTTTAGGGATGCTCTGATCCGATATCGGAGCCCGAAAAAATACAATATCGGGAATCGGCTACAAATATCAGATACTGAACCGATGCCAGTGTTGGCTTAAACCGCTTCTAAATCTAAGTGGATATGGACATGCTGTCTGTCATTTTAAAGGGAAGAACTTGGAGAATTCAATTTTGGAGTTTTTGATTGCCATGCAAATGCCACGGTTAGCAATAGCATGCTAAAGCTAACGTCAACTAATCAAGGCTTTGAAAGAAACTATAACTGGATCACCTAAAGTAGCCTAATAAAAATCAAATCCAAGTTTGTATTTCATTTCATAAAATGCTGTTAAAGAAAAACATTTGAGTTATGCACAAGTTGTAATGATCAGATCACTCTATGTGAGTTGTTCATATTAATCTAACCTAAATAGCCGGTCATATACAGTATCTAGTGTAGTCAAGAAAAGTTATACTTAATGTTTTTCCATTACAGTTTATTAGATACCTATAATTGATAATTGATAATAAAACAAGACTTTATTGACAATGATGAAAAGAATAATATAAACAATAATAATTAATATCGGATATCGGCAGATACTCAAACCCCCAGTATCGGTATCTGTATTGAGAGCAAAAAAGTTGGATCAGTGCATCTCTAATTGTGTTATTTCCTAACAATTTCTAAATGTAATTATTAATTTTTCTATACATTTTCCATAGTCCTGTTCTTTCTTTTTGCATATCGTTATTATCTGATTTCCCCACTATAAACAACCAAATACATTTTCAGTCTCACACCTGTGTCACATGTCGCTCCGGTGTATCCCGGCAGACACTGGCACAGCGGCTCGCCCGTCTCCGTCACCCGACACTCCCCGTGACCACATCGGCGCCCCCTGCAGGCTGGAGGCTCCTGTCGTCGATCGCAGTACTGCCCCTGATATCCTTCACTGCACTGACAGCTGTACGACTGTCCCTTTGGCACGCACACACCTTGAACACATCTGTGAGAGGAAAGGAACGAGACGAGTGTCAACGCACTGTCAACGCTCTGACGTTCACGCTGTCAGGGGTTCATGACAGAATCAGATCGAATGAACATTTTTAATGTCCTTTGTCACCAGAGCTGGATCATTATTTTTCCCTCTTTAAACAAGTTTTTACACATATTCACCCTGAACAAATGCAAGACACAGCATGACAGTAAGGCAGACTACTCTTTTGTTTGGTTCTCTTTAATCATGTCACAAAGTTCGGCACGGCAACACAGCGGTTAGCGCTCATGTTTCACAGCTACAAGGTCCCGGGTTCAATTTCCACCTGGATGGGGCCTTTCTGTGTGGAGTTTGCATGTTCTCGTGTAAAATAATGTTAAACTTTAAAATTAAAGCAGAACTAAGTAGCTCATGCCCCTAGAGGCCATAACCATCACCGCAGGTGTTGTAGGATGTTGCATTTTTTTTAACTCATTAATTGTCCATGAGAGTAAATACTTTGCTGACAGAAAAGACAAAGGGAGAGAAGGATATTGTACATTGTGCCACAACCCAATTGCACAACGAGATATTTTTTTTCTCTCAAACTTAGTTGTAAATACTGTTAAAGTGGCGCTAGCCCGCAGTTAGCTTTGCCCGTTAGCCTGTTACCTTCGTCTTCGTGATTCTGTTAGTGTGTATTGCAGGGAAAGTTGCAAGTGTGGTTTTCTGGCCAGAGGCCCCAGGGGGAGATGAAAGACCCCCCAATCATCCCATTAACACTTGTAATACTCCCAGAGGGAGTACGAAAAGGATTTAAAAAGGTAAACAAGTTACTTAGTTCTTCTTTAACTGACTCCAAATATTCGGCCCCCATCAAAGAACCATAAATCTCTCCTATCAGAAATGTACCTGTGACTTTGACAGACGCTGGAAGTAGTTGTTTGATCACATAAAGGCCCGGTACGTCCCGGGGGACAGTCACATGTCACTCCTGTCTCTCCTCCTTCTCTGCACGCGCCCTGAGCACATACACTGCAGGAGTGGCAGCCTGGAAGAATGCCATCAGCCTGGAACAGAACAGAGAACAAGGCAATTAAGACAGATGGATCAGGCACACCATTTTGGCTGTGGTTTGGCCTTTACCTGTCTTTTTTTTTTGCATTGTTTTTTCTTTATGAATTTCTTCATATATTCGTAGAGACCATGATAATGGTCTCTACAATGGTAATTTCAATGCTCGTCTTATAATGCAATGCAATGCATGCAATGCAATAATGCAAATAGCTGACACAAGCCCTATTCGCACGGGATTAGAATTAACTAGGGACCTCAGGTAAAAAGTAAATATTACTGACGTCCTTGGAGTTTCTAGGCCTGTGTGAATCTGCCATGTCTGGTAAATTTCCCCTGATTTTTGAAATATAGAATACAACTTTTAAGATGTATATATATATATATATACCTAAACAAACTCCAGTATGGCGTCTTTTATACTTACTATGCTTTCCACTCCTTGTCGTCCTCCAGCGGTGCTCTGGTAGATCAGGTTTTGCAGCTCCCCGTTGATCTTCACATTATGAATGCAGCCATTAAAAGTCTGGGGCGAACGATCGGGACCCGGGCGCAAACCTGGGGCGACCACCTGGGACGGCACACCTGGAGCGAGCGAGGGGACAGGACAGAGTGACTAAAGGAGAATTCAAAATGCTCCACAGACTTTTTATACCTCCTTTAATGTTTGCAAATTATGTGGTGGTCTGATACTGATCATTGAAACTTTTTTTTCTAATGGTGAAAATGCTACATTGATCAGAAAACTCAACGCCATTTAGAAAAATATGAACAAATGACAAGCACATATTTTTTTAGTGACATAAAAGGTGAATGAAAGTACTGTCTTTATAACCACCTCCGATGTAGAGCTGCGTGCTGTGGTCCACCGACGGCTGCCGCGCCTGCTTGCCCATGCTTTTGGGGGCGCCGTTGTCCACCACCAGGCTTAAGGAGCGGTCCTGAATGAGCACCTCGACTGTGTGGAAAAGTCCGTCGTTCACTGACTCCACGCTGCAAGAACACACACAAACACGATAAGAAGAGATTCGATATGGTTCCAATAACGGTCAATTACTGCCACATTTCTGCGGGGGAGAAGAGGATTAGGTGGGAAGGAACTCAAAAGCCCAATGACGCTTAGCAGAGACAAAACATTTTCAAATCGCGCTTGTCTCTTTGTTTTTGTTATGTTTGCAAATTGACCGCACTGGAGGAAAAATAAATTATGGGGTTGACATGTTGCTCTGAGACGCTAAACAAACCAGAAGCTCCTTGAGAAAAAAAAAATCAAAAATTGACCTACATCCATGTTGTACCCCAAGAATTGCATGACCATTAGCACATAATACGGACTGCATTTGTAGGTAAAGAGGATGTTTCGTCCGATATTCTGCTCTTTGAACCCTGTCTGACCCATTAAAATAAAGTGTGCAAGTGTGTGGCGCAGAGATTCCCTGCTAAGTGGTTTGGAAGGGAGACAGACAGCTATAGAGACAGTGGTTTGGCATGGTTTGAAGACAGAAAAAAAAAGCTTAAAGAGGTAGGTGGCGCAGTGCTAAATGTCGACGCTCACCCAATGTCTTTCTCTCCCTCCAAGAACCCAGAAGAAAACAAGCAGAAAGATCAGAAAACACTGAAGTTGTTTCCGTTGGTGGTCCAGCTGCCTCCCCCCCCCCCCCCCCCCCCTTCCACAGTGAAACGTTTAGACAATACTTTTCTTTGTCTTTCCTGGATAACTGTAGCCAAGCAGCCTCCGGTTATTCTGATTGACAGATGTTTAAAGAGCGTTCAGATTACGGCGATGTAACATTAACAGCCAATGGAGCGGTGCCGTGAGCTCTGGGGGCGGGCCAATGTGGTTTCTATACAAAACGCAGACCAAACAAAACAAAATTGGAGCTCAAGTCCTTTTATAGCATTTAAGCATAGGACAGGATGGGGACAATGGTGATGACAGAGATCCAGCTTGAGAAAAAAAAAAATCACAGTTAAAGGCACACCGCAGAACTTTTGGGGTTATACTGTTTCTACCAGTACAAAACATGCTCCTAATGACCAGCTGGACATAGTGGGTAAACAAAAAATGGCATATTTGGCTGCCTTTAGTCAACATCTCCATGGAAACGAGCTGGAAACGTCCCTGCTTCCACTAAAGTTACATGTCAGGTCTTAGAGAAGTGGTCGGAAAAATGTAATAAAATAATTCTATTCTGTTCTATCTATTAGCTCAAATGTTACACCATGTAGCTTTAAGGAGCTGTACCTGATTTTACTTCTAGAAATGGAATTAAATGTATTTTGTCCTCCTTTAGTATGATGTAAACTCAAACGTTTGTGGGCGAAACAGTGTGCATCAAATGATAAAACATTTGTATAAATTTGATGAACTTTCATGCTATTGTTCTAGTATTTTTGTGAAAGTGACTCTGAAAAATGACCCAGCAAGTTGTGAAATGTGCCTATATGGTTTTTTGGATGGTACAAATATATAAGGAAAGTTAGGAATGAGTTTTGACCGCCACTAACTTCAGTGTTTGAAATTTAGAAAAAAATCAGGTATAGGGCCTTTAAAGCAGTACTAAGTAACTTGTTTACCATAATAAATCATTTTCATAGTCCCTCTGGAGGTAATGCAAGTGTCAATAGGATGATTGGGGGGTCCTTCATCTCCCCCTGGTGTCTCTAGCCAGAAAACCACCCTTGCAACTTTCCCTGCCTCCGGGTTGGAGGCGCAATGCACACTAATGGAAGACCAAGCTAACGGGCAAAGCTAACTGCGGGCTAGCACCACTTAATGAAAAGAGCATGGGATCTCTGCTTAACAAGGGACAACACTTTTCCCCAGTCTTTATTGATGTGAAGGTTATGATTAGTCATATTACCATGACAACAGTAAGGTGTGTGCCCTATTTCTATGTAATGACCATGTCGCAACACTTTTAGGTGTTATTTTCATTGTATTACCACGCAATGTTTTATAAAGTAAAGCATTACCCTTGTTTCCATTTGTTCCTTTTGTTAAACTTTGAAATTTCTTTTTACAAAACAACAAAAACATCAAGGGATTAGTCCTCAATTTTATTCACATTATAAACAAAATCTGTATGTGTGACTAAATGACCTATAAGTAAACCTGGACGAGGGCTAACAGATGGCAGACATACTGTTTATTTGCACACATTAAACTAGGTATTCAAAACAATGTAAAATATCTGTCGGAAAAGGAGCATCAAACACTCTCCTCAAACACAGCTTTTTTCGCACAAAATCAGAGCGTTAACGACTTTATTAAATCCAGCTACATATCTTAAGCCTGGGCTGATTGAATGAGATAAAATTCCTGCTGCAGACGTTGAACATACACTCCATCTCACAGAACATCAATCTTGCCATGGCTTTGGTTGGTGGTTTTACTGTAGACCTAACACAGACACATTCATGGTATTCATTAGGAGCCATGTAATTTAATCAGGTTCCCAAACCAGGCCCCGGGAAAAGGCAAAAAAAAAAAAAAAAAGGGATGTCTCAGTTACTACAACTCTCATTTTGTGCTTTGTGTTTTTCTTTCCACCATCTCTCCATTCCAAAATAATAATGTTTTCTTTATTGTAGGCTAAGTGTGGGAGCTTGAAGTTCTCTAAGGCAACTCTAGAGGGCACTAGATGACCACAGCACATGGGAGGTCTGTGACAAAGCATGCACATGAACTGTACTTTGGTAAAATATGAGGAATATGTGATATGTCTGTGAAAATATTAACCTCCACCTGAATCACAGCACATTTTCTCCAGTTTGGCTTTACCCGAATCTAAAGCTTCTTGGAAAAAGTGTCAAAAGAGCAACAAAAATGAGATAAAAAGGAGGATGAAAATGCAACAAAAGAGCGATAAAAAAAACGTGACGAAAATGCAACAAAAAAGCCACAAAATGAGACAAAAACGAGGATGAAAATGCAACAAATGAGCGACAAAAACTTGATGAAAAAGTGTAACACAAACACAACAGAAAAACAATGAAGTGATGACAACACGAGGAGTGCTATAGTAAAGCTGAACTGGAGAGAAAATGCATTTGGCTAAGGCGGGGGTTAAGAGGTTAAACAAGGTTATATAAATGTGGTCAACTATCCTTATCATTTATTAATTTATTAATTAAGGCATTTACAATTATAATATATTACAACTATTTGACCATGAAGTTATTATAATTATTTGTTCATTTACATGGCCTGGGATCACAGTTCAGGATGTAAGTAGGTTCATCAATTGACAAAAGAACTGGATTGGAAGGTTGGAACTTTCAAGTCACAACAAAACCACGCTTTTTTTTTAGTAAGATTCAGTATTTGATGTGCAATTTTACATGTATGTGTGTGTGTGTTAGTGTGTTAGTGTGACTGTGTTAGTGTGTGTGTGTTAGTGTGTGCCTAAGAGTGTATTTGTGTCCTCACAGCCCAATCTGATTAGAGTGATGTTGTGCAGACAGAAATCCCAGTCCCATATTGCTGTGGTAACCTCAATTAGTCAATGCTGAGACGGCAGCTGCTGAACGCCGGCTGCGTCACTGTTTTCTCTCTCTCCTGTTCCCTTGAACCTGGCCAAACAAGCTCACATCAAACACAAGTTCTGTTAGAAAGAGAGGGAGCTGGAGCCTTCCCTTGTAGGTCTTAGGACTAAGTGTATTGTTGCTTTGGGAGTATCGTATTTCAGCACAGCAAACATCGAATCTCCTTTAAATATTTGGAACCTTTCATGTACCAGCCTGGTCAGTTTCACATACAGCTTTTATTCAAATGAAGCACAAGCAATAAATATCTTTTATCTTTTACCATTACTTTAGATACAAGTGACTGTGACACACAGTATCAGCATGCCCAAACCCGGTACGGTTCTTGACAAAGTGAAATAGGCCTGGAACCCATTCATGACATGAGCTACAACATGTGATGCTTTCTGCTTGACTTTGTTTTTTTTTTTCTTACAAATGGTCCCTTTATTTCAGATTTCTGATCTGGCTACATTCAATCCACATAATTGTAGTTGGCGTAAGTTGCTGTAAATATCATGCTGTATTAACCAAAGCCAACATTTTTGGGGTTCAAATACAAGTAATGAGGAAATCAAACACATCTGAATATGCCAGCCTGTTTCTATACATTCATGTCATGTTGAGCCCTTATAAAAAACAGATAAACTAATTTGGAAAGATAATGTGGTGCTTTTCTGATCAATCCCTACAAATGTATTTCAATACACTCCAATAATTATATTAATACAACTAAACCTACTTCTAGAATTTAACAGGTTGAGACTAAGGGGCGTATAAACTAGAAGAACAGAACAATCATTTCTAAAACAGGAATCCTGTGGCCAGTTTCACCAACAGATTTCATGAGAAAGTTTCTACTTTGCCATTTTCTTCCAACGCTTCACTTGCATAATGCCTGTATTGTAGTCAAAGCCCGAAAGCTAATGCCTTTTAAACAGTAAACAACTTCCAGTTCCATTAGTTTTGTATTAGTATGACCATGACAGCCTTATTCAAAAGAAGGCCACAGCTGAATGCCTTTTGTGAGTTTCTGGTTTCTACACAAGATAACCCACCAACCCGAGCGCTGCCTCAGAACCATCCCAGGGCCTGGCAGGGCTCCCCGGCCCTCCATCGAACTACCGCAGCAGCTTTAAGCACAGCGCCATGATCCAAATGTGCCAATGCTCTCACCGTGTGGCACCAGTGTGGACAATATCAGTGATGTAGTGGCCAAGTCTTTGGCTGCCACTGTCTGGGTTGGCTCTGTTAACCTAAATGTCTTCTTTAGTGCAGATAAGGCAGGGCCGAAAGTCATGCAATCAAAAGATGTCACTTGAAGTACAAGGAAGCCTAAAGTAGAAACTTGTGGTAAAATGGAACTTGGAGCGGGGCCTTTTCAGAAAGGCTAATGCTAAACATAACACAGAGAGCGTGTTTACTCGAGGCTCAACATTGAACTCAGACATGATTTCATTTGCTGCAATTTTCTCTCTTTTACATGGTTTAGCTGGAGTTTTGCTTCCAATTTGCCATTATGTGACCGTTTTGCTTCTTTTCTTATCACGTCTTCATGCAAAGCTTCTCAAAATACTTCTGTAAAGAGCAGTTCATCCTTCCATGATTGGGGTACGATATAGAGGCCAAAAGCTGATTTCAATGTTATGTGCTTTTACATAAAACAAAATAAATCAGTCTTCTGAAATGTCAGCAACCAGCTGAGTGACATCTTTGTTCATTGTTATTGTATAACATTCTTGCAATCCATTCTTACGCTGATATATTTGAATGATTTTACAGTTTACAGGTTTACGCTCTTTACTTCATATTTTGTTGTTGTTGAAAGAAGTACTGCCACACATTAACCCACATTATTATTAGACTATCTGTCTATTGGTCCGCCCCAATGAGGCGTGGCCCATGTCACACTAATGAGAGATGACAAGGATAAGTCTCTGACTCATTCTGTGGTTACACTCTTCCTCTCTCTCCTTCTGTCATCCTTCGCTCCTCTTTCACCCCATCCTGTCTCGCCTCTCATCCTGCATAGTCTACTTTCCCTCATCGATCCTTCTTTCACTGCTTCTATTCGTGCTTAGGTCCATCTCCTCAAATGTTTTGCTACCTGTTATATTACTGATGTCTAGCTGTAAACATACAGGTGTGAGTCACTCTTTCAATCAGCCTTTTGAGTCCATTCACTCCTCCACATCTGGGCCAGGGCTTAATTATGAGCCTCCAACATTTCCATTATTCACTCCTGCCCTCCATCTCTCTTCATCCCCTTCACTGACTTTTCATAATGGCCTGCACTCGATTTGAGGTCACATTTGGTTTAAGGTCTCACAGGGCTTTCTATGAAAAAAATATACAATAATAATATTAGAAATACGCATCCTTTTATAGTTTAACATTCTAAACATTAATAACAGAGCGTATTACAATGTTTTGTAGTTATTTTGCTTTTAATGAATATTACATTAAAATATATTCGTAACTTGAAAGCAAAAACACATCCAATCTCTGAGTGAGAGGCGGGACATGGCCACACTGCAGACCCTCCAGAATATCTTGAAGGACGGTTCTTTTCCTCTGCACACCTTCATAACTCACACCCCCTAAGCTCAGGCACCGACGACCATATGCAGCCAAGAAGAGCAACACCAAAAAAAAAAGTGAAATATCTTTTATCCCACAAGCTTTAACGTTGTTTTATAAATCTGTTTTTTCTGCTATGTCAATGTTTAATGAACGTAAACCTAAACCTTAAAAAACTGATAATATGTTTTCTACATAATTGGAAATAAATTCAGGCGTCAAGGGGTTAAAACTGTACTATGAGAAAACCATACACCTCGATAGTTATTCTAATGGTAACAAGTGCGTATGCCCCACGCATTTGTTATGATTTAGATTATTAGTATGCCTTTGTCCAACAGCCCTTTAGCATCTCAGGCCAAAAATCAGATGTGGTTTGACCACAGCCGCGTGCCTTTATTCTAATGAAGCTGTTTGTATGCATCACTTTATCAAAGGTTATTGGAGACAGAGTTCACATGCATCAGCACAATGCCACCACCGCTACTGCGACTTTGTTGATTTGATTTATATAAAAAAATGTAGGGTGGTTACATTTTCTGTGACAAATAATTATGAGCAAATGAGTTAGAACAGTATTCTGAAAACAATGTTCAACACAGTGAGAGCAGGTCTTTTGTCTCAGTAATGAGCAACTCTGATTGTCCAGCTCTTGTCCATTAGTAATGATATGAATGCAGGCCTATATTTGATTAATTTGTGGGAGTGCTGTTGTCAAATACTCATGATTCTCATTCGGTGGGAAACTTTTAATTTCACACACAAGCATTTTTTACAAAACTACTTTTGTGTAACAGCACTGTCTGTCTCCACAAATGTCTGCTGCTTGTCCCTCTTTGGAACAGATCTCTAATAAAGTATAACAAACATGATTATCATGATCTGTCTGCTGCAGACTCCTGTCCTTGACAAAGTAAACAGAGACCTCAGCTCTCCTGCGTAGAGTCCAGTTTCTGATGACATAATGTCCTTATCCTCAAATCAGATTTGTTCTGAACCTGCGGCACATTATGATCAGAGGCAGAGGCAGGCAGCACAGTACCCCCCTCTCACTGCGACCTTGTGTTGGTCCGAACCGCGGCTACTTCTCATTCCAGCCACGACTACATCACTTACATTTCTACATTTGCTGTTTTCCCAATTCAATTATGCTAACGTCTGCCAGGCTGTGTCCTTACTTCTACATTTGCTACACAATTGGACTAGTGGACCGGCGCGCACCCGCAATGCTTTTTCTTACATAAAGAGCTTGAGTGCATACCCCATGTAAGTATGTAAATACCACTATGACTACAATGTGGTCGGCAGAGGTCAATGTGCGCGTCTTACCTGTACACAGTGGTTGGTGGATAGCTGGCAATGTCATAGATAAGGCGTATATGTCCCTGGTACAGCTCCAGAGCCAGAGGGTCATGGTCCTCTTTATACAGTAGAACGCCATTGTCCTTTTCTGTGGCCACCTACACAAACACAACAAAATAAGAATCTTTTTTAACATCACAAACTTATATATTATACTAGCTGACACAACAAAAGTGAATGAAAGTGTGTGCCAGTAATGTTCATTCAGTACAGCTGGGTGGTTGTGTCTTGGAAACATCAGTGAAATAATTTCTGAGTCCTAATCCAAGACAAAACAATGCCATCTTTGAGAGTATGAGAGTCTTTGGTAATGCTCTAAAAGCACTATTATTGGCAGACATTTACCCAGATGTGCCCAAATGCATCATGTAATGAGATGAGTTTTGTGTGTTTACATATTTCTATTGGCCTTTTAAAGCGAGACGGTAACAACGGTAATACCACAATGAATCTCAATGACGTGCATTATGCAGATGCCGCTTGCCCTCAGCGAACGGTAATAAGGATGAAATGCAAATTCCAGCACATGGCCTTGAATGAGACGAGCCACACCTCCCTCTCTCCTACGTGTGCACTTGACATGTCACACTCGCTGGCGTGCGCCGCTAAGCGCTAACTAACTAGTGAGTGGAAGTGGGGCCAAGGGGCCAAGCACTTAACACTCCGGCTTCAATGGAGCATAGCCAAGTCAACACCTGCTAACAAGCTGCCAGAGAAAGTCGAGAGTGAGGGCATTGGAGAGGAGAGGACAACAGAAAAAAAAAAAAAAAAACTAGGCCAGAAAATCAGAAAAGACAAGAACCGTGTTAAAGAGAGAGAGGGAAATAGCGTGAAGTGATTTATGAAGTGCGGTGGCCCTTTTTTCAATTCCTCTCCTGCCTTTGCCTTAGTGCCTCTTGGTAGAGCTTTAACAGGCTTGGCATTGACATTGAGTGCTCCTGGCAGCACCACAGAAACCCAGAGCGCATACATTCACATACGCTACCCATCCAGAACAGGTGCTAAATATCAATTAGAGTTGCCTTCTCTTCCTGTGTGCTGTTCAGTCACTGGCACACCCTAAAAAGAGGGGATGTAGTGGGGTTTCAGGTAACATAGGGCTCTAAAATGTATGCAGCGTGTAATGGCGTGTTTGTGAATGGTCATGAATGTCCACTGCGCCATGAAAATAAAACCTCGAGACTTGAATTCTTGATTTGAAGCAGACCGCAAATGTTTCCACTGGAGAGTAGTAAAACATAACTTTTGTGCTTAGAGTCAACAGACTAAAATGAAATAAACGTTAATGTTGTTTCATAAAAGCGAACAACTCATTAATTGAACATCAACTGGTCAATTGCAGACCATTGCAACACCTAAAAGCAGAGTCTGCATGCACACTAATGAAGGCGCTATTTTTATATGTTACCATCCAAAGATTCATTCTGATGGGATTACAACTCTATAGTCCATCAATTATTTTATTGTGACAGCAAAAACAACAGATCACAAATAACACTGAACCAAAAAACTGAAAATGTAGGCTGTATTGGTAGGCGTCATCAACATCATCATCATCGATGTTACTAATATCATTATCAACATTGTCATTATCTAATAATAATAATAATAATAATAATAATAATAATAATAATAATAATAATAATAATAATAATAATAATAATAATAATAATAATAATAATAATAATAATAATAATAATAATAACGATAATAATAATAATACTCGTCTCCGTTGTGGGGGCAGCTGTTGGAGCTGCCCAAATCACATTGCACCAGCCCTGTATGGCTCCTCCTGCAGGTGGTGGGTCCACAGATGGACGGCCTCATGGTTCTAACCGGGCCTGTTGGTCTCTCATAAGGGGCTTCTGAGCCGCCCATTGTCTGACCCGTCATCTAGGACCTGTTTGCCATGGGAGACCCTACCAGGGGCACGAAGCCCCCGACAACAGAGCCCCCAGGATCATTCGGGTGCTCAAACCCCTCCACCACGTTACGGTGGCGGTTCCAGGAGGGATAATAATAATAATAATATATTAAAAATAATAATAATAATAATAGTACTAATAATGGTATATTAATAATGTAATAATAATATAATAATAATCACTGTTATGTTCAATAGTCATTGTCATCATGCTTGACACCAGCCAGGTAAATTACTTCATGATCGCGAATTTTGTTCTTTTTTATATATATCTGTTCTCCACCATTCTGCCCCTAATCTATATTTGTATTGTTGTGTTTTTGCTATTTTCATTTTTTCCCCTTTTCCCTCCTTTCCTAGATCTAAACTAAGATGAACTAAGATGCATTAAAAGAAGGACATCGAGAAGTGCTCACGAGGGCAGATGTACTGTCCTGATGAGCACATCCCTTCTGCTCTACCGGCCTAAGAGCTTGTGTATTGTTTGTTTGAGTTAGATGTATTTCTGTTACTATTCCACTGTGATGCATTAAAAGACGCAAAAAATGGTGGGAGGCAGACGCATATTGAGGCAATATACAATATATTGATTACTTTCATTCAATTATTTGGGAGTTTATACTGCGAGAATGTATCAGGCCTCTGATTTATTCATAATTGCCAAGGTTACGGTACACTTCATCGTCCCCATGGGGAAATTTGTCCTCTATATCATCCTTTAATGACGCTGGGGCAGCGTGAGCGCAGCATCCAAGGAACCACCTCTAGATTTTGAGTTAGATTTCGTCAGCACTATCATACGCATTAAGAGAGTCGCCTTTTTAGGTTGAAATCTACGCAGACTCAGGGAAAACATGGAAACTCCACATGTAATGGTCCCTCACTGTCCGGTAAGTGAGCCCAGGACTAGCCCAGCGCTAACCAACGTGTCACCTCTGATATATAACGACTGAATGGATAAGGTCATACCTGTAACGATATATGAACTCTGGAGGGGAGCTTCACGCTTTGCAATCCCACGTACGCCTCCCGTCCGAGGAAGTGAACAGTGGCCATCTTGTCACATTTATTGCCATAGAAACCCGGCATGCAGCGGCAGACCGGCTCCCCGGCAACCATCAGGCACTGGGCGCCGTTCTGGCAATCCGTCTGGTCACATGGGCTGGTCTGCAACAGGATCATTGGTGGAGGGTTCTCGCAGAACAACCCACTGTGATGGGAGATTCAACAGAACATTAGTTATTCATAGGACTTAAATGAGGCGGTTTGTTGTGCCTCTGCTGCCTCATAAAAGTTGCTACACATTTGCTTATTTGAAGTAAGCCAATGTTTCTTTAAGGAAGTCAGCGTCTCAATTTGTTATTTCGGAGCAACTTCACATCTTTCCTCATTCTTTTTAATCTTCTCTATCTTTGTGCGTCCCCTGTGATGAATTTGTTTCTTTCTTGCCAACAGTCTCAGCTATAATTAACCACATGGAGCTACATCTGCTGGTTGAGCACACACACATACACTCGCCGTGGGTCTAGACAGTCAAGTGTCCGATTAGGAAGCGCCATCTGTATCTCCTCCCAGTCCAGCCTCTAGTGAGTGGGACTGCTCCAATGATCTGCTGCATCGGTGACCATGACTGTCAGTGTTCTTTATTAGCTTATTATTGCGAGCTACAAAGTTGCAATTAGCAAATCTACAGTTATTAGGGGAATCATTTTAAGTTTATTGAGGTTTTTAATATGTATAAACCTACACACCCTGCAGCGTAGTCCTATACAAATTTGTCCTGAAATGCATCTGGATCTTATGTTAGTTTAGGCGTGTTCTCACAAAAACGAAAACTGCAATTAGATATTTTGAATCCTTCAGTCCTGACCTGAAGCCCTCTTTGCAGATGCACGTGTAGCCGTTCACCGCGTCCACACACTCGGCTCCGTGCTGGCACTTGTTCTCCAGGCAGTCGTTATAGTCCTGCTCACACTGCTGGCCGACGTAACCGGGCAAACACTCGCACCTGAAATCACATGGAAACATTACCAGCGCCATTACAGCAAAGTAGCCAAGCGCTCGCCTACGTTGGAGCTGCATTTATATCTTCCTATTACGTCTCGCCTGGTTCGATCTACGGGTACAGATTTACTGCCACGCAAGGTTAAAGGTTAATCTAAGGGGAATCTCTCACCTGTAACTGCGACCGACCCCGATGCACTTGGAGTCGTGCAGACAGAGGTCAAACCCGGGCAGGCAGTGGTCCAGCACTTCTTCACAAAGGTCGCCTGAGGAACACAAACGGGAGAAAATGCATGTGTTTCTTAAACAAAGCAAAGACATCATTTGAACTGGTTTGTCGGAGTTGATGATATTTCGCCTCTTATTCAAAGGTGTTCATCCTCTGGTAATAATGCTGAATTTAAGCCCTCCTCAAACCTTTACTACTATGAAAGCTGTAGGGGAGAGTGGGGTAAGATGAGATTTTTTTTTTAATGTGAGACAGAGAAAAAAATTGGCTGTAAAATAACCTCACTTTTTATTAAAAAGCTTTTTTTTCCGCTGTTCAGAGTACATTTGTGGCCTGATCCCAAAAGCGATCATCACAAACAAACAAAACATGCAGGTAGATTTTTTTTCCTGATGTTGGTTGTTGGCTCATTAAAGGGACTATACGGAGTTTAAAAATGTTAAAATTAAGTATTTTCCTCCCCCTACATGTTTCAACAATGTCCTAATGTGTAAAATGAGCCCAGACCTGTTCACCACAACTGCCTCTAAAATCCTACACTGTCACTCATTAATTCGGGTCTGAAGTGTCGTTATGCACGAGCTTAGTATAGAAGGTGCAGTTACACGTATGACCTGAGGTGGCAGTAGTGAGTATAAAACTGCTAACTTGCGTCTAGCCCCTTTAAATTAGGTATAAAAGCAGATTAATAATTTGGGAAGATTTCTCTTCGTATTCTCAAATAAGAAATAATGGGGTAAATAAACCGAAATACGTTGAGCCGCCTCTGCTTCATAAAAAACAATGAATGACTAACAATTTTAATGTACAATTCTGCATTGTTTATTGGTGGTTCTAGATCTAGTAGAGACAAGCAAATTAAAATGAGATATTACATTAAATTATTTGGGATTTTTTTTGTAGAGACAAAATGTCATAATCTGCAGAAGGAGCACATGAAAAGAAAAATATTTGTTATAATATGTTTTCGGAATAAAATTGCTAATGGGAAACTGAAAAATGAGACTTAATTATGTTTTATTATTAATTTCACCTATAAATCTTTTTATAAATCTTCAATTTACCCCAAGATCTGGTTCAACTTACCCCACTCTGGGGATAAGTTGAAGACCAACATCTTTAAAACCACATACTTCAGATAATTTTTGAAGATGCAAAAGAATAGAAAACATCCCAAAATGTGTATAAATAGTAAAATGTTGCATCTCAACAACCACAAAAGCAAAAAGTGGCTCATACCCCACTCTCCCCTATCACTTACATTTACTTTGGTAGTATTTGAAAGGGAAGTTTTAAGTCTTAAATCAGATTTATGGGACTGATGGGGAAAAGCACAAGTCATTTCATACTGCAAATGGAGAAAGTAAACTTTTCTGACAGTTTTATATAATAGATAAAATTGCACAGTACGTTGTGTTGCTCATCTACTTGTTTTTTCTTTGGCGCCATTTTATTCCGTGACTGTGGATAATGTGTCTATTATCAACTGCACTCAGACAGACAGACAGACATAGAGGCTATTAGTCTGGTTGTATATCATGCTTGTACAAATCTTTATCAACTACAAATCAGTAGTTGGTCCTACAGAGGAAGAGGGGACTGACCAGGTCAAAGACATTTCCATTGTTTTTGTGTGTGTTTAATCTAATCCCCAGCTGCTGCCCGCCTCGCCTGTCTCCAGCAGTCTCCTCTGAAGATGTTTTTGTACAAAAGATGCTCTAAGTTTGAGCTTCGTATTCAACATTCAGCTCTAGGGTATATGCACTGTATGTACCATTTATTGATGTATAATAGTTGCCTTATTTGTATGGACTAGGGAAACTTAAAGAGAACACATTAGTATGCAATAATTTCAACTCATATTGCAATGAAGAGAACTGATTAACATATACTGTACAAGCAACAAATTAGAAAGATGTCCTATAACTTTCACAGAAGACCGTCTTGCTTCCTGATCTTCACCCTCCTCATTCTAAGATATACCACCCTGGTTATACACGGCAGAAAACCTGTCTCAGCTTTTCTAAATATCGTGTGACCTTAAATGTTGCTGCTGAGTTGGGGAAAACTGGGTGATTGTTGAAGGACTGTCCTCTTTAAGCGACACCTGATGATTATGGTTCACCGGGCCGAGCGGAGCCCGGAGGAACCAGCTGGATGTGGTCAGGTATCTGGCGACGCAAAAGCCTCTCGTTGCCAAATACGATAATGACATGGTGTGTGTGCACTGACTGAGGTCCAGTGTCAAAGGGGAGCAGCTGTGCTGTAAAGGACGCTAACACAGATTGAAAACAAACTCATTTTCCATGTCAGCGTTTTAGTCTCCGGCGATTTGATCCACTTAAATTTAACTTGGTGAATAAATCTAAGTAGCAAGTTCAAAGAAGAGCTCCTTATTAATATTTGTTTTGTTGGTAAAATGGATATACAGGCCTTTGGGGGGTGTAATTATTGCTTCCATTGAGCAAGTCAGTATATCCTAAGAAACTGTACTTTATTTTCTTTACTTACCCCTTCTGACGTGCATGCACCATTAGTTGACCTGCTGCAGTGAGCAAAGTATTAGACCCTTTATACCGTAAGTTTCAGTCACCAGTGCAAGTTAGATCCATGGCTGTTGTAGATTGTCCCTTTTTTTCCCTAGGACATTCCGTTGTTTCCATTTTATCACTAAGCACCTAATAATCTTCTATTTTTGTATAATTTTGGCTCCTCAATCCACCCCGTCTACTTCTGCTTTCCTCTGTGTTTATTTTTCCCCTTTCAGCCAGTGCGCACTCGTTCCCATCTCCCCTTTCTCCCTTCCCGTGTGATGCCTCCTCTAGGAGCAGTTTCAGGTCAGTGCGGAGAGGCTGTCTTTTTACTAACTCGCCATCCAGCAAAGTGGAAAATATGACTGCGTGCTGTTGGGACTCAGTGACCCTTTCGGCTGTTTTTTAGGGCTGGAATGCTCGACGTTTTACGGTACATTTGTGCCAACAGAATCGCCCTGCCGTACCTGTGTAGTTGGGCGGACACACGCAGGTGTAGTTGTTGACGCCGTCGACGCAGGTTGAGTTGTTTTCACAGTCGTTGTCTTCACAGTCGTCCGGGTTCATCTCGCAACGCTGGCCTTCGAATCCCGGTGGGCACACACAGCTGCACACAAGTGAACGCAAAATGTTCATTATTAGACAGAGCCCTTTCTCTCTCTCTCTCTCTCTCTCTCTCTCTCTCTCTCCCTCCATAGCTGCACAAGTGGAAATAAAATCAATCGCTCTATCAATCAGCCGCTCACATCGGCTTGGATTTCCCATGTAAGAGCTTAAAATACGACAGATTGCCCCGTGCTTTCCTCCTCCAGTGGAGCCAAAACACATCTATATTTAGCTGTCCAACAAAGAGACAGCCAGCCCATGCCACATTCGCAAGCACAAATAAAAATTTTGCGGTTCTGCTCAAAGCTTAAACTATTGCAAATTTACAACCATGATTCCACTAAGAAATTCCTGTTCAGTAAAGGTCAAATTTAAGTCAGTGTCCGCACTTTACTAGGTCATATATCTCTGTGATCACCTGCGCATTTGAATGAAATACACGTTGTTAGAAATTTTAAATAGTCAGTCCATTTAAGGTTAAAGTAGTACTAAGTAACTCATGCCCCTAGAGGCCATAAGCGCCATTGCAGGTGTCGTAGCATGTTGTGTTTTTTTACTCATTAATTGTCCGTGAGAGTAAATACTGCGCTGACAGAAAAGACAAAGGGAGAGAGGAATATTGTACATCCATTTACACAATGGAGATAATTTTTTTCACTCAAAACATGGCTGTAAACACTGCTAAAGTGGCGCTAACCCACAGTTAGCTTTGCCCGTTAGCCTGTTAGCTTCTGCTTCGTGATTCCAATAGTGTGTATTGTGCCTCCGACCCAGTGCAGGGAAAGTTGCAAGTGTAGTTTTCTGGCCAGAGACACCAGGGGGAGATGAAAGACCCCCCCCCATTCATCCCATTAACACTTGTATTACCCCCAAAGGGACTACGGAAAGGATTTATTAAGGTAAACAAGTTGCTTAGTGCTGCTTAAAGGTGTATCTATAGGAAATCAACATTTTTCATTTACTGTACATTTGAATGTATTTTCAAAAGTTCATCAAAGCTGCACCAAAGTTCAAGATCAGGTTACAAGGCACCCGACATAGCACACGATGAAAAAACTACAACGACCTAAAAATATAAAATCACTGACTGCTATTCCCTTAAGTGCAAACATAGCCAATGCTGCTCTCAAAAAGTCTTTCGTTCTTTAACATTTAATTAGGCTGGAAAAGAGCTAACTGCAAGCTAACCTAAGACCTCAAAGATGCTGGCTCAGTTGGACATCGCCCACATGTGGCACTCTCCAAGAATTATTCAAGCCTCCTCCTTCCCGACCATCTTCCTCCCCTGTTTTATTCACTCTCATCTTTGATCTGTTTTTGGTTAAGTTCTCAGATAGTGGGTACAGAAAGCTTTTGAGCCCCATTCAATTATTCACAGTTATCATGTATCAATAGAATAGAGGGGTGTGAACCATATTCTGTTTCCATTTGCAAATGTATCCTTTTGTCCCCACAGCAAGATCAAACCTGCCCATTTGCAACAGAAACACACGACTATCTGACGAACTATGTTGGTACACTTTGTCAACTTAGTTCTGTGAAGTATTGATTTGTTACTGGCTCTATTTTCTATTTTTCAACTCTTCAAATCCAAACTTTCCCTTCACATATCTCAGCAACTCTGGCTCCCACGCCGTACAGCCTACTTTATGATTACAACTGGAAACACCACCCGCGAGGCTAAAAAGCTCTGAAAGGGCTAAATATCTGACCTCTAAGTACAGTCTTTTGATGTCTACACTGTGTGAGAGAGTGTGAAATTTCTTATTCACTTACAACAGCCCTTTTTACATATTTTATGTTGGTTCTGTCAGATGAAGTAATATTACTTTTATTGTGGCTGATCTGCGATACACGGTCTTTTCATTGAACTACAAAGCTACAATGGTAGAAATGATGATGAATAGAACAACTAAAACTAATAATTTATTCTTTCAGTGCGTGTGGGTGGTTTCTACCATATGTCAGATAGGGCTAACTCGTGACTAGCTGACTGGTGTTGCTCTTAGAAATGCACTGGATGTTTTAAAATAAAGATTCAGTGCACATTTTGGAAAAACCTATGAAGCAGCACACTCACACAATGAATTGCTAAACTAATACACGTCTCTGAGGTTTAAACTATGGAGTTAGCAGGTTTTATCGATGGTAAATCCTTGAGGAGACTGGGATTTACTGTAATCGGAATCCGCATCAAAATTCAACAAGGAGCCCTGAGACCAACCCTTGAATTACAGATAAGGGAAGTAGCCAAACAGATTACAAATGATTGGGTCAAAGATCGCCGGCCACCGCTCAAATTCTCCTCCTGACATTTAAGCATATACTTTGACAAATGGCCCTCTGCTCCGAAGCGGGGCTAATTGGATGGGCCCGTCTGATTATGTCCCATGTTAAAATGTCAAAGGAGCACGGCCTGTCTCTCCCTCTGCGTCTCTCGGGGAGTATGGGGATTTACCTGTGTTGCTATTAACGTTAAGGGAGGGTGTGTAAAGGGTAAAAAGAGCCCTGATAGCATTACCACGGAGAAGCTAAAGGCCAGACACACATCACAGGATTTCAAAGGGCAAAGGCCTTGTTAAGGGACAAATCTGCTGAATATATTATGTACAATTGTTTCAATCAAAGAACTTGTATATCATGAGTCCGAGACAAAGGATTTGGACAGTATGTGAGTGGCACTGCCAGGCTTGTAAATATGAATGAAAGTGTTCAGACAATGAGGTCACATACCGACGCCCTCCATTCAGCAGGATCTTTGCCATTCTGGAGAAATGTGGACAATTTGAAATTCCACCATTCAATACTTGCCTGGCTCTGCCATACTATTCCCTGTCCATTCCACTCAGGGAAGTTAGTCTGGTAAGGGAACAATTGGAGCAGTTTGAAGGGGCGGGGCTGACACGCTCAGATTGTCAGTGAAAGAAAAAAACAATCAGCAATTAGCGGACGTGAAGACAGCTGTAGTCCAAATCACAAAATATGAATTGATTATAAACTGACGAGAACACAGAGGCAAAATCCTCGACTCCTTCATTCATGATTAGTTTTGGCTAATAAGTTAGTTTTGCACATGTCACTGTTGATTGAACTACAACTTAGCGGTGGAGCGAGTGACGTAGTTCCCTGTGACGGTTGTGATTGGTTACTGTGCGTCAAGACCCACCTTCTTTCGCGCAGAAAAGAAGTGGGTGTGGTTTACCAGGCTAATTCAATACAGCTTCATGCATTTCTTTAATATTCTTTACATTTCTTTAAATTTAAGCTAGTGCTGTAATGCGAGTTGTTAACATGCTGTATTAAATACATACAGTATTCTTTAAATTCTATTCCATTCTAAAAGTGTGGAGTATTTTCAAAATATTGAAAGAACATTCGCATAGACTTAATACAGTTAGATAATACAGTTTGTTTAAGTTTACAGGCAAGACCAGTGCTTAATTTGATCCCCAGTTTGGGGGTACGCATTCCTTAAGGTAAAGGATCCAGGAACAATTTTGAGGATCAGGCAAAGATTTTAGATGATATGGTGGTGTTTAATGAAAGTTCCAGAAAGAGTTTTGTTCTCATAAATACAAAAGTGTTCCTGAAACTACGAATTAAAAAATTAAGCACTGGAGGACCAATGTTCAATTCACAATATTATAACAAATATTAGAGCAAATCCCTTTTTCTTATTTCCTTTTCTGTTTGATGTGAGGAAAATGAATTACTTTGCAAATTAAAAGTGTTCAGGACCTGGAACCAAGAGACACTGCCAGAGTTCTTCTCAGTGAACAAGCCCGAAGGGAAAGGTCAGGTACATTGTAGTTTGTACTGCACTTACACCCACATGACGAGTGCAAGTAAAATGCTACTGTTGAATATATTACTTGAGCACTACATCCACGTTTTCACAGACTAACATTGTATTTCCATGATTTAACCACTACAAAATGTTCTGGTTTACACACTAATTCTTGACTCAATGGGGGTCATTTACCAAGCATTTGCTCACGTGCAAAACAAGTCGAAGTGCAAAAGTGGAGTCTTTTTTTACTTCCGCAGCATTCTCATTACATATTAGATTTGGGCCCTAATACTGTAATGCACACTATTTCAAATTTCCTACCAACAGCTATGTGCTATTTCCAGCTTGCACTTGCTATTTAGCAGCACCTGTCTTGACAAATGACATCCTATATCTGTATAGTTTAGTGAAAGGGAAGCAGAACGGAGAAATGTCGATCTCTTTTAGCAGGTGAGCTTAAAGTAAATACGTGGGTCCAATGGGGAATCCTTGGCTTTGTCCCGACACACGCACACGGGAAGGAAAAAGCATCAGAGCGCCAGAGTCAGTTGTTATCTGTGCTAATGCATTGTCCAGTGATGCAGCTCGGGCCAAGCTACAAATGGTTTTCAGAAGGATTGTGTTCACATAACAATTTCCTTATGCATCTAATTGGGATTAAGATAATGTCTTGTGAAAAGCCACGTTACCTGAAGTGGTCCTCTATTCCCGGTTCGATGTGGCACGTCCCTCCGTTAGCGCAGGGGAAGCTAACGCAGGCGTTGATGGGGATTTCACAATTTTGACCCTAGAGCGTAGGACAAAACATAACATTGAAATAGAAGTGCATAAGAAACCGTGACAGGATGTTTTTAAATGACCCACTGATTTCACGTTCAGTCTTGTTGCTGTTATTATGTAATAGATGCTATTATTTCAAAGCAACAGGTCGCATGTTGAATAGAAACACTATTATTGCAACTAAAGGTGGCCTTCACAATTTCAAACCAGTCTAAAATATTTTGATGTTAAGTAAATCCCTTTTTCTCAAAACATACAGTATTAGGAGCTTGGAACTACAAATGTACAATTTAAAAATACATGGTCTTAGTGCTAATGGTATCTCAATATTGGAAATGGCAGTACTATTGTAGTAGCACCGAGGCCACGCCTGCGCCTCACTGTAAGGAGGTCTTTCTGTGTGCAGTTTGCCTGTCCTGGTTTCTTAAGGACACTCCAGTTTCAGGCTACAACCTGCAGCTATAGGTAACTTGACCAAGATCCTGGCTCTAGAGATGGGTCCCAGTCGTCCACGTACATTTGTCAGATGGGTTGACAATTACTGTGAATCTGAAACTACACTACTATACTAACTTCTACGGATTGGAAGCCAACACGCGAATTTGAGCCCTCGTAGTCCTGAATAGTAGATTTACATGCTTTCCCTAATGCAGGTCCTGACAATTCTTACACCCCACTGTCGTTTATGGGGTCAATACTTCCAGAGCAGCCAGCTGTGGTCATCATTTCTCTATTGACTAACAGGTAGATCCATTATGCATGCGCGCTACGATGCTAAGCCTGATAATACTGCTAATACCACGGGTTTATGCTGCAAGGCTATCCATCTTCTGTACCTCTAAACACACAGCCAATTTCGTGGGTCCTGGAGCAAAAGTTATATCTTTTTGTGACTGCTGGATTAATTTGATAGACTACGATATGAGAAACGGCAGAATAATATATATACATGCGTTTCCACTGACATCACACATAGTTTCGGCAGCCATTTTGAATACCGAAGTAAATTATGCAGTACTACAACATCTACTCATCTACTGAAAAACAACTGATTGATTGTGGCATTTTTATGTACTCGTAATCATTGCTCAAGAAGATAACAGTTAAAACACAGCCCCAGAGACGCACGTTTATGTGACATAACCAGCAAATGTGGCGCAAATGTAGCAGCTCTGTCTGTCGAGCTACAGCAGGAGTTACTGCTTCACTCCTCAGACTAAATTAACACATCAAAGAGGAAACAGAAAACCTTTTCTCTGTGATTTTTACAGCTTGTCATGTCAACCGAGTCTCTGTCTGAGTCGGTGTTTTAGCTGCTCAAGACGTTAGCATGCTACCGGTTAGCAACTGCCAACCATTGACAGTGGATTCAATCAACTGTCAATGGCTTCAACACGATAAACTCATGTGTGGCTCACATCTATGAACACTGAGGAAATACTACAGTAACAGCATGTTGTATCCAAGGCTAGATGTTTGGAGTCTGGTTCAGGGCTTTCTCTGGACGAGGTCAGAGCTGAGCTGTTGAAGCTAAATGCTAACCGGTAACATGCTAACGTCTTGAGCAGTTTAACAACACTGACTCAGTGGTTTCTTCACATAAACGTGCGCACTCTGGGGCCGTGTCATCTTCTTGAGCAATGATTACGAGTAAATTACGAGTTTGCATTGATCGATGTACACAATCAATGGAAGGGACTGTGTGGTGAACTACTGGTTGTATGGAAAAAAGACACGCCCATGTTCTAGTAGTTCTGTTTGAGGCAGCGTAGACATTGAACCAATATAAGCTGAAACCGAATTTTCCCAACGGAGATACAGGTTTCACTTTTTCTGAGAACATCCGGTCCCAGAAAGGCTTTCATGATTGCAGCGGGCTCACCTTAAATCCATAGGGACAGGTGCAGTGGTACACGCCAGCGCCATCAGAGACACACGTCCCATTGTTCTGGCAGGGGGCAGCCAGGCAGGGTGCACACTTGGACATCAGGCTAATGTCAGCCGGACCTGAGGCACAAAGAGAAGAGACACCGTGTTATAGCGGAGCGAGCCGAGGAGGAAAAACAAAACAAAAAAAATGTGTGCAATTGGATCTTTTTCAGTTGCACTCAGTGATACATCTTTGTGCTCAGAGCCAGACCTAAATCAATACTCGTTCTTTTATCTCACAGTCGTGTCCTCAAACAGTTACAAATGACACACTCAACACTCAGCAAGGACACTACGCTTATTGTCTGCACTCTGACGCGAAACGCTTTGATAACGGGGGATTTCCAAATGTTCACATGTACCACATCTAAAACGAACTCAAAGATTCTATGCAATCTATTCTACATTTCCACCACATATGGGTGCTATTTTGAGGACTTTTGATCATTTAAAAGATAGCATGATTTGTTAATTACATCTCTTAAAACCCGTGAATAGGTGTAACATTTTTCTTTCGGTGTTACTCCTTCTCCCACAACACAGCTACAAAATGTTTGATTACTGTAACAAGGCCTTACTTGAAGGATTTTGGCTGCAACTAACGTTCCTACATAAAACAATACTTGATACAGTTTGTGGGTGTGTGTGTGCTGAAACTGAAAAGAGACCTAATTCACTAAAAGGGATAGAATTGACAACTCTTTGCAGCCACTTATTCCAGTTTTAACCACAATGCCGTGGCTGTCCGCCTTAATCCAGGGATTAATGTTCGCAAAGATAATGGAAAATAGGTCGATGTACTAACAAGGAGAGCGGGGCAGTGAGCTGAATGAGAATGAGGCTGTGTATACCTTTACACTGGAACCTGTTCAGCGGCGTGGTGAGCAGCAACCTGTCCGCCATGTCGGGAGGTCCGGTGCAACGAGCGATTCCTGCAGAAGCGATGATGTCGAGGTAAATTTCTACATTCCTAGGTTATTATGTTGAAATCTCATCCTTAATATTTGCATTTATGGTTATGTAGAGGCTGTACCTTTCTGTGTGATAAATAGAATGAATGAATTGACCTACACAAAACAGCTTGTATTTTGATTTTATTATTGTCTGGTTATCAGGGTGGTATCTTCACCCACTGTGTGTCATTTCAGTATCAAACTACCACATGATAAAATACAAATCCTGAAATAAGTTTGAAAACGTTACCAACCCACTACATGCGTGTAAATGTACAGGACTGAAAGAGCATTAAAATTCTTACCAGGCTCCTTGAAACCTGCTTTGACCCACTGTGAGAGCCAGCGCAGATCACAGTTGCAGTACAGGGGGTTGGCACCAAGAGCTCTAAACAAAAGCAACGTTGGCGATTAAGAGGTTTGGCAGATATTCATTATAGAAACAATCATATTCATGCGATAATCCGATCTGAAAACAATTGATAAATGTTAACCGCTTACAGGTGGGACAGTGATGTGAGGTGGTTGAAAGCTCCTTCTGGGATAGTTGAAAGGTCGTTACCATGGAGAGTCCTGCAATGAAACCAAACAATATCCAGAGTAAATTTACACACAGCAGAACAGTTACTGGAGCTGCAAATATTGCCAATATTATAGTGATATATTAGTAAAGCGTTTGAACACACCATGTTCCAAGCAATTTGTCTTTCAGAAAATTATGTCAAAACAAAAAATACAAAATCAGGACCAAAGGCTGGCTAAAATGACATAAATGCAGAAACCTCAGCCAGATGGAAAAATACATTGTGCAGCCCTCACAGTTACCACTAAGATATCAAGTACGAGGCGTTGTGCGTGTGAGGTTTTCTTGATAATAATAACATGGTATTGGCACATCCTGTATGTTACTGAATCATATCAACATAGAGCATTAAAGGGATTTTTTTAATAGAGGTCTTGCACAGCAGCCTCACGCGACATGCTAAATTATTCAAATTATTTGTGTTTCCTCAGCCAGAGACATGCCATCATCAGCCGCTTCAATAATGGAAAATGAATCAAATATGTATGAAGGAATAACATAAAATAAACAGAACGCGGATTCTCATAGTCTCAGTAACGGCCTGAGTGGAATAGAAAACGATGGTCATCTGCAGTGTGTGTATTTGGACGTGTGTAACCGTATATGTGGCGTTTGGAGTAGTGTGCCTTTTGGTTGTTGTCCGTTTTATGAGTTGCTGTGCACCAGTCCCGGAGGACTTTGCAGGCGCGTGCACGTATCCTTTCTGTCTGGCCATTTAAGTGTGTCGCCTGCTGGATATAAGTTCACATTCCATTAGAGTGAAAGGCGGTGGCAGGGGACAGCTATCAAGCCAACCTCGATTGGAAACCTGTTTGCCAGTCTGGGTCATGGTCCAAGCTACAATTATTTTTTGAGCCTCTTGTTTATGCACCGTCCTTTTCATCGGCTCCAGTTTACTGACTGGACTCTACATGTGCATTATCCTGTGTTTGTGCAACTATTTATTTGGTGGTCTAACAGCCCCAGCAGCAGAAGCCCGAAGGGGATTGTGGGTAATGAGGAAGTGACAGTGATGGCTGACTGGCAACTGGTTGCTATGAGGGGGCAGAGAGGGACCAGTCCCCATGGAAACATCAAGTCGAATGAAAGCAAGAAAGCAGCAAAGTATAAAACAAGATCACAAAAGTTTTGCAAGGTTAATGCACCATAAGAGACTTCAGGCTGTGTTGTAAGTGTTTTGGGGGTTTATATCTTTAAAAAAAAAAAGACTGCAGACTATTGAAGGAATGTACACAGGAATGTACATGTATGCATCAAAATGGTTTATAAATGTTAACCAAAACTACATTATTATATATTATTTTGTAACAACTAAGAAGTCAGGCCGCTTGCATAGTGTTTTGTTACCAGAAAGGCAGGAATGTTGGAATTCATATCAACATTTACATTGAATTGGGTGGTGGGGAATTCTCTGACGTTCATTGATCCCCTTATCAATTTCCATGTGAAAAAATGCCTGCTTTATCATCATATGCTAGACTGTCACTGTACGCACACACATCACATTCTTTTAAATACTAAATCTACAACTAGTACAGAAATGGTAAATCCTGAATCCTCCTTATTGGGAAACAGATAAATGACCAGATATACGGTGCACCTTGTTGTATGTGCGTGCGTGCGTGTGTGTGTGTGTGTGTGTGTGTGTGGGGGGGGGTCTATAGTGCATGTGGTTCGGGAGACAGAGGGTGGACAAGCAGATGGATGACAGAGAGAAACCAAGGCTGAAGGTCGATTCATCAAACACCACATTGGGCCGGGGGGAGAGGAGGGGCACACGAGGAGACGACGGATCGGAGGAGGGGACAGGAGCGACCAGCCACAGCATGCAGATCCAAAGTGTTGAGGAGAGGACGACAGATTGCCACTTGTATGCTTTATCATAACTATACCACAGGTCACTTTACTCTTACAATTAGCTGTTCTTATCCATGTTCATCCATTATTGCTTATTCTGTTATTTTCTATTTTAGTTTTTATTCAAAGTTTTCCTCTTTTGCATCATCTTGCTTTTGTTAACATGCCTTTTTATACTGTATTTTCTATTTTAAAGCTGCGGTACATGATTTATACTTCATTCAAACTGTGAAAAGAGAAGGAAGTTGAGAAAAAAGTCACTACCTCAACCTCCAGGTGGTGACTTTTTGTGCTGTTTTGGACTCTTACTTGTGCGTTGGTATTGACTGATAAAATGGTGGTGTATTTAAATTTAGATTAGACAATGTGGTGTCTGTTGTATATGGGCCTATGGTGGCAAATGAGTTACTCTATGACACAAAAGTAAATTGGCAACCCAACATTTCATTACATGACTTTCCTAACTTGCTGCAGTGACAATTAAGATTTCATCATCTTAAATACATTTTTATATTTCTTTATACAAAGAACACATGAAAAAAGATCTTAGTGAGAACAACAGGAGGGGATTAACATTTGATGACAGTATTTATCCAGCACAGTAATTGACAGCCGGTGTTACTCACAGTAGACGTAGCGACTTGAGCCCGTCGAAAGCATGAACTGGGATGCATCGAATCTGGTTGTAACTCAGGATGCTGCAAGACAGGACAAGCGCAAGGTCAAAAACAGGCAGAGTGTAAATTCTACTGTTTTTTTTTATTTATTTACAAGGCTTCCTGTGGTGCTCTATTTCTGTTAAGCGCTTTCCATGACCTTCCTACCACTGACATATCAACACAAAATAAAAAGCCTAAAACACAGTGGTGGAGAGAGGATGCAGAGACAAAGGCAGCGGCAAGATGGATGAGGTGACGCAGCGATTTTTTGCTCGGCAGTAACTCTTAAACAAAATCTGCAGCCACAGGTTAGCGACTGGGGAATTACCGAGCAGGCATATCCGAAATGTCAGGGTAGGAAACGCTGGAGATGTGAACTGCCCGGAGCAAATATGAGGCATGTGGAATACTAAACTCTGACATCAGAGGAGAATATGCAAGCTGCCAATAACAGAAATGACTGCGAATGCACACTCAATTATTTAAAGCACAGAACATTGTGGCACAACAAGTTTGTACATTTTGTTGAGCTAAAATAATAGTGTGGCTTCAAAACGTTACACATTGAAACTACTTTGAGCCTCTTGTCCACTGTTTAGGAAGCACAGATGCATAATGTCCTCTCGGCAGACAAAGCAGTGAGCAACAATAATGAAATGTGCCCTTGGAGGATGTTGTAAAAGGCAAAAAAAAATAATAAAAAAATCTGGATATGGTAACTGCTGCAAGAAGTTGAAATCTTCCTTGTCAAACGAGGTATCCCCAGTAACATGGCAGTGTATGGTACTCACAGAGTGGCAAGCTGACTCATGTTGCTGAAGGTGTACGGGCCCAACATGCTGATGCTGTTGTTGCTCAGGTCCCTGTCAAAACACAGTCACACGCGGTTTAATGTGGGGAAATTCGCACACTGTATTCCTGTTACATTTCTAGTGTTATCAAAGTGGTTCTTACACCAATGACAGCTGTTTCAGCGACGATAACTCCTTGGGCACCGATGTCAGCGAATTGCCCTCCAGATAGCTGAAAAACATGATACCATATAATGTAACAATTTTCTTCTGCTCGCACGATAAGGCTGATAAATACCTCAAACCTCTCCCAGCAGCTAATGGGCCTTAAAGCGAGGGACGGCTTGAGTATGGCCGGCTACATAGTTTACGGTTTTCACTCTCAAATTCAGTCATTAGGAGCAACTTAAAAGAGCCCATCCAATATAGAATACTGAGAGCTGATATTGATACTGATTTTAAACGAGTTGGAAAGATCAATAACCGATAGTATTTTTTTGTATTAATAATAATATATTCTCTAATAAGGCTTTACCCAAATCTAAAAGCTCCTCGGAAGAAGCATCAAAGTAGCATCGAAAACGAGGATGAAAACGCAGCAACAAAGTGACAAAAAAGTGACAACAGAGCAACAAAAAACGTGCTGGAAAAGCAACAGTAACAGAATAAAATAAAGCAGCAAAAACACAACAAAAAATGTGACACGTAAAAAAAAAAACTATGAAAACACGGCAAAAAAGCGCCATAGATGTGACAAAAAAAAACGTGGCAACAACGCGGTGACAAAAAACTTACGATCAGTTTTGTAGGTCTTTCACTGGCCTGTAGGCTGTCAGCTCCAGTCGAGAAGCTTTTAGATTTGGGTAAAGCTGGACTGGAGAAGATGTGCTCGGTTAAGGTGGGGGTTAAGACCAGGTTAAACCAGGTCTTAGGCAATACTAACATAGAGTTACACACAGTATATTGACATATTGCTATTATGCACTGTTAAATTGTGTGTGAGCCCAGAGAAAAATGTTGGACTATTTTCGTACACGCAGTGCCAGAGTCCATTCAGTATCCATGAAATCATAGAAAATGACATATTTCCAACTTTTTCAAAGCTTATCACCACACTCTTATCCAGAACTATATATTTTCCTCGGCTTCAACAATTATGGACATTTAGCCCACATAATTAATCAGTCAAGATGATCTATGGTGACAGAGCAAGGATGAACACGCCATTTCAATCATTTGCCTTTAATGAAGTGCCGGCTCGATGTGCTGCTATAACTAAAAGAACTAGCCTACCAATCACTCCACACCACCACACTCAGAAACTGCCATTTTTTTTGGTCCCCATGCAGGCCCGGCCTGGAGCCGCTCCTCTCTCGGGTCATAAGTAGGTCATGCATCAGTATGATGGAGTGTCTTCTTCAGCCTGATCAATACCTAATCACTGCTATTGACCCTGCTCTGACCTAACTACACAGCAGCCCATTTCACAGCTCCGGGGCTTCAATGTGAGGAATCATTCACTTGTGCTTCTAACTACACTTCTACACCTGCGTTAACCTAATGATGGCGTACAATCATAGTCTTTCGGCACAAGTCGATTTTGACATTTACAAGAACTTTGCTTGGCATTTTCGATGTGTTAAAGGTACACTTCCGAAAAAGTCTTTGTATTGCGGCTGAAAAAAGATTTAATTTCCAATTGTGCTTAAAAAGTCTAGTTTTACTTGTAAAAGAAAAGATAAACATTCTATAGGCAGACTATTATACTTTGACTCTTAGCAAGTCACAATTATGATCAAATATTCCTAGTCAGTTAAGCTGATCAAGATATTTACTGTATCAGACCATGTAAGTCAACTTTTTTCCTTCCAATAAATTAATTTGAATTAAAGGCACGTTGTGTAACATTTTGGATTATACTGTTGCCAGCAATACAAAGCAAGCTCCTAATGACCAGCTAGACACAGAATATGCATTTTTTGCATTGGGTAATCAAAGAATGGATTTAGATGAGGATTGAGGACCTAACCTAAATCTAAATGTTATATTTGGCTTTAGTCAACATCTCCATGGAGACAAGCTGGAGTCTCCACTCCCAGTAAAGTTACCGTCAGGCCTCACACGTTTGATTGATCATTTCTAAGGAAGTTTTCAACAATAAAAGTATAAATAATTTTACTTTTCGATCTATTGGGTGAAATGGCACGGGGTGTGGCTTTACTAGTTAAGTTTCTTTTTGTCTTTGTATTTGGCATATCTAGATAATTCACAGAAGTATCTGCAGCTTTAACAAAAAATAAAGAGTTTCCAAGAGTGCACACACATGAATGAACCGTTAATTCAATTCTCTCTCGTTTATCATTTATACTGTATGTTTTTAACCCTAAGCTGCAAGGGTGTAATGCCTTCATTCTATAACCCCCAAACACTTAAACATACTTTACTTTTTGTATACTTGTCGATGAAGTTTCAATAATCACTGCATAATGGGGCTGCAGTACCTCTCTAATAATCAGTTGGATCATCAGTACAAGGTTGGTTAGTCTTGAAGCAGCACAGGGCAAACTGCTGCATCAGTGCAGTAATATGCTTCTGTGGTTACGACTTTGCACCTCAGCATTTTGTAGACAATAAGCATGAAAGAGATCCATTTTGTTTTTAAAATTGCATGTCGTGTCGACCGTGTACTATCTGCTCGTGCATAGATTGTGGCGAAGGCGCGCGGGGAAACTCACAGCTCCGTGGTGTCCTTGGGAATGCCCTTGGGCAGTGAGTGCAGCCCTCTGTTGCTACAGCGCACCACGCCATCTGAGCACGTGCAGACATCGGGACAGCCAGCGGTGGGGAGGCAGCCGTTATCCTCCGTACCTGTGGAGACACGAGAGGCAGCGCAGGATATTAGCGCCTAACCATGGCTAAAAGAAAAGACAGGGATTAGGGCTAGGTTTTATCATTCTTACCCAAATCGAGTGGAAAGGTATGAGAGTAGCCAGAACTGGATTTAAAGGCACATTAGGAAGAGAAGGACACCCAGAAAGATGCAATTTAAAGATAGATGAAGACTTGACATGTGGCGCAGGGGCAATTCTGGCTAACTCTGGACTCAGCGCTTTTGGAGTGCTTTATAATCCATATGAAACGACGAGAGACTGCTAAAATCAGCGTGTTCCAACATCTGGCACTGTGCATGTAAGGGAGGTCACAGAGATATTAAAAAACCTCAGATGGCTCGAAAAAAAAAAACCTGCGCAGATGTGGAAACGAGGATGCAAGGGGGGGAAGAAGAAGTGTAAGGTCAATTCCAGTCAGAATCAAAGTTTTAAAAACAAGCAGCGATCGAACCGAAAAAAGCGACGTTCGTGACAAGGAACTTCCCAGAAAATGTATAACTATTCGGCGATAAGAGCGATCGCTCACTCGGCTATTGTTTTTGGCTCTGAAAGCTGCTCATTTCCGTGACACACAAACAACTGAGTGATTTTTATCTAGCGCTGCAGTGTGTAAATAGTTGAAATAGTCCCAAATGTAAAACAAGCCCCGGTTAAAACCATAATGACGGATAATGAAGCCCGGTGCACGGGGCCAATCACAACAGAACAGCAATGTGGGCGCAGCATGTGTGTGCAGGGAGCTGTGTATCAAAGTAAGTTTAACTCGTTTCTTTTTCTATAATCATTTGCTCAGATAAAGAGGTCTCTAGGCTTACTATTTAAGTCATTGTTTGTTTTTTGATCTAAATGTCCATGTTATCTGATGGTGAGTTCAAACTGTATGCAAAGGATAATTGTTTGGTAGCGGGAATCACATTTGCAATATGGTCGAGAAAAAACAGTATCAAACTTTCTTGATATTGCTCTAATATAGGTACAAAACTGACCTGTCCAGACTTTGTAATATTAATATGTCAAAATTATATCTTTCTATCTGACTGGGATTAGGATTTGTATTAGTAAGTACATGGACTTCTGCTTTAATTTAGCAAATCTAAAAATATGACATCAGATTATCCTCTATCTTATTGTTCATAGTGTGAATGCTTTACATCGTGGATAAAGCACAAAATTGCATAGTTAGAAATCTGCCCCCAAAGAATACAGGCTCTAATAAAAATAGAACAATTTACCAGATTGCGATCAGGCTGTTTGAATTGTGTGGTGTTTAAGGGGACTTTGTGTGACATTGTGTGTGCAAGATGCATTACTGAATATTAAGATCCGATACCATCTTTTTTTCTTGCTTGAGCCAACCCCGCTAACTACTTTCCAAACTCATTTTCACTAAATGGTTACGGCACGGCTTCAGGAAATTAGAAAAGTGTAATGAATTCAAAGCGACTCAGAGGGGAGAGAGAGAGAGAGAGAGAGCGGGGCTAAGTGCAAAGAGGCTTACGGACAGGGAGAAAAGATAAATTTGACAAAGAAAAAGCCACACTGTGCTGTATAACATGGGGACCAGTGCAGACAAAGAATGCAATGGGCAAGTTTGCGACACTGGACATAGCAGCGTCACTCGATAAACCACAAGCTGCTGCCATTTCAAGCTGCCTTTGTGCAACACTCTTTAAAAGATTTGTGCATCGTTTGGGTACAAAACAAACACAGATGTCTGAAAGAAGAAAGAGATAAATGAAGGAAGGAAATTACCAGCACTGCTACTACTATAACTACAGTATGTGCCAGTATCTAATGTATGTGCATCGACAGTATAGCTGAGGGGTGGGCAATGTCAGGCCCGAGGGCCAAATCAGGCCCTCCAGCTTTGAACCTCTGGCCCTCCGGATGTTTCAAAATGATATCATTACACAAATCAGCGATCAAATGTCTAAAATCTCAAAAAATATGCGAAATTCACTCAATTTCCAAACATAACACCCAATTAGGTCATGTATATGGCTGTGTACCGTTTAAACGCTTTGATACCGATATCTAAACTAAAATATTTGTAACCTAGAACCAGAAAACCGAACAATAATGTGTGGAAGATATGCAAATTTACAATATTGGGTTCATCTCCAATGTCAGGAAAGGTGTGAAAACTTGGGAACAATTTGGGGAAAAATAGGGAAAATATTAGTAATAAAAAATTGGCAAAAATGTGTAAAAAAAATTGCGGAAGCAATCAAGTAATTCCTTTAATGCTGTCCTTGGACCAACAGCATCAAAACCATATTCATTTCGCTTAGCTGCTTACATTTTTTTGATACCTTTTGAACCTAAACCTTTTTTCATTCATTTTACATTCAACCCAGGCATTAAAAAAAAAAAATGGTGCTTTACTTTGGGCCAAACTTGGCAAACTGGCCTGCTTGCCCTGGTATAGATGTGTAGTGTTTACAATTTACCATCACACGAAAAGTCCGGCGTGGCCACATCCTGAATGGGGATCTCTTTGAGGAATGCCGGTTTCTGACAGCGAGGGTTTCCACTCACGACCCGGGTCCTCTTCAGCCACTGCCCCAGCCACGCCAGGTGACAGTCGCACACGTAAGGGTTGGACAGGAGGTTACTGTCAAAAGAATAACAATACACAGATTAATAATTAATTCCGAGTGGACAATGACTTTCCCTAAAGGCAAACAATACAAACAAATGGGTCACTCATAAGAACCGCTTTTATATGATAATAGATCGACGAGGATGAATATTTATTAAGTAAACTGGGCACACTTGGGACTGGTTCCATACAACAGCGAGTGAGCTGCATTTTAACGCATCTGATTGGAAGACAATGTCGGAGAGGAGGAACAAAGGACGCACAGAGGAAAGGTTAGCATTTTATTTGGCTTTCACACAAACGTGAATTGGAGAAAAGGTTAGCAGATTTACTCATTTATAAAAATAAACATTTGTTGTTCACTGTGGATCATTCTTTTATTTTTGCATAGGTCCCATGTCTTTGTGAGGATTTTGTGCCTTCATGGAAAATTCTTGGACTGCCTGGACAATTTGTTTTTGATGCACATTTCTCTATCACAGCTGTAAAGGTTTTATACACCAAGTCAAATCAGCGTATAAAACTGAAATTACCGTAAGGCTGCGGAATATGCAGGAATGTCCAAACATACGTGAATGAAAAAAGCAACAACTGTTTTTGAGAAATAAACACTGTAGATAGGAGCTCAAACGGTTTAGCTTAAGACAGACTTTTTCTGACATTTTCCCTGCACCGTACAGTATATTAGTAACCTGTGCCCTTCATATTGAAACTGCCCTTCTACTTCGAGATAAGGATGAGTTATTTTCTAATTTCCTTGTAATGAATTGACCTCCCTGCATGACAACCAGGCTTAAGCCAAATCCTTTCCTTCCTCCTCAATGAGTTTAATCTCTTAATTAAATGACCAAACCCTATTGGGAAGCCGTGTATTATAGGAGGAAGATATTACAGACAAGAGAAACACAATGTTAGTTCTACAGAGAGGATGTCAGCTGAATACTAATGCAAAACAATGACAGTGAGTGGCCCACTGAGCAAAACAGCTTTGTGTATCCTGTCACACAGTAACCTGCACCATGTCTGGTCTCCTCCAAAAAGATTCAACAAAAACTTGAATCAGAAATGACAGGCACGATTGTTTAGAGGAAAACAATCGGCAGCCGAAAACAGGGGAACTCAGATGTCAAGTTCCTACAGCGAGTGGCGAGTTCAGCCGTTACAGGGCAGAAAAAAGAATGTGTTTAGACTGTGGAACAATGGGCCAGGAGATGGTGGCATCAACTGTATAGATTATAATTATAAGTTGACATAATAATAATATTCTATTAAATCTGCTTCCAAGCAGAAAGTTGTTTGGAAGCAGCTGTTTGTTTGAACAAACATAAATCTACGACAAAAACACACATAGTACTTTTAAAAGAATAGGCCACCGTTTTTCAATACTGAGATATGTTCTTTCCTGAGCTTAGACGAGTTGATGCGTAACTGTCTGGTCTTTGTGCGTGCGCTCAGTCACGCAAAAGATGTTGTTAGCATTTTGCCTCTCCCAGCATATTCCTATAGACCCAAACTGGGGTGAAGTTAGAAGCGACCAGACTCTCCAATGTTTCTCCTATTTAAATATGGTTATGTGAGTAGTTACACGATGGAATTATATTGTAAGGCGTAATAGCACCTTAGCAGCACTTTGACGTCCGGCCAGAATATCTTCACTTTACTGCGCGGACATCGAATGTAACCATATTTAAATAGGGAAAACGTGGAAGAGCTTGAGAGAAAGCTTCAAACTTCACACCCGTTTGGCCCCATAGAGGAGAGGTGGAGAGGCCAAATGCTAACAACGTCTTTGGTCTTTTGAGCGCACGCACAAAGACCAGACAGGTACGCATCAACTCGTCTAAGCCCAGGTAAGAACATATCTCAGTATGGAGAAATGGTGGCCTGTTCCTTTAAGGCCCTGCCCACCCCTACAGCTCAGGCTGTGCTCATGGCCTGAGCGCAGCAGGTGTGAGCATCAACAGGAAGCTGAAATCAAAGACTGCAGATGCTACGCCTGCCTCATTTGAGTGTGTGTGTGTGAGTGTATGTGTGGCTTTGCAGATGCTGAGATATATATAGCTCTGATAACAAATGTCCTGGGATCTGGACCAATCTAGTCGATAATGATGGAGAGCATCTGTGAGGAGAACACTATCCACTGAGCAACATGTGAGCGAGTGTGTGTCCGTGTGGGTGTGTGCCAGATAACTTCCACAGCGGGGCCTGACTGTGAAAAATTAGGAGATGGAGGATGAAGGATGGGGAGGTCTGCTGGAGATATGAATGGGATAAACACAACAAAACAGGTGGAAAAAAAGCGCCTGCAGGCCGGACTCACATGGTGGAGAGGGAGTGCAGGGTGGAGAAGGCTCCTGGGGCGATGCTGGAGATGCGGTTGTCGTACAGAGACAGAAGACGCACCGAGCTCAGACCAGTGAATGTGCCATTATCAATGCAGCTGATCTGGTTGCTACGCAGCATTCTGGAATATAAATGACCCATTAGATAATACATACAATTTAAATTAGATGTACATGAACAACAACATGTTTAAATGCAGTGTGTGAAATGTTGCTTTGAGTGAAAAACAAGTGCTCTAAACAGCGCCAGCTCCAGAAAAAAAGGGACTGAGGCGTGTGCATTAGAGTTTAAAAAGGGTGCAGACAGATATTCTCCCCATTAAAATACATTGTGATGGTGCTAAAACTGAGGGTGCAAACATTATAAAATGAGGTTGCAATGCACCCTTTTGCACCCCTGTAGAGCCGTGCCTGTTCTTAAACCTGAGCAGCAATCTGACATTTGTCTTTGACCTACATCATCTGAGAACAGGCTAACTCAGTTAGTTAGCCCTGAAAATCTCTGGGAAGAGCTAACCTAGTTAGCATGGCTATTACTGGAGCAGGGAACCCTTAACATAATATAGAAACTGTACTGATGCCATTACAGAGTCATTAGCTAGTATATATAAACGTGATAGCATTAGCTTGTCATTACTGAGGATAAACAGGCAACATTAGCTGGGGATTTCGTGAAATGGCATGAGTGGATATTAACCTTTTTATAATGGTTGGCCTCACCAATGGGGTAAATGTGTATCCTCAAGTTGATCTTTTCTTGTACAAACAATGCATTTAGATAATTTGAATAAAGAGCCTCACAGTGTTTTAAGGCCGGTGAGTCCTCTAAACATGCGCCCCTGCAGACCGCTCAGTTTGTTCCCGGTCAGCAGCAGCTCCAGGACTCCCCCTGCGCCATCGAACGCTCCCTCACGGACGTCCCGCAGCTTGTTGTTGCTCAGGTTACTTCAAGAAAAAACATTTTGGAATTAGATTTTTTTTCATAGGAACCTAATCAACAATTATGTTTTGACATAGAAATCTGTTTAGGCTTAATCATATGCAATATAGACCATCATGTCACTGAGGACACACAATGACAAAAGTTAAAATACCAAAGGAAACAATAGGTTGGGACTAGCAAGGACTTCTCAGCTACCCCCATAGAGGTCACTCAATAAACTTGATGATGAGGAAGATGCATAGTTATAAGAAAACAACTTTGTCACACACAAGGAAATCCAAGAGCAGCAGCAAAAGATGGAGGCATGTGACGCAGGGAGGTGGGAAGGTGGAATTGCAAAGAGGAAGAGAGGAGTGAGGAAGCATCGAGAGGGGCAAAATGGAAATGAGTGCTCGCCAATCTATATTGTCAGTGACACTGCTAGATGGTTAGCAATTTCCTCTCCAATAAATCAAGCGCTGCACTCTGCTCTGTCTTTCTCTATCTCGCACTGACGCACACGCACACACACACACACACACACACACACACATGCGTTCACCTAGAGGAGGCTGCTGATAAGGCCTGACTGTAAATCTCAACTGAAGGCCCATCTTCCATTTACAATGAATATGCACTTCCTCTGTAGCCGCTCTACACCTGCCTCCGCCCGCGCTGCCTATTTTCTACATTCTAATCACTTTTCAGCTATTCTTCAATCTCCAAGAATGTTTTATTCTCCTTGGCCACGGAAACAATCATAGTCAGAGGTCAGATTGTATTGCCGTATCAGATAGAAGTTTAACTTAGCTTGAAATTCAGAAAACTTCAGTTTTATATGTGTATAGTTTCAAACAGTTTATGGAATTAACTGTATGAGGAAAGACCTACAAATATTGATTTCTTGCATTCATTTATTGCTAATGTTTGTAAAAGAAATAATAGTATCGTATTTTCCGAACAATAAGTCACACTTTTTTTGTGCCTTTTTTTTTTATTCAATTGTATAATTTCAAGAGGGCACTGCAGGCTAATCGAGCAGCAGAAAGAAAGTTTGGAGTGAATGAGAAAGTTGCGAGTGACTGGCAAAAAGCAGAGGTTACTCTTACTGCAATGAAGAAAACAAAAAAAGCTATTGCTTGAAAAACGTGCTGCTGGGAGAGGCTTGTCAACGGTGCACCTGTCCAGGAAGTTGGCGAGGCGATTGTTCAGAAGTGACACAGAGGATGAAAATTTCAATCGATTTAGTGATTTGGAGTGAGATTGAGAGTTTGGTTTACTGTTTATGCTGTAGATATCTGAACTGTTTATGTTATGTTATGTTAACATACCAGACACCTAATTAGTTCATTGTTTATGCTTCATGTAGCTGACTCTCAATGTGTATTGATATATTTATATTTAGCATGCCGTAAGCAGCGGCGCTGTTCCTCTTCTTTCTCCTTATTTTCTTTCGTTTTTTGCTGCCATTGGCATAACCTCTCTTCAGTTTGTTGGAGGAGATGCGTAGCTGTCTGTTTACCCAACATGTGGGTTTGTGCGGTGTCTTGCTCTGTCTCTCCCTCCTTCTCCTGGGGGAGGGGCTAATGGGGCCCTTTCAGGGAATATGCGACAGCCAATTGTCGTTGCACCTTGTCACTGTTGCTGCAGTGACTTCATTCTCTTGGTCGTTTTTGTCAAATCTTTTGGCCCTCCCCAGGCAGCTGTCTGCCTTGCCTCATGGCAAGCTACGGCTCTGACCGTACGCCTATTCAGCCTGTTGTTTTTTTCTTCAGTAGGCAATTTTAGGCTAATGCGTAAAAATACGGGAATAGTAAGTTTCTTGTAAATTAAATAATAACTTAAAACAGTGGTTCTCAACCAATGGCTCAATGGCGTTCGTCTATGGTACCAGAGTTTGTTTGGTTCTATCTCATCTCAAAGCAGTGCAAGCTTTTTTGTCGTTGCGTCCTTGAGCAAGACACTTCAGCCAACTTGTCCACGTGAGAGTGTGTGGTTATCCGGTAACTGCTTGTTTGACTGCTTGAGACATTATATTTCTTTTTCTTTTTTATTGTCTGATATCTGTCTCACTGATGCTTTTCAAACAAGTTCCTTGTTTGATCATATCGGCATCTCACCACCAATCAATTTAATTGATTAGTGGTTGTTGGGGGGCCCTTTGGTAGAGTTTGGCAGCTGCGCTTCCATCTTTTCACCCTAGGTTAGTTGCGATCTGCTGGTGGTGTAAATGTTTCTGTGAAGACCAACTGCAGTCTGACATTTCTTAAAAGAAGCATAACAAGTCCCGCGTTCCTCTAACTTTGGCTGTGAAGTGCTGATAAAACACTTACATCTTTCTCAGGTTTGGCAGCTTCTTGAACGTTCCTGTCGCCTCCAGAACAGCGATCTCATTGTCGTTTAACCGCCTGCAGAGAGAGAAACAGAGAAAACCTGAAACACTCCATCACTCACACACTTTTAGACCGAACTGAATACCATGGCGGTCGTGCGGGTGAGGTAAACAGGGCTTTTGGAGGCTGCACTAAAACAAAAAGGGAAAACACATAAAGGGGGAGGGAGAGGAATAGAAGACAAGCGAGACAATGAATCTTTTCAATGCACTCATCGATACACAAACTGCCCCGAGCCAGGGGAAAACAGTCTGAGAGATAGGAGGCTTGACATCTGCTTTATTGAGGTAATTTGTACTAAAAGGGTGCACCTAAAAGAGTGCGCTTTTGGTGTTTGTGGGTTGGAGATAAAAACAAAATGAAAGTTTTGCTGTAGGGACACTTTTTTGACGAGATACAGGTGGACACACCCAATCAGATAATAGACCTGAGTCTGACTGAGGCCAATGTTGTGCAGGGATTGACTCCCACCTAGGTTTTACTATGCATAAAGACAGATAGTGTATTCTTTAGCTAAAACTATATAGATGTTGATTGATAACTATTGAACTGCAATATTAGGTAGATCATTGTTATAATATCGAAAATAGTATTTTTCTATCTTATCTAATATCTTAAAGTGCATTTGACAGTTTCGCTCTTTATACTACAACGTCGAGAGAGACATGTGTCGAGAAGTGCAAAGGTTGGTAGAAATACAAAGCATGTCTAGAGATGGAACAGCAAAGTCCTATAGTCTATATAAGCCTGTAGCTGAGCCTTGGACTTCAATGATTTCCCCTGATAAGGCAGGTTACACGGGGCACACAGGGATGACTGAGTGTGTGGCCTTCGAGAAACCCCATTGGCCATTGTTGAAGAAAAATCATCAACAAAAGCGTGGTGTTGGAAATAGTGGAAACCTGATGTGCCCTCTAACCAGGCGTAAAGGGCGAAGCTGAGATTTTTTTTTTTTTCATGTCACAATGCACCCTGGGAGTAGGCGAATGGGAAAAGGCATGAGCGAATTCAAGATGCAACAACCTAAGCTGAATGCAAGGCGAAATGGAGTGTGCAAAACTGGCATTAGTTTTTATCTAATGTGGCAGCCAGGGTTGAACTTACCATTACTCTACTAATGGCTCTAAGTAATTCACTCACAACTACTTAGGATGCTCCATGCTGCAGTGGTCCCATAGTGTACAGCTACGTAGCTATCATTTGATAAAGTAAGCCCAACTTTGCCACTGACTGGCTTATTTGCATTCTAAGAACATTTCTTTATCGGACATAAGCCGTTTCCGTACACAGAAATAATCCATAATTCCCCAAACATATTATTTTATCACTCTCTCAAGCAAAGCATCCCATTGAATACTAATACTCATGCTTGAATCAGACAAACCACTGACAAGTAAAGCTTTTTGGTTCACATAATGTAAGCACTGTTTCATGGTTTATGATTTAAAAAAAACTACACAGAACAGAAAATGTTGTGATATTGGAGAACCTATTTAATTAAGGACAAATAAGCAGTTCAATTGCTGTTTTCTAAAATGTAAGTACATGATTTGTCAGAAATCAGAAATTACTGATTTGATTAAATGATTTATTATATTATTGATAGTTTATAGTTATTACTGTTTATTCTTTGTTTATAAAATGTTATGTACATCGACATCAAGCCGGGAGTCAAACATTTTATAATTCACTGATTAAAGAAACAGAAAGTGATGTGCATCCCTATCTATAGCTAATTAATCTTATGAAAGCAAAAGTGGTGGCACATGGTCCGATCCAAAAAAATAAGCATTTCCACCCCCTAAATTTCATTTAAATGCGTACAATTTGATTTTTGGGTCTGAGATGGAGCAGGAATAAGAGGTCATGTTGTTATGGGGGACTAGTGTTCCTTCAGGAAGCTTTATAACTCCCAAGCCCTTTTCATAAACTAAACATAATCCCCAATCCCCTTAACATATTATTTTATCACCACCCAAAGCACAGCAACACACGCTACATATTAATATTGTTTCCTGTCCTACTCTGCATGCATACGGATGTGTTAACCTATTCACATAAAGAGATTAGGCTGCTTTTACACGCTGTTATCTGTGATGCTCTTTCCATATTCTGGTGTTTATACGGCTGATGCACTGGACTGCTCAGTATTCTGGTGTGGGACGCTCCTCCAGACACGATGATGGCTCCGTTGGGACCGGACTAAGATGGAAACGGCTGTTGAGCGGCGTTTTGCTGGAGGAGTTCAAAATGAAAAGTGACATTCATGATGCTGCTCTAAAACATTGGTGCACACGCACACACTCAGACATGTGTGCCATGTGACTGTGGACGCTCACCTTGCAGCTGGCAAAGTCGGTGATGAAGTGTCCATGAGTTGGCAAGGGCGGTGTCAGTGGCGAGTTGTATCATTTGCATTTTTAAATGTTGTTTTTTTGGAAGGGGATTTTGTTTGCTGGAGATAAACATAGCCTCTTTCTTAAATAGAAGTTTCAGTTTCACTAAGAGTTTTTTATCTGCTGTTGGCCCCAAATTCAGATTCTTTGCAGTTGGATTCTGAGAAAGCAATGTTTACTATTTACAAAGGGTGGGAACCTCTGGTTACCTCACGATTCGATACGATACGCGATACATGGCTTACGACAACAATAATCTCACGATATGCCGATTATTACACAAAAATAACCTACGATACATCACGATTTTTTTTTAACATGCTACTTTTAACATACTACATATTATTCATCATTTACATTTCTTTTCATGTGCTTTGTACCCCTTTTTATGTGTGTATGATCCCTGAAGATGGGTCTATAGATCTGTCAGTGACTTCATTCACATTTAAATAAACTAGAAACCACAGTTCCATTTCAAAAGGAATAAATCAACCCCAAATAAATCTTATTGATTGAATTATAAAAAATATCTTAAAAGTAATATAATTGTGTGACAGTGTTTGGTCAAAGGGCTGCCCTCTGCTGACTGAATTCTTAATCAATATGAGCCTCTACTGACTCTGAAAACAGTGGAGCACTGCTGCCTCATTATTATGCATGACATCGCTCAATAATATGCACGATGTCATTAAAAGTATCGTTATCGGAATAAAAAGTATCAGTATCGTATCAACCCGCAAAATATCGCGATATATCGTAAAATTGATACTTTGTCACACTCCTAATATAAAAAAGATTATCACGTTATATGAATTCAGGATATTGCCTGGTATGTGAAGAGACATACCAGGTAAGTATGACTTACAGGTCAGTGGTATGTTCAGGTATATGAGGGGGGATGCGGGTCAGTTTGAGGTTGGAGCAGTCCACCACAGTGCCCTCACAGCGACATTTCTCTGGACACACCAAATCCTGGAAGCAGTCTCCACTCAGGCGGCTGCGATAGTCCTCCTGACCTGCAGAGGGCAAAAGCCACAGAGTACAATTGTTTGAGGTAATGTTTCATAAATACACATTTTTATTTGAAACCGATCAACATATGTAAGTGTTTCAACAGATCACAGATGTAAAAAAAATCAACAGACCACAATAATGAAAAAGTTTTATCTGCTCTAAAACTTCAGCTTTTATGTCACATTCCATTGAACAGCTGCTGAAGAGATCGGTGCCAGCCTCTTAAGCACCGCCATGTCACTGGATATTTATGGATAGAGGGAGTTCATATGATTATGCAACCAGATGTTGAGTGGCGAAAAATGTGTGTGTAATGAGGCAAACGGCAGGTACCTGATTAAGGAGCATTGTCCTACTGGCCCAACAAACATGATGTTTTAAACAATACCCTGTTATTTTTTTTGCGCTATCACAGGTGAGCGTTGATCAGCAAACATATATATATTAAAAATATATGGCTTCTTGTGTCCGTAGTCAGTGATTGGCTGGAAAATGCAGGCGTGTGCTGGGCGGTCCCTGGCGCTTGACGGAACCATGTGAGTTCACTGTGGGCGGGGCCACATGGTTAGATCAAGCACAAGAGACAGCTGCACAGAAGGGGCAGGTCCACACAGGAAGAAGGCGGGGCGGGGTCCATCCATACAGGTGAGCAGAGACAACACAGGAAGGACCGCCCACCAACAGTGAACACGTCCAGAGAGGAAGAGGAGGTGCAAGGCATGGTACGGCAAAGAGAAAGGGCCCAAGCAAAGAACGCAGCAACAAGTCTTTGAACCGCTTTGTGAGTAAATACAATCAGAATGCTATGTGGAAAAGATTTTTGTGAGGCTTGGTGAAATAAAATACAATCATTAATAGCAAGTAAATAATTCATTTAGATGCGTATTCATAAAAGCTAATAATTACTTGCCGTATTATTGAATAATTACCAACAATGATTGCTATAATTAAGTAAATTTATGAGCATTAATTAACAAAACATGTGGCTGGAAGCATTTTTTTTTTTTAGAGCAATATAAAACCCATTAGAAAACAAAGGTACGAGAGGAGCACTGTGTCGGTGGGGAGTACGCATTCATATAGTTATTCACTCACACAAGTGGGCGATCACAGCCTGCACTGCTCCCCGGTGACGTGCTTATTGTGCTGTGTCAGGGAAGTGAATGGGCCTGTGGTGTAATTAGTGGGACCCACGGCTCGTATCAAAGAAAATAACAGTGATACTATTCTACCACTGAGACAGGCAGAGGGGGGTTTGGGACGGTTGGGCAGATGCTTCTAATATAGGGACTCAATAGAGATGTATGTAGCAATTGTAATGTTATTATTAAAGGCTCGTGTTCTGGGGAAACTGACTTTTTTTCATATTAATGTGTTTTTAAAGTCACTGGACTCAACACTCAAAACTGTACATGCAACACCAATGTTAAGGTCTCCAAACATACTTTTAGAACCATATTTTGGATCTTTATTTCCAGCAGCACTGACCCCATTCCTTCCTGAAAATACAAGGTAAACACAATTGAACTATTGCCTTACCTGTGCATCTGAACTTCTTGCCTTTGACTTGGCTGATGCGCTTGTTGGCCAGCCTTCGGGGATGGCTGCAGCGCGCTCCGCTCGTCTCTATGGGGTTGTCAAAGAGGTAGTCAGCCAGCCACTTCAGGTGACAGTCACACATGAAGGGATTCTGAGCCAGGTGACTGGGAGAGAAGAACAACAAAACAATTAAAAAACAATTAGGAAATCGGTGTGTTGTGACATCGACTAGTGCTCCACAATCTGTTTTAAAATGCCAGTTTTAGTGCTATTTAATGGACTTCTGTTGGTATTCGGAGCGTGTAAGTTTAATTAGGGCTGCACAATGTTAGGAAAAAAAGGTGATTGTGAACCCTTTTTTTTTTTAGAGCGGCATTATAAACAAATATATATATACTTATGCTTGAAGACATGAATGCCCTAGTCACAACTGAGGATAAATCAATGATAATAGCGTTTGCAATCAAAACTGTACGGCGACAGCATTGTACGTACAGCGTCTTGATGGAGCGCAGTGGTGCGAAAAGGCCTTTGCTGATGGTTTGCAGCTTGTTGTCATACAGAGACAGCAGATTGAGGTTTTGCAGGTCTTGGAAAGTGTTGACCCGGAGGCAGTTTATTTTGTTGGCATTCAATAACCTGAAACACATGGAAATACATCATTGAAATATTAATGCCCTCTTACACTCTTACAGAATAAGGTCATCAATTCAGTGCAATCCTTTCCCATCGCCTTTTATTCACTACATTTTTATTTCTGGTTGTGACATACATCCTGATACAGCCCATATATACTTCACATAGGGAACGGTAAATATCAGGTATTTGGTGTACCTTGTTTGGCTTGGACAAACAGGCGAATGCAGGCCTAAGAAACAGGAATGCGGGATGAATGTATGAAACAACAGCGTGAGGTACAGAGCTGACAGGTGAAGATTTGATTTGGACTGATACATTTTAGTGGAATGGGCCAGCTGCCAGAACGGAGGAGGGAAATGAGAAATGTGATGGGGGGATTAGGTAAATGACAGGGAGATGGCCACGTATCTGCGCTTTGTTCAAGACTAAGATGTCAGTTTAAACCATTACTTTACCATCAGCTCATCTTTTAGCTCAGGTTTTACTGCCAAAGGTTAATTGCATAGGAAACGATATCCAATGGTTTTTGGAGAAAGATTAAATTATGGGACACGAAGAAACCCAGGCAAACATGGGGAGAACACGCAAACTCCACACATAATCGAACCTTCAAAATTGTCTGTTGAATGAAATACAGGTTCATGAGAGTAAGGAGCCACTGCATTGTATCGCATTTGCTTTTAACAGAGTGGACCATCATATTCCCCATCAAGTGTCAAGGTTATACCCCCCCCCTCCCCCCCAGCTGCTCAGCTTATCATTTCTTATCCATGTAAAGCGACCATCTCAGACCTCGGTCCGGCTTCCTGCTTCCTCATCTGGGCTCATCCTAACAAGGGTGTCTTCACTCACACACACGTCCGCAGGTATATCAAAAACACACACACGTCTGTGCCACATTCACGCCTCATTAGTCTGCTCACAGGGGGAACTAATTACTTCAGACTGCAACACTAAAACAAAGCACTGCAAACAATATAATAAAGAGCGGCCCGGTGGCTATACAGAGCAATAAACACATCTTCGCCCCTGACAGCTGATGTCCTGCATGATTTACTGCTCAAAGACAATATAGGCTTTTCAATTATTACACTGTGTGCTTGACGGCAATTGGCTATGACCACATGACAGTGATGTAGGGCGGAATATTCATCCTGTTATTAAATGTTATCCGAAGGAAGGGTAGGGGCAAGTAGCTGTAGGTGTATGCTTTTAGAGGTGACAAATGGCTGTGGTGCAAATTTATTGCCAATCCTGGGCTATAGTACGACTATGTACACGAAATAAGATACACTCTGGCAGATTGAATTAGACAATCAGAAATAAATGATTTGACAAACATACTACATACATACTACATACATACTACAGTGTAATGCAGTGCGCCTATTGTTCTAGGACACTAATGTGGTATTACTTGGCAAACCTATATTCTAATTTTGCAACAAAATCATTTGTCAATTAGGGAAAACACTTTTGCAAAAGAAACATCTAATTGTAATTATTCTGACAAGATTGGAAAATATCTTTTCAAACCGGGGGCAAGCTTGCAGTGCACATTTTTAACGGCTTAGAAAATGCTGAATGCTTAACAAAATGAAGATCACATCCATAAGCAACACCTTTGCTTGGGAGTTTTTCTAATACACATAAAAAAAATTGAAATGCAAATAATGGTCTGGCATTTCCCTGTCAATTTTCTACATTGCATCTGCCTCTCCCTTTATGCTCTGACTTTGTTTCTTATCCCACACGAGCCATCTTTCGCCTCACTATCCATCTATCTGTTTAACCCCCGCCTACGCCGCTGCCCCCTCCCTGGTTGGGACTACCCAGCGTGCATCCTAATGACCCGCCTCAGCCTGCTGTAAAAGGTGTTTGGTGTAAGACCCACTCATCCTCATTCGCTTTGCCTCGCTTCTCTTTACGACGGAAAAACCCGAACATTAGCTGTTTTCTGTGGCGAACTGCGGCATTTCCCCACCACCATATGCCACATATATAGCACTAATGTAGCTTTCTCTGTGCTCCCATACTGCTGCACTGTGAGCACTAGTCACGACTAAACAGCACCCCTTCATCACGTTTTTTACCTTTGCGCACCGCTTTGATTCAAATTGATCATTTAGCAAAGACCCCTGCAGACTCGTACACACAATGCAGAGCAGATGGAAGGTTAATGCATGAGGGGGGAATTGTACTGGAGCTACTACTGTGCAGTAATGATAATTCCAAAGACATGCACCTGTGAGAACAAAAGTCTCAAATTATACAGAGATGCACAAGCAATATAGGTCCATAAGATGCGCAGTATTTTTATGATTCATGCTCGCAATTATGGATTATGTGTAGATTCCTTGACACAATAGAATGTGCAACAAAAAATATATAATAGCTAATTTCACTTAATCTTCTACAACTTCTTAAGGGCTTGATTCAAACTGTTTCTGTCGTCTTGATTTGTATCCTTAGACTTTGCATCGTCTTTGGCGCTTCACAACGAACTACAGCTCCTGTCAATGCCAAAGTCTTTTACAACAGTCGACACTCAGCCGACACTCATAAAGCTGCATGGCCATCATCTGATTCTGTGTGCTTTGCTTTCATCTTTTGAGGTGCAATGACAGACACCGACATTTGGCTTTTTGCGTTACCTTTGAGGTAAGTTTCTAGCTCTACGTACACAAACTCTTCCTCTTAGTACAAAATGGTTTGTTTTGCTGAATGTGCACTAAATAATGTATTTCACTATTGTCTTCTGCGCACACGGACTCATCCATGAGTTTACAGCAGAGTGCGCGGAGAGTACTTACAGCAGCTGCAGGGAAACCAGTCCATCAAACAGTCCCTTGGGCAGCTCCGTGATCTTGTTGCCATACAGCACCCTGCACAGGACAGAGCAAGAACACAAAAACACTATCAATCAGAGGGTTTCTTACCTTTACCACCTACACCGTTCCGTGGGCGCCGATGTGCTGCAGTTAGAAGCCTTTCCAAGAGTGGTGCGAAAAGGTGCCGCTTTCCATAACTTTTATAAGAGAATACTGAATAAAACTCATTATTTGTGTAGTATTCACTATCAGGAGGGAATACAGCAGTGGTTACAGTGGTGCAGATGATATACCCTCCATCTACAGCAAAATCAGTTTCAGAGGCTCAGTCCAAAGAAATGCATTGCTTTTTCCCTTTTCCTTTTTTTTCCCCTTTAGCCTGCGTGACGCTAAGCTCTTGTTTCTAAACTCAGAAAGACGGTGTCTATCATTACTTGTACAAGACAGATCTAATCAATCAAAAGTTGAGTTGTTGCTGGAGGTGACACCTATCATGGTCCGAATATTAAAACCGCAGAGCATAGAAATAAAGATTTTTCCACAGCTAACAGCGTTTTAGCCCGTTGCTCCGGAGCGATTATGAGATTACAGCCGATCTCCTCATTTCCGTAGCAGGCATTTAACTCAGTCCAGCGGTTTTATATTTTGCGGCACCACGCCTGGGCTGGCCGCTGCAGCGCGAGCCGCGGAGCTTGCTGACACTTGTGTATGTTTAGCCGCGTTCACCTTGTCTGGCCCCTTCTCGTCTGCCTGTCTAATTTCCACGCTCCGCACTGATTTGTATTATAAACTGTCCTTCATGTTCTTATCTCAGTCGCACGGACACGCGGGTTATGATTGTAAACACGCGGCCTTGTGTCAGCGCCAATATTTTGCGTGTTAAATGTCCGGAAAAGCCATGACTTCCAGGTGAATGTTTGCGTTCACCCCTGGGACATGACAGGTGATGACAGGTGACAGCCGCAATGTCAGGAATCTGCCAAATATGTGCCAAGCGTCCACCTTCTAATATGCTACATGACGTTGTTTCATTTGATTTATTAGGGATTACAAGATAACCATATAAGTAACAACTATCGGTACCTAAAGTTGACTAAAAGTGTGGTATTTCCAGACTGAACTTTTTGGGTTTGTGAGTGAGAGATGACAGGCGGCAGGGGCTCGTCCCGTACTTACAATGACGTGAGCGATCGCAGGCCGCTGAACGCGTCGGCAGCGATGTCAGAAATCTGGTTCTTGCTCAGGTCGCTGTGGGAGAGACACAGAGAGGAGCCGAGTGTGTTACCGTAAAACACAGTAATGGGGGTACATTCTCTCTGAACTGTGTGACAAATGATCATGAGGATACATCAGCAGAGGTCAAGGCAAGGGGACAGAAGCCCTGTAAAAAAAAAAAAACCCTGACAGAATGTAAAGTGTGTGAGAGGGCGATGGTGTGATGGACAGGGAAGCGTCAGGGGAGAGGGAGAACCGACAGCGGCGCTATGTTAAGTGCAGTTCATGTCATGGACTTGTAACTCTGTAAAATATATTATTCAAGGCTTTTGTCGAGGTTAAAAACGCCATCGGTGACTGAGAGAAGAGGACTGGGGAGTATCACCTTAAAACCTCTCACAAGTTTGGCACTTTCAGCATTAGCATGGAATGGACATTTTTCATCAGAGTTCTTTATGGTGTGAGGTGTAAAGAGACGAAGTGTGGCAGAGAATATAAGAGATGCGTCTCGAGTCTATAAAAGAGTCATCATCACACGGAAAGACTTTTACCTTCCATTACTTACATTACAGGCAAGTTCTGTCTGACTTAGCAGAACAGAACTGGAGTAAAGCAGCTTTCTGCCATTTTCTTGTTCAAACTAAAGAAAGACGTTACATTAAGGAACCTTCATAGATGTAGACAGAATCGCGTCACAGAAGAGGGCGTGGCTTCACTGGGGGGGGAAAAAATCTTTTGGGAAAGTCTTTTTAGCAATTTTCTGGCAAAATATAAACTTATTTATCACATACAAATAAAGTCAAGTCTAAATCGGGCGCATATGGATGTTTATTCACAGCAGATTGTTCAGCTGAAGCGAAAAAGTGGTAGCTGTATTAGCACGATGTTAGCATTCTCCATTATTTATGTATTTATGGGCTGTTGAACCACTTTGCTGCTCCCCATGTCTTTATATCTTTATTTCCTAGAAAACTACATTCATCATTCAGCATTGGTTAAAGTATAATTGAATAATTTGAGATTTGGGAAAACCTTCCTCCAAATTGTTTTCCCCTTTAACTGTTTTCAAGCATGACCATATATGGGCGATTCCAGAAATGGTGTCTGTATCTATACTGACTTGTTGGTGATTACCTTTTACATAATGTTAACTAAGTAAGTAAGTAAGTAAGTCATTTTTTATGGAAAGAAAAATAGTAGCCTGAAGTATGGGCTAAATTGGTACATTCTTGAAATATGACAGGCACGGAGATATTTATAAATTCTTAAATGCTCTAACATGAAACCTTACTTTTAGAAGCTCTTTTTCTGCAATGTGGCAAGATCTAAAAAATGCATTAAATTTATCTCAAAACATTGGGGACCAGTACTTTTTAAGATGGTTATGGTAATTTTTTGACTAAATGAAGTCATATAGATAAAACTTTATGGTTCACTTTATTAATTGAAACACACTTACATTCTCTTGAGCTTCTTGTAGGCAGTGAAGGCTCCTGGCGGGACACTTTTAATCAAGTTTTGCTCCAAACGGCTGAAGGGAGATAGAAAAAGAATGTGAGTGGGTGGTTGAAAACTATGAGTAAGAACAGTCAACAGTAAAACCTGAGTTCTGAATATTCATTGCACCCAGTGCTCAGGCCCGTTAAGCTCCAAGCCCCAGCGGAACACAGAGATCAAAAGGTTCCTGTTCTAAGTAATATCTGCATCTTTAGGGCCGCTAGCTTTGTGCCTTACAGCGGGGGTCGCTCCGGGTCATGCTGCGTGAAATATTGAGTGAGATTGTTCAGCACAATAATAATGAGCTTACAAGGGACCGGCCCCTTTCAGGAACAGGGGAACTTTACAGACTGTGAGAAAAACTAAAGTCCAGCAAACCGAATCTGGCCCCTCTGACCACATTCACTGTGTGCGCACAAACGAACGTGACCACAGTGGGCTGGAGGTGCGGCAATGTAAATAATGTTTCCAAGCCAAACGAACTCGCGGTATCAGGCCTGCTGTCAGTCAGAAATAATGAAACCTTTCGCTGCATAAATCGTACATAGGAATGGCTGGAAACTGACAGTGGTCCCTAAACAATTTTCGTTTTGCAATTGTAATTTTGGTTGTAATATAAACCCATGTTAAAACGGCAGTGTTTCTGATACTTGTCAAGTCATGTCAAGCAAAAATCAAGACTACCAGCCTATTAATGACTACTGTTCTAAGTCACCGGTTTCATGGGTGTGTCTTCATTCACCGAATAGCATTAGAACTGGCCCAAATGTATATAGTTTAAACAACATTTTTATTGCAAATTCAACACTTAAAGCAAAACTAAGTAACTCATGCCCCTAGAGGCCATAAGCGCCACTGCAGGTGTCATAACCCTTTTTTGTTTTACTCCTAATTGAGAGTAAATACTACACTGACAGAAAAGACAAAGGAATCATTTTTTTCACTCAAACTTGGCTGTAAATACTGTTTAAGTGGCGCTAGCCCACAGTTAGCTTTGCCTGTTAGCCTGTTAGCTTCTTCTTCATGAAATTAGTGTGTATTGCGTCTGCGACCCGGAGCAGGGAAAGTTGCAAGTGTGGGTTTCTGGGCAGAGACTCCAGGGGGAGATGAAAGACCCCCCAATCATCCCATTAACACTTGTATTACCCCCTGAGGGATTACGGAAGGGACTTATTTAGGTAAACAAGTTACTTTAGTTCTTTAAATTTCAGTATTTGGTACAGTTACACATACAGTGTTCTCTAATCTCTGGCCATTTTCTCCATGGTTTGATAGAAATCGTCCATCTATTATAAGTCAACTTTCAATTGATCCCAATATAGTGTCGCTCTAAGTGGGGAGGCACCTGAAATGCCCCTGACCACTTCGTCCTGTGTCCTCCGCCCTTGAAGCACTTTGATACTGACCACTGCAGGCTGGCCCACCCAACTAGAACTGAAGTTTTGGATATTCAGAGCTGAATTGTTCATACTCTACATAATATACAATACACTTATAATATAATGTATCGTTTACAAAGAGAAAATGTCTGTCATTCACATTTCCTCTTTCGTTTTGATAATGTTATGCTTGGTCAGTGTTCTACATTCTGGTGCCAAAGGGGCTTCATGATTACCCTGGACATTGCATACTCATCGTATTGTTCAGGTTGAATTGCTCTCTTATATTAGACAGATCCATATAGCCCCCTTTAGGGAAATGCCTAAAGTGATGCTCTGGCCAACACGTTCATTTATGCAGCCCATGGTTTTTCATGTCCCCATGTTTTTCCATGGGAGTAAGGGGAATAGTGAGCACAATAGAGGAGAGGCAAAATTGTAGGCGAAGCAGTGATTGTGGTGAGGTCCCAAGGCCAGACGCAGGGTCATCTGTCAGAATGATAAATGGGAACTAATCCAGTATTCTTGTTCTTTTTTTTTTGCCCCTCTTCCGTCAACACCACGTCCTGACCTCTACTCTCCATCCCATGCTTTTTTGTTAACGCTGTCCTTGGTTACACCTATTTGTACTTTTACGACTCTAACAAGCTTTTAAAAAAATCAATATGGTTTGCGAAGTGAAGGACTAATGTGGGATATTATGCGATAAACAAAGCAGCAAAGCATTAATGAAATTGCACTTGAAAAAAGGTGACCTGCCACGATGGCCTCTTGTTCGCCAGAAGGGGATACAGAGATACAGCACACTATGGTGGGTGTGCACAACGCGTATGTAAATTCTTCTTTTGACCTTCACAGTTTAATGGAGAGCGTTTGACTCTGAATTTTGGTTTGAATCCATATCCAGAGCTGGAGGTTTATTCTTGAGGGATCAGTCCAATTTTCTTAATAACTAAACACTAAAGCAACATCTTTCTGTTGATGATATTGCATATATGGTGCTCTGACACGAGCCTACTGTTTTTCGTTCTAACAAGGTATCAACAGTGTTCATGTTCAGCTTCTCTCTACCCCGGGGTAACTCTGATGTAAATATTAGTCAATGTAAATATATGTATATATGTAAATATGATATGTATATTTTGTAACATTTTGCACATTCACTGGTGTATACATACGTTTTTTACAAATAATCCTGTGGTTGTCACTCGCCATGCTAAAGTAAGCCTACACTCATCTGTCTCTACTGTCCTGCACAAGAACCTGTTTAGTTTGGTTCTCTGTGCGTTGCAACATTGTATGTCATGTCTTTTTGTGAAACTCATATCATGTGACATGTGTCATGTGACAAGGACACATGACCCCTACAATTAAGCTGTGTATATATACAGGTGTGTAAGAGCTAATTTTTTATTGTCTGAAGAAGGGCTAAGGCCCGAAACGTCACTATCTGGTGAGCATTAAATAAGCTTTGGAGCGACTAAGTTGTGCAGATCTTTTATTTATTTGTTTTTACGAGCCTACTGTTCCCACTCTGATTTTTGACATTTTAGTGTAAACTTTATTAATTTGTACATTCTGTAGTTAAATAGTGAGCGAACTGCACTTTTTTTTAGGAGCCAAATGATCTTGCTGGTGAACTGAAAGTGGCACACTCTGACCACCCATCGGGAAGAGGAAGTGCGCGCATTCAGCAGTGCATCCAGACAGCATCGGTCGAGCGTTATAGCTTTTAGCACTTGCCGCACCAGCAAAGCTAGCACCACTTTCTCCATAAAAAGGGCCCGATCGTGCGTACGTCGGCTGTACACTACATAAAAGTAAAAAGAGTATTATCGTGGTTTAGCGCCCTCTTGTGGGGATCAATTCAAGTCTCTGGGACCAAGCGTGCTCTACACCATTTTGATAATGAGCAAGCTGAGGTGAGGCCACGATTGTTGGTGTGGTTGCAAAAGTTATATTTTTATGTTGATTCCTTTATTGTATGAATGTGGTATTTATGTAGAGTTTATAAGGACAATTTGCTGTTTCATAATCTGTAATTTGTGATTTGATTATCACTTACGCAGTACTCTTTGTAGTCACTGCTCAACTGTTGGGTGTCCAAAGTCCAAGGCTGACCACTTTTAATATTTTATTAGGTACATTTATCACTTTATTTTATTGTACATTTATTGTTGGAGTCCATTTTGATAATGAGGCAGACGAGTTGCTGCTCAACTGTTGGGTGTCCCAGGTCCAAGGCAGACCAGTTTTGTTGCACAGAGATAAAGTGTACAACCACTCCAAGCAAATGACTTGCAAAACAGATTCAAACCCATTCATAACTAAATTACATTAAAGGTACACTTACACGCCTTCCAATCTACTTCTACATTTAACACGAGTTACATAATCACTGATTACACTGGTCTAACACACTTCCAATCACATCCAGTAAATGTTACTGCCTCAATTTCAGTTTGAGTTGATATGAAACACTTGCATAGTCCTGGCACAACAGCCCTCACTCCAAGGTGCTTTGTAGTTTGGCTCAAATCCCTCTTTCAATTTACCCACCTCCCGCCTCCGGCAACCCACAAGATCTTATTTAGATGAAGAGGTCAAAATAAATATAGAGCGTAGGGATATTGACTTGGACAATCTGCACACACAACAGGTTAGAAATTATATTTAGGTGCTTCTACAAGGTTAGTGCGAAGCCACTTAAGGCACGCATTAAGAAAGAGACTGTTTTGCAAGCAGCGTATACAGAAAAATCGATACTGTCTCAGAGATGATAAAATGACAAGTCAAATGAGAGATAAATTTGACAAGACACACTACAATCTTGGACAGGTATTCTGCTGTCACCCCAAGCCCTTTGTTATAACACCGTATTTGTGCATTTGACACAGTAGTATCAATCTACATACAGTGCTGTTTGCTAATGTACAGGCGCTCGCACAATCTTGGCAGCGCTCCTTGCCACGAGCATGCTGAAAGATGATTTTGTCGACATTGGAGGACTGACAATTCATCATCCTATTATGGGCTATTGTTTCGGGCCACGGCTGCAACATTTATTAGAATAGATCCAATGCAAAAAACACCCCGCGGATCGGATACGCTTTGGCAAATTGATAGGAATGCATATGTGGCCAATGTGTTTTGCTGTATCGATCGGAGTAAGATGTAAGTAAAGAAAGTGGGTGCATGTAAGAGGTTTGTGTGTGCGGCCCGATTACTTATGCAGAGGAGCTATCTGGGGGTGGTGCAGCATTGCAGGGGAGAATTGCTCCTTTTGCACAGGGCAATCAAGCAGCTGTCCTCTATATAAACAAACAGAGCAGCGATCAATATGGATATCAAACACGTCCCGCTGTGTGGACCAGCCGGTGGCAGAGGCACAGAGGATTACATTTACACTCAAGACCAGTGTTCATTTTGTTGTCCAATATATTTCCTCTTGGTTTACAACCCCAAACCACACAAGGTTCCAAGGAAAAGGTCTGGTTCTTTGCATGTGCTCAAGGTCCCTAAGGCCAGGAATCTTGTATAAGAATATGTTTTGAATTGACTAAATGTATTACAGATTAAATCGACAACAATCCTTCACTTCCGAGGAAAAATCTGCTTTGTTTGTAGAGCTTATATAAGCCACAACTCAACGCTGACCCAACACTGGCCCAATGCTGATAATCTAAACTTAAAGAAGAACTAAGTAACTTGTTTAGCTTAATAAATCCTTTACATAGTCCCTCTGGGGGTAATACAAGTCTTAATAGGATGATTGGGGGGTCTTTCATCTCTGGCCAGAAAACCACAATTGCAACTTCCCTGCCTCCGGGTCAGAGGAGTAATACACAGAATAACGAAGAAGAAGCTAACAGGCTAACGAGCAAAGCTAACTGTGGGCTAGCACCGCTTGTGTAATTGGGTTGGGGCACAATTTATAAAATCCCTCTCTCCCTTTGTCTTTTCTGTCAGCATCGTATTTACTCTCATGGACAATGAGAACCAGTTGAAAATATCGGTTTATATATAGGTTTATATATTTTAATGCATCTTCTATATTTATTTAAAGTAAATTAGCTAAATTATGTTAATTCTTAATATGGTTCAAAAGAGTTTACACAAACCAGGGTCTAAAACTCAAAATCAACACAGTTTGTGACAAATGGAAAAATAATTCATTAAGAACATAATTCATTCATGAACAACATTAAAAAAAAGGTTTTAATAGGTAGACGTCATACAGTGTTATTTGTAGTTAAAAGTTGATTAAAGCTTACATCTCCACAATGCCCTCGGGCAGGTTGGCAGGGATCTCCGTCAGGCCTTTGCGGCGACAGTCCACGATGTTGTTGTTGCAGCTGCAGCTCAGGGGACACACAGCGACTGGAGGGAGGCACGTCTTCGATTCAGTCTGGACCGGACCTGTGGAGGTGCGAATAGTTGAATGTTTGAATGTGGATCTGCAAGTCATTATGGATGACTTTGTCGTGGTCTGGGGGTAGTTCAAATCAAACACTGAGATGAAAAAGTTTGACTAAAGTTTGTGTTTCAAGACCACAGGAAAAAGGAATGAAGCAATACTCTGGTAAAGCAGCAGTAATACATAGGGATTGAGATTTTATTTATAAGAAGACCCAGAAGTGAGGGGAATTAATTTACATACAAACACACACACAAGCAAAAAGGAAAAGGTGGCACCAACAAAGAATAGGTAAAATTGCTTTAAGACTTTAGATCCTAATTTTAAATACAAATCTGAAAGAATTTTTCTGAAACATTTTAACTCCAGCATGCCATTTGTTTTGCTGAAAACGTATGTGATTGAAGCAATCATATGATGAAAAATATATTTAAGAAATGAGTGTATAATGAAAACCAAGTTTTGTCAATCTTTATTACATTTCTCACCCTAAAATACATTTTGTAGTTAATGGCATAAAACAACAAACTATATATTACATCTTAGGCTTCTGTGCATCCTATTAACCTTTGGATATACTGCATACTGTATATCCCGAAGTTGGGAAAAAGCAATCTATACTTGTATCTTGGTTATGAATGCATTTAAATACATTACACAGAAATTGCACTAAAAATTCAAATGAAAACTAGTTTTAAGTAAGACACAGATAGCTCTGGATAAACACAGGAGACCAGGTAAGACTGGGGAGAAACAGGAAATTAGCCCAGCGAGGAGGTAGGCCGAGATAAAGCAGACAAATGGCCAGAGAACAGGGGCATGAATAGTGCATTAGATAAAGAGGGCTGGGGCTGGAGCTGGAATAAAACAAGACAAGACGCTGCGACTGAGGAAAGAGCAGTCAGAGGAGGTCCCCGGCAGAGCAGAGGAGATGAAGCTAACGGCTAATAAAGAGAGCGTGGGCTGACAGTCTATTAGCGCAGAGAGCTGAATCAGACACCCATAAACATCCTATACTATCTGCTGCTGATAACACCACCACCACACTCACGCACGGCTTTATGGCTGATGAGGCACGCTTACAAAGTATAATGCTCTCTCTGGGAACTCGATGCCAAGCTCTGGATAACAATGCTCTTTATAATAATTGCTGTTTGGTTTAATTGTATAACTATGTCTTAGTGTGAGTTGACATGAAAGTTGACATAAACTTTACAAATGTTATTGGAACAACTCATATAATTAAATACAATCCAGCTACGATGTTTTAATGTTTAGTGAGCTGTGTCTAAAGTAATTAAAGACATAGAAATTCAACAGTAAAATATTTTAAAAAAAAAAGTAATTAATGGGCCATGGATAAAATGCAAATCGATGTTGAGAGCTGAGGATGTTTAAAGGGAATCTATACTGTAATGACATTCAGAAAATACTTATTTCACTCATAAAGAATACATGATTTGTTTTTCACAGTGTGAGATACTTCCTCCTCAACACATTCATTATTAGTCATCTTGGTCTGGACACTTACGTGTGTGCAGATCAAGACCATATGTGCTTTTTCTAAACCAGTGCCTTAGGTCTGAGTGTTTTCTGTGCTTCTAGTTTTGACTTTTGTGGTCTTTAAACTTAGCTCTTCTTGCACAAACATACAGTACGTACGTTTTGTCAGCTCAGTGAAAGCCATCTTCCACAGGACAAGAAAGTCTTGTGTTTGAATCCACAATCATCACTCCTCTGTTTTTTTCAAAGCCTTTCCCAAAAAGTGTTTTATGAGCATTGTTTAAATAAATGTTATGAAAGCCAAGTCAGGCTGTTTTATTATGACTATAACTTAGAGGCATGACATCATTACTTCCTGCGATAATAACAGCCCATACAACTGCCTGGAAATGTAGTTCAACATGGACATTAAAAGCAGTTGTTAGTGCCATCTTGTGAGCTCACCATTGCAGACAAAATCCTTCTTCTGGACGTCCGGGACATTGAGGCCTCTCATGTGGGCGGGGGACATGCACTGGGTGAAGGGGGCCAGGCCCCTTCTGGCACGAAGCCAATCGGAGAGCCAGGAGAGGTGACAGTCGCAATGGAGGTTGTTAGAGTGCAGACGCCTAAAGGAACATAAAGAATGGAAATTATGACTTCAAGTGCGTTCAAGAAGTATTCAAACCCCATTTTTCATTCCAATACAGATATTCTGATACAAAAAAGGTATATTAATATATCCTGAAAAAAAAGTGTGTCAAAGTCTATTCACAATCTCCAGAGTTGAAAAAGATTGCCTCAGCTTTACTATGTACACAGCTTTAAGCTTCACAAGTGGTAAGTGAAGGTGCACACCGCAATGTCCTCAGTCCTCTTTTCTCAGAGGTATGTCCCAATATGAGAGGAAACACTGTCCATTCACAGGGAGAGGGTGAGCAAAGAAACTGGATCAAAAGTGTGCCAGGGTTTTGAAATATGACAGATCACTTGAGAAAAGAGTGCCCCAGCCATTGTAGCGCTTGCCACATGTTGCTAACTTAATTGACACCCAAAAGCGTCCAGCTAAACATGAAGTTTGTAGATAATGGATCTCATGTTACCTAATACAGTGCTTCATCCTACTGTAATTGACTGCAATCGACTGAATAAATGATGAATTTGCAATTTGAGGAGCTCCCTAAAGACATTACTCTTACACTCTATCATGCACTAAAGATACTGAGCCTTCAAGTTTTATTAAGTGAACCACAGCACTCTTTCCTTCGCTCGTAATTGTATAACTTTATCGCATCTACGTTTAATATTGTCTGACATTTGAATGTTTTATTTACTGACAAACAGAGAGTTATAAAGTCTTAACTATTTCCTTTGGGAGGTGACACGTTTACTCACAATACGACGTCGCCCCTTGGTGACCCTATTAAATGGACTCATCAATTTCTGAAGCATCAGGTGGACTAGACGACTTTAAGAGCCTAGGAATAGCACATCCCGCACCCAAACAGTGAAGAGAGAGAGAGGGGCAACCAACAGCAGAATGTGTTGTCAGCGTATTATATGCCAGCCGGGATATCTACCCTTTCAGAAGACAGGCCTCCCTTTGTAATAAAGCAGAGGACAAATCCTGTTATGGAACTGAGATGGGCTCATTGATGCTAGCAGCGGGGGCAGTGAGTTTTAATACCGCTCTCCCATTATAAATCCAGTTTATAGTCAAGGCCCCGCCTGGAGATAGCCACATCCCGGCCCACCCTCGGTTCAGCTTTAATTACTGACAAGTAGGATTAAAACCCAGGGGAGAATGGAGCAGGCGGGGGTCTACAGGCGAAGCTAGCGTATGTGCGCCCGAGTAAGTCAATTTGTTTGTTGCAGGTGACTCGGGGCATATAATGTTACAGTGAACGAGAGCGGCTTGTGGTGAGGCCTGAGGGGGACCATGAGGACAGCTTTGATCCGCACAGCAGGAGGCGTAATCTCATCTTTGTGTGCTTTTGAATAAAAGTCAAAACTGTAATATGATTTCTGCTAATAGGAAATGGGATTGCAAAAATACCGTGGACTGTATTTGGAACAGGAGTAAATGGAAACAGAGTGGTTTGGAATTACGGGATATTTCAGCAAAAAGGCTGCAGGTTCAATCCCTCAATCTCAATCTGTCTCGTTCAGTGAGGATTGGAGGAAGTCCAATCCTCCAAAGTCATGTACAGGTGAAATTGAGCAATTAAATCAAGACAATCTGACAATTTAAAGTGACACTGACATTTCTTTTTCTATGAAGATACATATATCTGTATTTTTCGGACTATAAGTCGGACATTTTCTCATAGTTTGACTGGGGGTGCGACTTATACTCAGGTGCAACTTATATATAAAAATATACAATTTCACATGTTTGCTATTTTCACACTGACAGCCGCGAGAGGGCGCTCTAGGCTAGTACCAGTATGTCCTAGTCCTGTACCACTGAACATTTTAAATACGGTAATCGAGCAGCAGAAAGAAAGTTTGGAGTGCAGAAGTTACTCTTACTGCAATGAAGAAAACAAAAAAAGCTAATCGCTTTTTTTTTTTGCCACAGGTAGAGGAATGAGTTCGCAAATGGTTGCTTGAACAATGTGCTGCCAGGAGAGGCTTGTCACCGATTGCACCAGAGTGGCTGGTGCGACTTATACTCCGGAAGGAATTACATATGTTTTTTTCTTCTCATATCCATTTTTTGGCAGGTGCGACTTATACTTCGGAGCGACTTATAGTCCAGAAAATAAGGTAACTTTTTTTTTTTTCCATCATCCAGACAGGCTTTGTGATTATATTATTTTGATTCATCCTGGGACTAGAAGATGGTCTGG